>NC_062978.1:12205098-12808382 GCF_023078275.1 Leguminivora glycinivorella
TAATTGTATGACTAGGTAACAGGCTGATGTAAGTGAGCAATAGGGAATATGCACGTAACTCCTAAATGGCCAAAATAATTATTTTATTTGTAATTTTTATTGCTAAACAACATACGTTTACAAAATACTTATGAGGTTTATCGTAATTTCATAGTGAAATTTAAATTTAAAAAAGGAGCTTTTTTAAAATTCCCGCACAAATTCTCAAAACGCAACGTGACGTCATGTTACGCTTGACGTCTGTAAGTGGGAGCGAGAAAGAGTTATTCTTTTCTCGCTCCCACTCGTGTGTACGGCCAGACGTGTGACGTCAGATTTCACTCGAGCGAGCGCGCCAAAATAGCCGCGTTTAAATTGCCCGTAAATGATAGTGGTTTTTTGTTTTCTAGTTTCTTATTAACCCCCGACGCAAAAACGACGGGTTGTTATAAGTTTGACGTGTCTGTCTGTCTGTCTGTCTGTCTGTCTGTCTGTCCGTCCGTCTGTCTGTCTGTCTGTCTGTTTGTCTGTCTGTCTGTGTGTGTGTCTGTCTGTGGCATCGTAGCTCCCGAACGGATGAACCAATTTCGATTTAGTTTTTTTTGTTTGAAAGCTGAGTTAGTCGGGAGTGTTCTTAGACATGTTTCATGAAAATCGGTCCACTATGTCGCGGTCGGGGGTTTTTTCAAAATTTTAATTTTGTGGTTAGGTTATTTTATATTTTGGATGTGTTACATTTATTTTTAGTAATTTAATAACTAGTAGAACCTTACAAAAAAAAATCATGCATATTCCCTATTATTTTCATATTTCCTTAATAATGGCGCTTAAGTATAATTATAGGTACAAAGGATTAAAAGTAAACTTATTTAGCGATAAACTATAATATATATAGAGATAACTTCAATTTGCATATCTCCAATGTGCTCATTTAGTCATTGCAGTGATGAATTTGAACTTTAGTTTCCCAGTTCTAAGATTCATAAAAAAATTCGCCTCCGAGGGTTACGATAATTGAGTGTTTTTTCAAAAGGACTATTTCTATAAGTCGACAGAGGTTATTTTTATCTATGACTTCCTAGAGAAATAACCCTTGTTGAGTTATAGAAATAAGTCCTTTTGAAAAGACACTCCTCAAATGTGACTTGAAATTAATCATCTAAACTTGATTATTAAATGAAGAATAGAGGTGGAGGAGGAGCATGAGGAATACCTCTATTCTTCCATAACTATTTTGCCACCCACTAGCCACTATGTATGGGTGTTATTATGGACGCTGTCAAATTGAACTTCACACAGGTACCACAGTATTTAAGAGTACTATCATACAGTATGGCCACTCCCACTCCCCGCTGAAAGTGCCGCCCACCTCCTCTCGGTTATTTCACAGTTACTGCCTGTCAAAAACGCAAACAGTCGACCTGTCATATCCCACTCATACAAGCATGGTACGCGTTCACCTACACGAGATTAGAATTATAGAAATAGAAATATTTTTATTCATGGCAAAATAATACAAAAAAGACACACACAAATACAGATCAACAACAGAGAATTATTTACACACATAACATCACAAAAGGTAAGTAAGTACACATAGTTGCCATGAATATGGTCCTGACTCATGAATTGATGAATGTGTGCTAGGATCGCGCTTCTTTCATATATTTGATCGCCAGTGTCCGAGATGTGTTAGTACCTAAGGTTTACATTTGCTACCTTTCGCCTGTGAGGCCTTGGCATTTGAGTGATCTTTCTCTTGATGACTGAATGCTTTCGAAGGCTCCGTTGAATTGGAAAATCCTTGTAGATCCTCTCTGGAAAAGGCCTATACTGATTCCGGTCTACCGTTTTGCTAGGTGGTTATTAGAATTCATGGTCTGACTGAAAACTTAACTCCATAAAGTTATATTTGTATTGTAGATGAGTAAACAACCGGTGACGACCGGTCTGGCCTAGCGCGTAGTGACTGCCTGCTACGCCGCGGTCCCGGGTTCGAATCCCGGTAAGGGCATTTGTGTGATGAGCACAGATATTTGTTCCTGAGTCATGGATGTTTTCTGTGTATAATAATTATATTAGTATTTGTATATTATTGTATATATCATTGTCTGAGTACCTACAACACAAGCCATCTTGAGCTGTGTAAAAATGTCCTATAATATTTAAAAAAATGCAATGTATGAACTGTACGTGTAGTCACCAATCTTCTTTGGAATGAAAAAAAATATCTACATTCTGTTTACTATTTTTGCACTTTGTTGGCGTGATTGTTATACGTATTGGTACTAAATTTCAGCTTTCTAGTGCTTACGGTTGCGATTATCCGCGGAATTACCGCTCAACATCTGCCTACATTCTGTTTACTAGAAAATTACCGCTCAACATCTTTGCCCTTAAATAAGTGGTAGACCTATGAAAACCCTGCTTTCAAGTACCATTAATAAAACGTTACATATAATTATTCAAATATTTATTAACTCCTTAACATCATTAATTTTATTACAGTTTGTACATTCGTATGTCCAATCATTAATAAAGATATAGCTATTTATAAAAAAATCATTTTACCGTAGATATTACGAATTTGAATGTACATCGAGCTGCAAAAGAACCTATCCACTTTAGGAATGGACTTCAAAAACAAAAACAGTTTTGCAGCTGAGTGTACTGTCAGCATCAAATGCATAATGCCAATCATAGAGACCCAAATATACCTAGTACATATATTATTTTTGTTATAGGAATATTTAAAATTGGTTTGTTTTATTTGGCGTCTTTAACTGTCAATATGTTTTTGATGCTGACTGTATCCTACATAAAGTAATTCATTTCACTTGACAACTATGTAAAACTGGACAGAGAGGACACACTACACAATAGAGCACTTTAGTTACCGGTAAGCATGTTAGTTTTAACTCCTTATAAAATTTCTAGCTAAAATTAAATGTTCGGTCAGGCATTAATTTTTCATCGTTAGTGAAACCCAGTCTTTCCATGTCCTTCTTGGACATAATTAAAGTTCCTGGTTGCAGACAAAACGGATTAGGTTTTTTTTCCTTACTTGAGAACATTTTGTAGAGTATTCCGGCCGCTACCACGGCGATGCCTATGCCGACTATCGGGAGCCATGCGGGCATATCATCTGCAAATAAATAATAGATAGAATACATTACATACACCTGAGAAAAGACGTATCCAATAATCATGTTCTCTATTAGAAGCCACACATCAAATGTACTAATTCTTTATCTCCTCAATAAATAAAAAATCTATAAAAATACCCATCCCACCATGTCTGTCATGGCTTGACGGACTGTGTCCCTTCGGTGCTAGAGCCACCAGGATCTTAGCCGCAAAGGTGGTTGACGATATGATAGCATTGATGACTTATACCTGCAGTCTTGCAAAAAAAAGAGTACCTAGAAATTTAAAAGTGGCAACATTGCAGTGTGATCAGGTTTTCTTCCATGCCTACACTTATGGGGTTGAAAGAGACAACACCACAGTGTTGCTACTTTATTACTACTCTAGTGCCAAAGGGTAGATACGAGTACAGTTGAAATGGCGGCAGTGTCTGATTTAGGGCCCTATGTGCGTCAGTAATACCTTCATTACTCCCATATCGGCCATACCTCGCTCATAGTCGGAGCAGCATTCAAAACGCTGACGGTACTTAACTCTTGCTTCGCGTTCCGTACGTGAATTTAGCTCAGCCAGAACAATAGTAGTAGGTAGTAGAGTAGGTAAGTACTTAAGTATTAGGTGAACCAAAGTTACCTCGAGAAGACATTTCAATTGGGAGGACCAGACACCCCTTCTTGCCATGTAGTTTGTTTCATTTTATCGGTGTATTTGGTAATGCTGGAGTTTCATATTTTTTTAGTGATTTTCCGAGTGATTTTCAATGTCAACTGTCAATACCAATAGACATAAATACTCATTAAAAATTGGCATGAAGTTTTTTTTACCTACAGATGACCACAGATACTGCTTTTAGCTCTCTCTCTGATTCAAAGAGTATAATACTCACTAGGAGATCTACTACGGCTACGGTTATTTTGCTATCTTTAAGAGTTGTAACTGGATTGTACATTTCAACATCAATTTTACTTATTGTTTTAGTGATGTGTGTGTCGAGTTGCAGGCATCCATAGATTACGGTGACGGCTTTTCATCAGGTGGACCGTGTGCCTGTTTGCCACCGACGTGGTATTAAAAAAAAGATCCGCAGTTCGTACATAGACGGGTATAGTAGCCTAAACTTTTTGTTTTAGTGATATGTGACACCCCTCGAGTTGCAGGCATCCATAGATTACGTGGACCGTTTTCCATCAGGCGGACCGTGTGCTTGTTTGCCATCGACGTGTTATAAAAAAAACTCCGTAGTCCGCAGATGGACAGGGGTAATAGTACTGGTAGTAGCCTATACTTTTATATACCAAGTCACGAGGCAAGCCGGGTTTCCGCCGCGAGCGAGAGTACTCATTATATACTTTATGTAGGGTTGCTCCACAAAGAAAAAAATGCATGTATTTCTTATTTTTTTATTAAAATATAGTTTGTGACATTTATTTAAAATATGACTAATTAAAAGCTAAAACCACTAAATACTTAATAAATAACCAACAATACTTAAGTTACCGCCGCAGCGGGGTATAATAACAATAAATCATTGGTAGCTAGGTACAGTCAGCAGGTAAATTGAATTACAATATTATACACAAGTGATTTTTATTGTAATTGAAGATATTGTGCATACAATTCAAATTTCGTCAGTGTTATCAGTTATCACAGTACAAAAACAGACTTCAGAGTTCTTAAGAAGAAGAATTTCAATGTGAGTAAACTGACTTAAGATTGTAAAACATTATATTATCTTCTACACTGTCTATTAAATTTTCTTTGAAATTTTGCTTGGCACGAAATGTCTAAGGCCCTTTCACTGTAGGACTTGGCTCATATGTGATAGGATAATAATGGAGCCGAGAATCAGATATTTCTTGTCGTGGCAATTAAATTCATTCCTAGTATCAAAGTAGAGAGCAGAGTACCAATAATGTGATGTAAAAAAGAACAATAAAAACAATAGGTTATAAAAATTTAATAATTTCCAAATATCATGTACTTATTGATATTTGTGCGATTCCATAATTCGCTTTTTATTGATAATAAGTTGTTTTGTTACATTTCAGGTACATACTTTTTTATAAGACACCATCGGTTTAGATTGCTGACGTTTGAACAATACCTTAATGATACTATTATACTATGAATTTTCTGAGATGAACATTTCGCTTTAGCCGTAATCTGTTAAACAAAGGCCTTTGTGTCTATTGTTTACGGCGGCTAGCTCCCGTTTAAACGGCACGTGCTATAGTCTCAGTGTAGTTAAAAAGCAACTATCATGATAAAAAGCCCTTTCGGAGATAACACGTTTTGTCATCTTCAACATCTTCAAAAAAAGTTACCTGCATACTGCAAACTGTTTAATAAATTTGAACCTTATTGCTATCATGATAGTTGCTTTTTAACTACACTGAGACTTTAGCACGTGCTGTGGAAACGGGAGCTAGCCACCGTGAATAATAGAAACAAAGGCGTTTGTTTAACAGATTACGGCAAAAGCGAAACGTTCATCTCAGAAAATTCATACTATACATGCATTGTGTTATATTGTTTACAAAGGGATATTCATCTAACTAATGTGTTACCAAATTGAAAAAACAATCTTGGTGAAGGTTTCCTTCACTTTGGTAAGCATATTTAAATTACCATCACCTAAAATATTGGAATACCTAGAGCTTATGCGATTGGTAAATACATACTTCTTATATCGTCAGTTAGATTTGAGACCTAGGTAACAAATTTCTAAACTAAAACGAAACAACATATATATTTATTTTATCACATTTTTGCTTTGAATCTAAGGTAACTTGTTACAGGATATTGTAATATGTAATTTATAGTCATATAAAAACTGGCATGATATTTTTATATCTACATTTAATGTTGCATTCTATGTAAGTTACTATGACTTATTTTTAGGGATACAAATGTCAAAAATACACAGTTTTTGTTAGCTTTCAACAGACCTATGATTTTATTTTACATATATCACATAGAATAATTAATATTCTATAATTTCAAACACCACCAGCCTTAATTGAATTATTAATATTTTATATAATAAGTTCAAGTATCGAGTTAGAAAATTCAAAATCGTAACTGTGAATCGTAAATATGCTTTATATTTTTATTGTCACTACTTCAAGATGCCTAGATTGCCTAGTACGGTAGGCGACGCTATTTGAACATTTTTATTTGCTAAGCCTGTCAGGAACAGAGAAACTTTTTACGCCTATCCTATGCGTCGATGACACGAAGTCAGAGATGTTAGCGCTGTAACTCTTGATATTTCAACGGCGAACTCCAAATTGCGCAATATGGTTGACCGGATTATGACTAGTGCAGAAGTCCATCTGAGCTTGCTCCGCCGTCGACAGGACCAGTTGTGGAGATTTATAATCGTCACAATTTGTCTTATGTACAATAAAGTGTTTACATACATACATACTTTACGATAGGTAAATACACATGTTTAGGTTAGATTTGACGCCCCAAAATTCCATAAAGGTGCGAACACACTGCTGCTTAATAAAAGATGGCGATACGGAATTGCAGCAGCGTACCGTGGACTTTTAAACAACGACACTCCCGAACGCCGAGGTCTTCTCTGAGACCTCTGGGACAACGCCGTCCCTTCGCGAGGTTAGTTTTCAAAACGTAATTATACGCGATAAAGTTATAACTTTAAGTCAAAGTGATGTTAATTCTAAGGTCTGGTAGCAATGATATCTCCACTTGTCAGTGGTGACGTCATCAAGCCTCGTAGAGATGCTGGCGGTCGCTCTCGGGTTGTTCGGCGTCGCTTTCGGAGCTAGCGAGCGAGTGTCGGCGCCACTCGCTCTCGGGGTCCGAGAATATGTTGCGGTCGGCGAGCGACTCCGAGTCCAGGTCGAGGCCGTCCACGTCTAGCGAGTCTGGAATGACAGGGACACATAAGAACTCAATCAACACTCTTTCAATACCATTTTGGTTGGACTATAAATGTCTACGTATCATCAATATCATCATCCTCCTTGCGTTATCCCGGCATTTGCCACGGCTCATGGGAGCCTGGGTCCGGGGCATGGGAACGTATTTAGGGTATCGAATGACCACTAAGAAAATTCGGTTGACATCTAAAATTACAGTATACGACCAGTAACAACTCTCCTAACAAACTTACCTACACCGCGTGATAGTACATACATACCGCGCGGCGTAGGTTATGTTAGAAGAGTTACTACTGGTGTTATACTGTATCTAAAATGTTGCGTTGATGTGAGTACTCTAAAAGTGCACCGTAGGACGACATACGTCTCTTCTCTTACTATTATTAAGTACCTAATATAAAATACCCGATAATCAGATTGTCGGCTGAGTGTATTAATATCAACGAACTAAAAATTACCTGTGTCTGCGATCATGTCGCGCGACCAGTCGTTGTCGAACTCGAGTTGCTCGTTGACGACGCGCTCCGTCGGCGACTGTACGACGTCCGTGTCCGCGTCCGTCACGTCGTATATCTCCGTCATTTTCATCTGAAACGAAAGAGTCGACCAAATATAGTCAATATTCCCAGCCTATTTATTGGTAGGATCCGCTTTCCGACATAAGGCCAGTTGCATCATACACAGTTAACATACACATCAACGTCACGCAGCAGAAGTCTATGAAAAATCCCCAAACACAAAAATACGAACGCTAAAAATCGGTGACAAACGGTTTGGAGCAACCGGAGAACTAAGGAAGAGGAAGATTAAAAGGGAATCTTCACCACTTTGCGGTTTACGACATCCTCACAGGTGCCGAATGGCATTTATACGACGCGAAACGAAAACGAAACGCCGCGAAAGGTAGTCTGGCTCTATCGCGCAAATACGCAAGAGCGATAGAGATGGATATTTACGAGCGTTTCGTTTCGTGCGCGTTTGTGCCATTCGGCTACGGGGCTAGGTGTGAGAGTGTAAGATATTTACGGCACTGTGGCTTGCTAAGTAATGACATTTATTAGGTAATGCCTGACCAGAAGTATATGATCATTCTCTCTGGGGGCATTACGGTATATTCCAAATTTTATTAAATTTAAACCAATAGTTTAGGAATAATTACTAGCCAAAGTTTCTTAGTTTTGTCACTCACTGACTGACTGACATACGATCATCAATGATAATAAGACACTTCTAGTACACTTGGAAGCTTCAAATTTAGAATACAGTAAGTGTTTAGTGTATAGATCACACAATAAACTTTTTAACAAAAAATAAAACCGCCTTCAAAAATAAGCGCGTTACAAAACACGGAGAAACTAAAAAGCCAAAAATAATAAACCTTTCAATTCAGATTTCTTATCGTATTGCAATAAGCTAAACATCCAAATTATAAACAAATCAATTATTTTTGTAGTCGGTACCAGACCTGTTCGTCGCCTTGCTATTGCCTGTTTGCCCCACCCAACCATACACAGGCTGGTACCGACTCCAAAAATAATTGATTTGTTTATAATTTGGATGTTTAACTTATTGCAATACGATAAGAAATCTGAATTGAAAGGTTTATTATTTTTGGCTTTTAATTTCTCCGTGTTTTGTAACGCGCTTATTTTTGAAGGCGGTTTTATTTTTTGTTAAAAAGTTTATTTATTTGTTGATTTTTAGTGGTTCCTAGTGATATTATATGTATCAGTCCGAATACATGTACAGTAGTGAAAGAATTATCCTTTAACTCCTAACCATTGAGGAGTTGACCTTCCATCATCAGCTCAGTTGATTTTTAGTGGTTCCTAGTGATATTATATGTATCAGTCCGAATACATGTACAGTAGTGAAAGAATTATCCTTAAACTCCTAACCATTGAGGAGTTGACCTTCCATCATCAGCTCAGTTGATTTTTAGTGGTTCCTAGTGTTATTATATGTATCAGTCCGAATACATGTACAGTAGTGAAAGAATTATCCTTTAACTCCTAACCATTGAGGAGTTGACCTTCCATCATCAGCTCAGTTGATTTTTAGTGGTTCCTAGTGATATTATATGTATCAGTCCGAATACATATACAGTAGTGAAAGAATTATCCTTAAACTCCTAACCATTGAGGAGTTGACCTTCCATCATCAGCTCAGCCACATAAAATTATTACCATCAGACGTAAATACTGGTGTACCTTTGAAAAATAGACTAAAAACATTACATGTGCCTATAACATTTGAAGAGTTCCCTCGATTTCTCCAGGATTCCATCATCAGACCCTGACTTGGTGCCAATGGGACCATCTCGGGGTTATACCGGTTCGATCAAAAAAAAAATTTTGAAAATCGGTCCACGATTCTCGGAGATATCGAGTAACATACATACAAAAAAATAAAAAAAAAAAAAAAACATTCAGTCGAATTGAGAACCTCCTCCTTTTTTGAAGTCGGTTAAAAATTAAGAAATGTTGCAATTTCATTCCAGGTTTTTAGATACATCAACTGCATAAATAACTTTGTAATCTCATATCAATATATGGAATTACCAAGTTATATTTGCAGTTGATTTGCAGTGAATACCTAAATCAGTGTACCTGTCTATGTAAAATAATAAGTTTATACAGGTGCCCTATGTGGTGATGGGTTAAAAATCTCACAACCCCATTTCCTCACATGGAAGTCGTAGAAGTCAACTATGGGATATGGATTCCATTGTGGTGTGTGCGAATAGGCTGACAACCCTTTAATAATTTGCCAATGGTGGCACTGAAAAGTGTAGTTTCGTGTGCTCTGCCTACCCTGTTTGGGAATACATATATGTGTAAACGAAATTTTCAAACAATCAGTATTCCTATATCACCAACCGCATAACTAACTTTGTAATCCCATATCAATATATAGGATTGCAAAGTTACATGTGCAGTAATTACAGTGAATATATCAGTGTGTTGTAAAATAGAGGTACAATTAAATAATACGTACCTAAATATTATGTTCAAATGTGAAAAAAACTTGTATGTTTAGTTAAGTCGTTAATAGTAGGTACAGTCGAGATCATAAATATGGGTACCTACATTTTTTCAACTAATTTGCAATGGGTTAAGGTGAAAGAATGTGTAGCTGATTAAACGTAGAGCAAGTAGAGCGACCGCTCTAGGCGCCAAATGGTAAGGGGGCCGCCAAAATCGTACAGCTACATGTAAAAAAAAATCAAATAAAAAGTATTACTTCCACTTCCTTCCAAAATAGCGAGAGGTGTCAGGAATTAATTCAGATATTGAAGTGGTTGTGGAACGATGTAACAAAATGTCGCAGTCTCGCAGTGTACAACATTCATAAGGCGCTTGCTGCTGCTAAGGTGCCATGAAAGGAGGATTTTAGTCATTGACAAACCTTTGAAAGACAATACCTATTCTATTAAAATTGTATCAATTATGTGGTGTTGCCTAACATCAAATAAAGTTACGTAGTTACAAAGTTACGTCGTAATCCAAATAGTTAAAATACAGTCCGAAGTGGAGTTCTCCATAAAGCTAAAACCGCCAAAGGCGCAAAACGTCTCAGAGAGTCAAAGGAGCGTAAGCGTGATGATGAGCACACTAGGGAACCGAAGGGACCTACTGAAAAAAATACGGAAATGGGCATGCCGACAGAGTTACTGTAGGCCTAGCACATGATTGCCGCGGGAGTATGTCGCCGCGAGATAGATCACACGTCTTCTTCTAACTGTATTAATGACATAAGGACGGGTAGTCTATCTCGCGGCGACATACTCCCGCGGCAATCATGTGCTAACCCTGCTGGACCTATAAGTATATTTGGCCTATGAAAGACAAGGGCTTTTATATAATCTCCCCCTTCCTCTCCACTAGCGGGTTGAGTCTTGATAAATTGAGTCAATAATAGAAAAAAAATTCGCGCTCGCTTCGCTCGCGTTCACTGGTTCCGCCAAATATCTTTTATTTGTTGGACATAAAGAAATAAGTGCAAATGGTGAACAGAATGCATTTTTTACTTACATACTCGTACTTAGTCAAAATTTCTCGTTTGCTACGCTCACGTTCTTGTTTAAAGTCGGGTTTCTGACGCTGTTATGTCGTAGGTACATGAACACGATATCCCCTATCAGCCCCAGAGCCATATACCTCTATTAGGGCGTGTATGAGGAGGTTCAAATGTACAATGTATATAGGTATTATGCTTATAAATAGGAAAGAAGGAAAAAAGTTGAACTATCTACAGAGAGTCTACAAAAAGAAATGAGATCCCATCAAAAACAAAACTTGTAAAAACACCAAGTCTTCGCAACTCAGTTCTTCTGGCGTAAAAAGAGTTGAGATCCCTGTGATACCAAGTCGGTTAATTTATTCAGTCCCTACTTAAAGGACCTTCTGCCACAAGTTATTACGTAGTTTACCTACAGCTAACCTAATAACATATTACTCATAGCTATCATATCAATATGAAAAATATTTCATGTTTGAAAGAAAATGGACTGACTTGGCAATCGCATGAGTATACAATGTATCTCACAAGTTATCATATTACTTACAACGATGACAAAATTGTTTCATGCGATTGCCAAGTCAGTCCATTTTCTTTCAAACATGAAATATTTTTCAAATTGATATGATAGATTATATTATTCTCATTTATGCGAGAAGAGGATAGGGACAGTATGAAACCACGACACAGTGACATACTTACATGTCTTAAATATGTATATGAATAACAAATACGTTCACTCCGACATTATATAAAGAAAATCTTAAGAGGACACGTATATACACGAGCCATGCACTTCTGTGATAAGCCAACAATAAAGGAAAATAGTGCGATTAAAGATAATGTGATTGCGTAAGTACTAGAAATAGCATGATTACTACTTTGATTGATGTTTCTAGTCTAATAAAGTAAAGGCAAAGCATATGGCAGCGGTAACGGTAGACAGCTAAAAGTATATTACCTCTAGGATCATAAGTACAATATCGTTTAAAAATAAATTTGTAATTTAATCTTCAATTATTAATATTACAGCAAAAACCGATAGAAATCTAACGCACTTGGGTCTATTCGCCAATCAAAACATTGCGATTATATTATGATATTAAACATTAACGCGTCAATATAATGTTATAAAACAACTCCTAGGTATGTTAAACTACGTATTTTTTGCGTCAACCGCCTTGGCGATCAATAGGGAACTGGACTGTAGTTCAAATAAAATATTTTATACCATGCACGAAATAAAACATCAGATAATTATAAGAAAAACATGGACAGAAGTTATTTTTAAATCCAATTTCTATTTAATAAGTCAGGTGGAAATATATAAAGTAAATGAGTTAACCGTGACGTCACTCAATTCGATTTCATATAAATTCCATATTAGCTAGTCGTTCAAATTCGTTTTGACAGTTCTTAAAAATAAGCTGATTTGACTAGGAGGCAAGTAGCATATCAGCTACGACTCCAGAAAATTTTGAAAGTACCGGTTTTTAGGATGGGAACGCGTTTTTTTGAATTTGAATTTCAATGGTCGATAATGGGAAAAAACTTACATCCTCATTAGCGATATCTAAACCGCTTCACAACAAGATACAGATATAATATAGGGATGTATCGACTAGTCGGGAAAGCCGACTATCCGGCCACATTTGTAGTCGGCGATTAGTCGGCGACTAGTCGGCAAAAAGGGCCGATTAGTCGGCACTTCATTAGTGATAGAAAAACAGTACAAAATTAAATTACCAGCTGAAAATTATGGTTGTATTATGTAGCTATTAGTAATTCCTTTTTTTGTCAAAACAATAAATATCTGTTATCACCACAGAAATAAATTTCCTACCTAGGAATCGACTTCATAGGCAGGATCACTACTCTACCCACTAAGCCAAGCCGGTTGTTAAAAATGGAAAATGTATATAAATATTGTCATGAACCTTTGAACATCTGTAAAAAATCATGAAAAGCGCGAACGAAGGACCAAAAATGACATTCAAAATGTGAATTTATCGAAAATTATGTTCTGGCCGACTAGCCGACTAGTTGGCCGACTAATCGGCCACCCAAGCGCCGACTAGTCGGTAGTCGGCCTAGTCGGCCAAATCAATAGTCGGTACATCCCTAAATATAACATTATCAATATCATAAACGATTATAGTTCCGTATCCGCGCCATTGGGTGACCGTCAACAAAGACCTGACTCATGGAGTAAAGATCACTGGCTTGACTTTCAATGCCATATTGAAATAAAAAAGAAGTGTAAAATATGACATTGAAACAATATACAAAGTCCACCTTTTTTTTTGTCTTGTCGCGAAGTACGAACCGTTGCGAGAAAATTTCTCACGCGGCAAACGGCCAACGCATTTCGGCCGAGGAACCTGCCTCGATTGTCGAGGTAGGTCTACATTATCCATTTGCCGAGGAAAATGGTCGCGCGCGCTCTTGATGGACCGGACCGATCCGATCGGTGGTATCCGTCAGATATGGTTAAAAATGCAGAGACACAAGGCCGAAGCAAACATTCATGTAGTTATCTTAATCTTACTGCTGGGCACAAAGGCTTCAACTATTAGCTTTATCGGTTCTTGTGATAGATGGCATAGAACAAAGGCTTGACTCATAAGCTCAACATAGCATCAGTTAGTCGTAAAACATAAATAATTAAATATCTATTCAAAGTAACAAAGAATACATTTATTTCACTGCGGGGCACAGTCTTGTGCTATTTTAAGTCGTTGTGATATTTTCCAAAAAAATAGGGCTCATCTGTACGTCCTGTCCTAACGCTATATCCATGCTGCAACACCACGTACCATAGCAGTATTTATTCGTCCGAAACTACATTACTCTGCCAAGATTGACTCCGTTCAGGAACTAATTACGTACAGACTAAAAGTTCCATTAGATAGCGGAAAAAAATATATGTACCGGACACGACCCAACCGAATCTATCCGATCCAACCACTTAAAATCAATATAATGATGCCGATATCACGTCCCGGACGAACAGAGTTCAGTTTATATATCGCTAAAACACGTCGAGGACACATGTAACCAAAAGATCAATGGATCCGGGTACACAGGTGCACACGGTTCTCAATATTCGGTACCTATCTTCTAGACTCTAAAAAGTCCCATTAATTTTTTAACAAGTTCTTAAATTCGTCCTATTCTGCTTTCGTCACCCATTTGTCATTAATTATTTACGTCAGTAGTCTTGTTTATCGTTGTTTGTCTTCATCTTTCTTATTCGGGCTCATTCGTAATTCTATGATCTTCTATTGGCTTTTTCGCAGTTTAAATATACATAATATTTTATTAAGTTTGAATATATTATCCATAAGAACGACTGGATGAGATTAGCCCAGGACCGGGAGAAGTGGCGTACTAGAAGAGAGGCCTATGCTCAGCAATGGGCGATAAAGGGCTGATATGGTGATGATGATAATGATGATGATGATGATCCATAAGAACAAAATAAGAGCGTTAAAGTGTAACCAATAAATCAGTTTTTCATTTTCAAGAGCAAATACGATAGGACGAAAAAAGAATGTCGAAATAAGAAAGGTACAAACAATTTGAATATATGAATTATATGATCAAAGACTAATTGACAAAAGTTACGAATGATGAAAGGGACGACTTTAAGAACTTAACACAAAACGAATGGGACAGTCACCGGCAATAACATTACACAAAAATAAGTCCGCACAGATATATGACAAAATCTTATTTCTAGACCTAGAGCCATAAGAGTGTGTCAGATATTTATGTACGTTTCTTTTTAGAGTTTTTTGTATGATGTTATTGCCGGTGACCGGACGATCCAAGACGATACCTTTGTATTTTTAATTGCATACCTAGTTGCAGGTACTTTCGTTGGTGTACTGATAAGTGAAGCATTACAAACAAGTGTTTTGCTAATTAGCCATAACAATAAACTAAAACAACAAAGAATGTTCGATGATAACCCGACTGGGTCGCGGCGCGATTGGTGTGATGTAGGTACTATCGCGAGCGTCATCACTGGATGACGTCAACATGTGCGATGGATGTAACATATTTGCAATGAAGTCGGTTAAATGTACTAGCATCTGTAGGTTTAGGTCTTGATAAGGTAAGCACAGATTGGCCCGATTCCTAGATGTGTTCTATTAAGTCTTTTGAACGCTAAGAACAACCTCATTTGTCGATACTGGCCGCGTTCAAAGCCTCAAGAGACAAAAAATATAGCTGTAATGGCCAACGCTGTTAAATCAGCATTCACAGTTTCCAGTAAAGTTTATATCAGCTCCATTGTGTCCGCGAGCTTGAGGACTTGATTCGATTGGCGTGCTGAAATGTATCTAACCTCAACAGCCCGCAATTTAACTAAAATCTTATATGCAAGTTCGCGCGTCGTGTAAATAAGACCTAAAGCGTTCAAAACATTAACAGTAAGTAATAGTGTTGTGCTTTCTCACCTTATTGTCGCTATCTAGGTAGTAATACGCCAGGAGTGCGTCGTTGTGTGACGTCACGTTGAGGATGTGCTCGAACGTGTCGTCTGCGAGCACGTCTCCGTACGATATGCGCATCTCGCTCGCTCTTCTGAAAATAAATTACAAAAAAAAACATTTAGCACAGTTTAAACATCGCTAGTATGTCAAATAACTCATATAGGGACCGTGTGCGTTGGAGGAGATGCCATCTTGAGATTCTTGAGGCTTTCCTCGTAAACTGTGCATTGATATTTCCACTTTCTGCTAAAGCAAGTGCTCCCTTCGAGTGTTAACAAGTACTTTTTGGGCATTGTAAGTAAAGAAAACAAATATTTTGTGGGCTGCATTGGAGTCAGAGACGAGGGAGCTTATCTTATATGCAGGCTATGCAGCCCCCGAAAATTAATTCAAACAGAATTTTATATGGAAAAATAATTCTTTTACACAAATCATCCTGATCCTTAACAGCTAAACACATGCCGCTCTTCACATTGAAATCGTATCCGCACACCGTTCCGGCATTCGCGCGGGATTTCGCTATATGCGTGTATTGCGTGCTCGCACACCGGAGCGGCGTGCGGAGTCGTCGCCAGTGATATTAACCGCATATCATGGAAATGTTAACGCACCGTAATCTGAAAGTAACTTATAACCCGAACAGAACGAGGTCGCGACCTACGCTTAATTCGCTACACTTTATTGGTGACTTTAGACAACAGATTTGGGTAAACGACCGCTAACTACAAAACGATATAATTTTAATAGGCGTTTTCTAAATAAATAAGTTTTACCTAATTGTCTAATACATTTTTACTCGTCATGATGATAATACCTAATTGTCTAATAAATTATTAGTCATGTGCACTACCTACCAGTAGGCATAGACTTTGAATTATATACTATAATTTTGTACTACGTAGGACGTATCCTTCCTCTCTTGATTTAAAATAAAATGGGTTTGCAAAAAACATGAAAGGGCACTCGCATTACAGAAATGATTATAATTCCGTTACAGAACTTAACAATGGTATAGGATTATGTAGTATAATCCTTAGCCAGTATCTGCACGAAAAAATAGTATAAAATTTACTTATCAATAGAATTGATTGTTACAATGAGCGTTAGGAAATAATAAAAGGAAACATATACCTATTGATAGGAACGAATTGCCACATTAAATACAACGTCAAGTCAATGCACAAACAAATAGACAAGTAGGTAAAGTCAGTAGGTAAGGAGCAGGAAGCAATATTATCTTACAGATAAGGAACAAATTCGTTAAATTACGTCATTCGTCGTACAGAAATCATAATACCTACGCCAAGTCATGAATGGTTGCACGCTACATAAAAACAAAACTTAATTGCGCATTTCTAACAGATAAAAATATTAATCTTGGCTAAATACCTGTCACTTCGAGATAATGACGAAGTTACAAAACACCCCCCAAGGTTACCAAAGCCGCTTATCTAAATTCCTAAGAAAATAACCTATTGACATACCGACCTAATCAAATCTACTCGGACAATACGTAATTCTGCCTTTGAAGCGCGCATAATAAGTGCGTCAGAAGGTATTTTTAAAACATAACAGAGGCATCTCTTATGCTTCGGTTTCCTAGGATAGCGGTGCCGTCATATTTTTTTTCTCGTCTGTTTTTAATCTGTTTTTTTTTACTATTTATGTGCTATACCTATTGTTTTTATTTTTTAGTTTCACAGTGCCTTGGTTTTACTTTTATGCTGTGTAACTTATTTGAATAATAAATAAAAATAAATAATATAGCGGCCGTCTCCATACTACGTACTCTCCATACTAATACGAGTAGTGACCACGAGCTTTAGCTAAAGCTGCAGCTTTAGGATGATAATATAATCATGCGCGGATCCAGGGGGGGGGGGGGGGGGGGGGGGGGGGGTCATAGGGGTCATGACCCCCCCCCCCCCCCCCCTAGGTAGGCCATACAAATAGACCACGTGACCCCCCTCTGGGGCCTAGGCCTTTACCACGCCCCCCCCCCCTGGGCACGAAGCTGAATCCGCGCTTGAATATAATGGTTAGAAAGAGTAATAAAAGTACACCTTATGAAAACGACATAAGGGACTTTCGATATTTGTGAAATATTTGACACCTCGTCCGATAGATTTCAAGGCGACTGTACGTAAAAGCATTTAAAATAGGTACCTTCGTATACATCATTAGGTCCCTACGCTACGCCATCATTATGTTTAATTAATTTACTTATAGCATATATTATTTAGTGATTCAATATCGTTTCAACATATCCCCCAAATGAGTTGAAATGAGAAGCTGCAGGAAGGGGAGACCTCTTTAAACAAATGTTAACACAGTTGCCGCGATAAGAAATTCCTGGTAACAAGACAATGCAAGAGAAATGGGTCATGGATAACAATATTTATTTAACAAACGACTGATAATTTTGTAGCTGTGCCTATTTTACCGATTTTGAATGAGGAACTTACTTTTAATTCAATACGAGCTCAAAACTAACTGATAATAAACTGATTAATCTGTATACTAGATTACTAAGGTAAGTGTACGCCGGGACTTACGAACTTATGCTAGCCGGCCGGCCTTATCCAATGACCATACAACAATGGTATAAGTTATTATTTCGCGCTGACTGTAGTAACAACATTGATATATTATTAACAAGTCATATTATTAGTCAATAAAAAATACGTCCAAATTGTGGGACCCATCCATCACGCAAATATCTGTTTTCAATTGGGTTTTAAACCGCACCCACTAATTTAGTGTCAGATATATTTACCTAATCACTAAATGTGTTTTACTATGTAGTATCTAACGATCGTGTGAAATCATTAATTCATTAGTGATCTTACAACCCTACTGATATTTTTTTTTAAAGTATCAATTTAGGGTTGCCATAACTGTCCCATGCTGGACTATTAACGCATCTCAAATTTTTGTCTCGTTAAAATATAGCTGTACACCCCGAGACACGCCATTAGATACTACGTACTCCTTTATCCCGGACCCGGACGGCACTAGTTCACTCCACTCATCATCATTATTCAGTTGCCCTCATACGCGGATCCAGGGGGGGGTCATGGGGGTCATGACCCCCCCCCCCCCCCCTGGAGCCTAGGTTGGCCATACACATAGACCACGTGACCCCCTCTGGGGCCTGGGCCTTTACCACGTAGCTGGATCCGTGCTTGGTTGCCCTACTATTAAAATTTCATCTTATCATCAACACGACATAAATTATAGAGACCAACATGTTTTGTTAGCCGTTGAGTCATATTTGGAAACAAATAATTATAAAGCAATAAAATACGACGCAACGATAAGTCCAAAACAATTAAACACGTGTTGATGAGAACAAGGAGCAATTTATGCGTATAATTTGCTAGGCCCACTTCGAACTTGAAGATGAGTCAAAACGTAGCTCTTGTGACGTACCTACTTGTTTTACATCCGATCGATTCATATCGTATCTAGAGCAGTTTCTTGACTTCTCTCAATGTTCGGATCTGGCACACATGTTCTAACATGCCGAAAGTGTACGTCATAAAAGCCTTTAGGGTCTCCCCAAAACTATCGACGACGAATCGGCTTTCGCCGGATAAAAATCGCTTTATGACCATGCGTTCTGCGACGGCGACGAATCGTCTTCATACTAACCAGCGATTTTTGATCCGCATTGAAGAAACCCTTACGTTGCAACAAATCGGCATAAGATTTTAGATAATTAACAAGGAACTGCAACGGATTGAATAAAGCGATCAAGATGTTAATATCCAAAGGACATTGAGGACTACGAATCTTTTGTAAATGTGAAAGTGAGTGTGTCTGTTTGTTTGTCCATCTTTCACGGCAAAAAGGAGCGACGAATTGACGTGATTTTTCGTGGAGGCTACTTTTTGTCTCTTTCTAACGCGAGCGAAGCCGCGGGCAAAAGCTAGTTTTGTATAAATCCTTTTCCGCTTTCTCCATAAGCCTTAAAAGTGCTCACGTTGAACTTAAGCCGATAGCGATCATGATAACTCTTGCGACGCAATAATCGGCACATTAGGTAAACTTTCTGAAGATAACGTTCCGTACACGGATGCAGGAAGATAAACGCACTTCTGAAGGTTACCGATTAGATATTATATATTGTATTAACATTTAATTCTTTAATGCATTAATTATAAATTAAGTGATAATCTAACAAAGATCTACTTATCAGCCACTTTCGAGATAATTAATTAATAATTCAAATTGATACAATAGGTACATATAATATACCTACAGAGAAAGATGTCTAAACAAAGAAGTTATATTAAAGTACATCTAGTTGTTATATAGAAAAAAAGTCATAAAACAATATTAAATTACAAAAAAATATGTCTAAATGATATTTTTTTCAATACGAGGTACTACACGAATAATACAAACACAACCATAACCTAAATATATTTTCGTATATAACGTACATATTCGTAAGAATGACCTCTAAGCTAATCTATTCGAGTGACCTGGGATGGGACGTTCAAATGTCGTTAACCTGCGACTGCTGTTAAACAAATTCGTTTTACTACCTTTTAAATTGGCTTTACTTAGCATTTTATTATTTGTAAAGATTGATTTTGCACCCTGTTTTCGTAAAATCTCAATACTTGATCTACTTCCAGGTGTCATTCATCGCGTATTATAAAAAAAACCGGTCAAGTGCGAGTCGGACTCGCCCACCGAGGGTGCCGTACAAACTTTCAAACTCTCCAGTTAAAATAATCTCATGTTTTCACATAACTCTAACAACTTGACTAGAAGACAAAAGTATAGGTACTAATGAGTATTATTGTGTATAGCGCCATGTCTAGGTGAATTCGCTAACTAATTTGCGCGACCATAGTATGTTGGTTTTTCAGGGATTATTCTTTATAATGTTAACCGATTTAAACAATTTTTACTTTATTGGAAAGAAGATGATTTACGTAACATCTCGTATTAATTTGAAGTACTATATACATCCGCAAAGGTGGGTAAATTAAAAGTAAAAATCTGAAAAGTTTTTTGTGAATTAAAAAAAAAAGTTTTCAAGATACAAACACGATTATATTTTTCCTGTAATATTTAGCATAAAACCAATGTTTCCTAAAATTTTCATAATTTTTCTTTGGTAAACTTCGAAGATAGGGGGGGGAACGGTATTTTTTTTTACATTTTCCTTCAAAATTCTTTTTTTTTCCACAACAAAAAAATTATAAAAAATTGTTTATTTACGTTCAATTTGAGCTCTTTCTAACGATACCCCACTTGACCTAGTAACTTGAAATTTACAGTTTGCCCCCCTTTCATTTTGGCCATTTTCTACAATTAAAATTAATAAATTTAAAAAAATTATACCTTCTATTTGTAGAGGTTCACAATGTTCACAACTATTCCAAATTTCAAGTTGATAGCACTAGTAGTTCTCGAGATATTTAGGAATGTGACAGACGGACAGAGTCGCACCATAAGGGTTCCTGTTGTACCTTTTTGGTACGGAACCCTAAAAAACCGGCCAAGAGCGTGTCGGGCCACGCTCAGTGTAGGTTTCCGTAGTTTTCCGTATTTTTTCTCAAAAACTACTGAACCAAGTTCAAAACAATTTTCCTAGAAAGTCTTTATAAAGTTCTACTTTCGTGATTTTTTTCCTATTTTTGAAACATATGGTTCAAAAGTTAGAGGGGGGGACACTTTTTTTTCCTTTAGGAGCGATTATTTCCGAAAATATTAATATTATCAATAAACGATTTTAGTAAACCCTTATTCATTTTTAAATACCTATCCAACAATATATCACACATTGGGGTTGGAATGAAAAAAAAATCAGTCCCCACTTTACATGTAGGGGGGGTACCCTAACAACATTTTTTTCCACTTTTTATTTTACTACTTTGTCGGCGTGATTGATATACATATTGGTACCAAATTTCAGCTTTCTAGTGCTAACGGTTACTGAGATTATCCGCGGACGGACGGACGGACGGACAGACAGACATGGCGAAACTATAAGGGTTCCTAGTTCACTACGGAACCCTAAAAAAGAGCGTCCTAGACAGATATAAACGGCCAAACTAGACAACGCAATAACATAACAACCAAGGATCAGTTCAACGGAAATCCTCCGATTGTTGTCAACACGTTTGTTTACCAGCTCAATATTATTGCTAAATACTGTAATGGCATGTCACAGTAACTGATAACGACATGTACCTACATACCTACTATGAGTAGTAAACAATAGCAATTATAATTATAAATTAGCATCCAAGATTTTATTTACACGAACAATTCATAACAACTTATGGTAATTTAAACAAAAAGTAGGTATACAGTTAAAGTCATATAATCATTACAGCTTTTACAATGTAATGTCCATACAATGCGTTGCGATTTTTTTTTAAGGTCGCGGACTGAATTCGCAACAGTCGCGACCGCCGCTGCCCCCCAGTTCCATTCACATTTTGATCCTTCCGAGCGAACCACCGCTCGCCGTACCGAAGCGGCACGAAAAACATGTATAGGTATGAAGCTCTTTAGCGAAAAGACGGGGGCGAACGCTTACCGCCCCGTTTGCCGTTTGAGCGTCCAACCCATAAAACGTAAAGAATCTATTGTGATTGATTTGTTTGAAGCAGAAACTAACCTCCTGTCCATCTGGCGTCCGTCCGTGACCTCCTTTTTGGCGTCCATGGTGAGTTTGTAGTATATCTGCGCGGCGGCCTCGGACCGATCGTGAGCTGAGTACAGGAACCCGTGGAGCTGCTGGATGATGTTGAGACTGAGCTTCCACAGCGACCGCGACATCTTCGGGGTGCACGCTACGAATCTGGAAACAATTTCATATTTGGAAAAACGCATCGTGGCACAATTTTAATAGTCCGTGACACTGTCGAACGATGTTAGTTTAAGGAAAAGGATCCAATCCACAAAAATCTGTCAATATAATTTGAACTTTCTGTCAAAAGGAAAAATCATTCATTTCAAAGGGTGGATCCTCTTCGCTAAACTACGTCCACTTGTGATTTGACATTTCGACGCTCACCTCTGATCGTCCTACCAAAAACATATGAAGGTAGTAAACGATCTTGGAAATCTCTTCAAGTCTCTACTCTTCCCTAATTTCATGATTCTCTGTCCTACGATGATTCTAAAGACGGGTCAAATTATAGCACCTCACTTTATTAAATGTAGGTGTACTTAGTACATATGATATGACTAATGCACGCAAAAGACGATAGTATGCAGGAGGGTACAGTATTATTTGTTTTGTAAATGTTCTAGCGGTCGGTAGCGATCTATTAAACAATTCAATTTTATTTTTTTATAACTTAGGGCCGTCTAATTACGCATGAGAGAAAATTCTAGTAAATAATCTAATTGTAGTCGAAAGTATCCGGGGTAGCTGATAAAAACGTAGGTATGTGTTGCCCAAATAATAACTAAAAATAATGGGCACAATTAAATTTGTTTATCTTTAGCTTGACATGGAAGGAATGGAAATAATCATTTTCTTAAGGACGTTAAATCAATAAAAATAGATAAATCAAATCAAACGATAAGTAAATGATATACGTTCCGCCATTTCCTATTTGTGTTATAGACCGCGAGTTAGGGACAGGTTTCTATGATCAACCCCGGGCTAAAACTTGTAGTATTAATCGTGGACATCAGCTGCCGCTTACTTGGTGGATTGAGAAATGGCGCATAATTTTTACATGTTTATGCCATCAGCTGCTGTTTTTTTCACCGCGATACAACCTGTGGCTGTAATTTGTTGTCTATAAGAGTATCTTAACTATCATCGGGCAAAATATCGTTTGAAAGGCGATGACTAAATAGATATTTTTTACGCCATGCAGTGACTACCATTCCTCAACCCACCAACAAAGAAGTAGCTGACGTCGACGACAATTTATCAAAATGAATCAAAATCACACTCAAAACATATAACAGAATAAACAATGATACACTGATAAGATAAATGAAACAGTAAGATATCACCCGCCACCCTAACCTACATTATAAATATACCACCTGTAGCAAATTGTGAACTAGAAAAATTACAGTGAAATACACAAGTATAAGGACAACCTTATCCGCCAAAAACCAACAATGCGAGACAAGACAAAGGGACGAGTCATTTTGCCAAAAAGTGTTTTTTGTTTTTTACAACCCGCCTTTGCGTATGCTGTGAATACCAGAATTTCGGTATTTGCTATCTCGTCGAAATAGTGGCGTCGAAATCTGAGGTTAATTTTTAGAGGCCCTAGGGTGGCCGAATTAAATTACGCTCGTGGACGTCAGCTGCCACTATAGTGGTGGCGTGAATAGACGCCGCCTCAAATGTGCAAGTAGATAACGAAATATCGAATTTCGAAGTTGGTTTAGCTTCCAGTTCATATATGAAGCAGTAATCAAAGCGAAGCCGAACTATAAGCGACACATATAAGTAATATTAAAAGGTAGGTACGAGAGGTTCATAATTCTCTTCGCCAAATCCAGCAGGGCTAGGGCGTGTTGGTTAGCTGTCACGAGATCAAAGTCTTCGTAAACAAGCCTACGGCCATTCTTGATAGTTGTTATGCCACTGAAAATGGTTATTACGTGTAAATACTAAAAGAGATCAGGTATAAACAATATTCGAACAATATTTAGTTATTTTGCTCTCAAGTTAGTACCTATCTTAAATTTAACAATATGGTTATTGTTGTAGGTAGGTAAAAGCATTAAGAAAATCACTTTATTCTGTCTCTTTGAAAGCTTCAGCTCCTTAGATAGGTACGTAGTTCCTCATAAATAGAAGCAGCTAACAAATACCCGTTTCTTCTATCTAAATTAAACATTTAATTACTGTCCATATTTCTTGTTTCTTTAAGATAAGATAAACTGTATGTATAATGTATAGTAAACTTTTTTTGTAACTGATAATGTAAGTATTTGACGCAATTAGGTCTCGTGATTCATTTCAAAATACATTTTTTTTTTCAAAACATTAAACAAACTATACACGATATCACGTCATATAACAATCTGTGCTATCATTACGATAATTCAACTGAGAGCAATAAAAACGCAACACTTTGTACGAGAAGGTCTATACTTCGTGACCCATTGTCATGCTTTAGTTATAACAAAGCGATACGCGGGGAGACCATATGCGTCAGACCCTTGACCCAATAGTCGTGCGATGTATGAACTTAGATACGGAAACGATCAGATATTCTTTAACTCAACATACCGATAATGGTACCACTACATCACGTAAAGTTTCATCCAAGCAGATAGTCAGAGGTGTGTTCAAATAACATTATGATATGAGAAACGAAATTTAATTAAATATGTTTGATGATTATTAATTTATTACTTTATAATCTTATAACACAACTTTAATTTTAATCAATGATTTCAATCATCAATGCCTTCTGGCATTAAGTTCGCCTTTTGTAGATTTTTTTACTGTGCAATAAAGATTAAATAAATAATGTTCATGATATAAGGACCTACCCACACCTATAAATTAAACAAATTTCCTTACAAGCAAGCTTGTATCACCATATTAAGCATTAGTCGCTGGCTATATTTTTCTGACAACAGGAAACTATATTATTATCTATCTATCTTATCAAAGAGTTTTAAAAATTCTTATGACACCACAGAGCCAGATGGCCAGGCTTTGGCATAAATATTTATACATGAATATCAAAAAATTATGTACCTAAATCAAACACTGGCTTGGGTTGCCGTAACCACTACAGATATTTTTATATTAAACTAGCTTGATTGAAAACAAATGTTACCCTACATCTTTATCCATTTAAAGCGCTTATTTTAAATATGTTAAACAAATAATGCGTGCAAAATCTGACGTTATCAGTTCGTCTAGGCGCCACTGGCAAACATTT
Organism: Leguminivora glycinivorella; assembly: GCF_023078275.1. Taxonomy (NCBI): domain Eukaryota; kingdom Metazoa; phylum Arthropoda; class Insecta; order Lepidoptera; family Tortricidae; genus Leguminivora; species Leguminivora glycinivorella. The sequence goes on from NC_062978.1 coordinate 12,230,563, forward strand.
TTGGAGTTATTTACATATAGTATGTCATCATCACAGATGTCATATATACCATAGATCAAGTAAACGTATCTACTTAGCGTGTCAAATGAACTCAGTGAAATCCACTGAGTTGTCCGTCTTTAATCGCAGCTTGCAGCTTTCGGGCGTCAATTTTTGTAAGTTGAAGTCAATCAAAACATAAAAAATGCCTCGTTACGTGATATTCAATTGCAACAACACAAAAATTATGAACAATCAAGAGCCTGAGACATATTTAAAATTACAGGCAAGAAACAACTTCAGTACAAAATTTGACACGCTTGGCCCCTATACAAATAGATGAACTTGTTTCTTCTATCTAAATATAGTTCTGTGGTCATCATCATCCTCCTTACGTTATCCCGGCATTTGCCACGGCTCATGGGAGCCTGGGGTCCGCTTTGACAACTAATCCCAAGATTTGGCGTGGGCACTAATTTTACGAAAGCGACTGCCATCTGACCTTCCAACCCGGAGGGTAACTAGGCCTTATTAGGATTAGTCCGGTTTCCTCACGATGTTTTCCTTCACCGAAAAGCGACTGGCAAATATCAAATGACATTTCGCACATAAGTTCCGAAAAACTCATTGGTACGAGCCGGGGTTCGAACCCGCGACCTCCGGATCGAAAGTCGCACGACTCGCACGCTCTTACCGCTAGGCCACCAGCGCTTCCATTTACATATAGATTCCATTTACTATACATACTATTTACATATAGTATGTATAATTAAATAATTGTATGCCCCCACCGAACATTAGATATCCTAATTACCTGTAGGTAGTTACGTGTTTAAAGAAAAACTAGGCCGCTGCGATTAAAGTAATGGTATAGTGATAAATATACAATTATTGTCTCATGAGAAACGTCATTATTTTAACAATTAATGCCCTAAAATAATGTCTATCCAAATAAATGTTCAGCTATTAAAACTAAGTTTAAGATAATGCATTTAAACGTACACAGGCCCAATCGAAATAGCACCATGACCCAAACATAGATATCTATATTCAAACGAACATGTGAAAAACGATCACAACTACGTATTAAGGGTCGGTTGCACCAGACCGTTTGACACCGAATTTAGCGTTCGCAATTTTTTTTTATTAGTGACGTTGATGTTGAAGTGAGCAGTCACTGTGGTTGATGCAACTGGCCCTAAGTCCAAAACCAAGTTAACAGAACGTGGACGAGACGGCACACTGCGGCACTAACCTAGTCATAGTGTTGTTGTGTCGGATACACCTCTTCCTAAGGACGATCACACTTGCACCCACTTTGTATTGCACCGAATGCTTCTCTACAGTATCTCCGATATAGCTAAAATGTGTGAATCGTTTGTTAGACACAGAAATTTTAACAGAAAAGGAATTCCACATAGCGACTAGTGGAAAGTGACTGCCACATTTTGGACAGAAAACTGTTACTATGTTAACAACGAAAATAGTAATTAGTTAATTACTTTAATCAGTGATATCGGTACCTATTATACAGATATGATATTTAAAGGCGCGAAAATCACCCCGCGAAGTTGCTTAAGTGCTAATCTATGCTTAGAAATCGGAGCGATGCCGATGTAGTAACGGGGTGGTCCTGGTCACACATATTTATTAGGAATTATTCGACGGTTCGATTGCAAGCCATATTAGGTACCCTTTTCGTCATATCACAACCTATAATTTTCATTTCACGATTTTCGAAGTAATGTTACACCACAAAACTATAGAACACACGAGTTAGGTCATACGTATTTCATTCGTATTATTCGTGTTACAAGTAGGCCGTAGGTACAGTCAAGTGTGAAAATATGGACATAAAAAAGTTAAATATTTCCTAGGTATAGCTTTTGTACACCCATATTTTACATTTGACGGTGCCTATTTATAATAAAATTAAAACTAGTATCGCGTAATCGTCATTTTAGAAGCGTAAAACAATCCAACAATCTCATTACAAACAATCTGCACAAATATAATATACTCATCATAGCTTGTCCTTTCCCTATCTCTATATTGTATTCTATAAGATTTGACTCAATGAGCTGGCTCAAAAATTCTAAGGCAGCGTTCCCACTTATGCGTCGCGTGTCTCGGGGCGCGCAAAGGGCGTCCGCGCCACGCCACCTGAGTGTAATTCAAAAAGTGGGAACGCTGCCTAAGGATTGACACGGCAAGCGAGTTCATTTTGAAATGCTTTACAGTTTTGTAACTATTTTTTCCCCTCACTAGCTCGGGAACACGTGTTTTGTCCTTTAATACCAGCGGGTAAAAACGCATTTTATCCACTAGTGGGTAAAGTAATTTGTTGACCTTGAATAAAGTCAAATTAACTGCTTTAAAATTGATAAAAGTAGGTGAATCTAGTAATAAAGATGATTTACCACCTGTGGAACTACTGGAAGCAGTGATAAACGCATTTTTTGCGTTGTAGTTTCCTCGCTATAGTGAGGGGAAAAGTTTTGTGTTACACTCGGGTGCAAATGTATTTTACTTCTCGTGTGTTAAAAAACTCGCAAGTTCAGGATTCTATTCTCGAACCACTCGCTTCGCTCGTGGTTCAACTATAGAATCCTTTCACTTGCTCGTTTTTCAATTCCACACTCGGCGTTAAAATACAACTTTGCCCCCTTGTATAACAAATAACTATAAACTGTTAACATAATAAGACCGTGGCCCATTTGCAAAGTGACAAGTTGAGTAACGAAACGAGCACAAATTCGATTATTGTGCGCTTATCGAACTAATAATGATAGATAAAGTGATGTTGTAAGACTTGTACCTATTCATACTATTTATGAATGTACATATCCATCATATGTTGTATGTAGGTAAAATAGGTACCTACATATTTCCACATGAAGATAACTCGAGTATAGGGAAGCTACAGCTCCAATCACAAATATCAAACTCTTCTTACACCATTCTACTGTAAGACCTAACTTACAATTGTAACTTTTACTTACGTAAGTAATTAGGGACAAATCTAGTTGTTAAAGATAATGTAAACAAAACCATTCAATGGGTAGACATGGGGACAACAATAGAGCGAAGTCTAAAACAAGTAGAATTGCCTGCATCATTAGCGGGGCAGAGTTTGCTCAAAGGTCAATTTAGCTTAATTGAAATGTCGTGTCTCATACCATAAAGTACTTACCTACCTACTTACAGTACTTACCTATACCTAACAAACATGTACATTTGTACAATTTCATTGTGTTCACATCATATCAAGGCACATGAGTAAATTCCATTTAAAGCAAAGTATTTTAGCTACATTTTGTGAGAGCTTAAGAACGAGTACCTAATTGTAAATTGCTTCATAATATGTTGTTATCTGTGGTACTCGGTACCGTGTAGAAATTATCTGCGAAATATTTTAGGGCAATATGGTAATATCAAATTATCAAAATCGGATTTTTTTGATAAAAGTGTCAACACAAGTACCTATTCGATAGATATTTGTTTTAAGGGTCATCTACACGCCTCTAATGTAGATATTTTCATTTTTCATATTATTATTTACTATTTACGTTTAAATAAATCTACTGAAGTACTACTTACTTTATACTAACCTAATAAAGTTAGACATTACAATACAAGCTTTCAATCGCAAGATAAACATCTCCATAAGTACCTACAGTAGGGTTAGCACATGATTGCCGCGAGAATATGTCGCCGCGAGATAGACTACCCGTCCTTATGTCATTAGTATAGTTAGAAGAAGACGTATGATCTATTTCGCGACGACATACTCTCGCGACAATCATGTGCAAGGCCTATTACTAGTGTTGTGAATTTAAGCTTTGAGGCGTAAACTACAAAACTCGAGTCGCGACTTCTGAGTCTTAAAGCCTCGAACCCTAAAGCCTCGACCATATAAGCCTCAACCTTATAAGTTTGCGTTGCTGCTTACGAGCACAGAATCCTCGAGTCTTTAGTCCTCAAGCTTTAAAGACTCCTAAGCTTTGAAGGTTTAAGTCTATAAGGTTTGTAGCATTTAAGTCTTAAGAGCTTTTAATAAACTAGATCCTAAGGTCAACAGAAGTAAAAAAACAGGCCAAGTGCGAGACGGACTCGCCCACTGAGAGCTCCGTACTTTTTAGTATCCTGAGATACATGAGATACAGCGTGGTGACGTGACCGGGCGGACGGATATCTGAGTCTTAGTAATAGACTTACGTTTTTACCCATTGTGTACGGAACCCTAAAATCTACCAAACCGACACGTCAAATTAAGGGTTAAAAATAAATACTATCTGCCTATAAAGCTCGTTGCGAGCTCTTAAAGCTTGACACAGGCCTTCGAGGTTTAGGGGGCTTGAGCTCTCTATGAAGCCCGAGTCTTAAAGACTCACTCTTAAGAGCTCATAAAAAGCTTGAGTCGTTAAGGTTCTGAACCGTTTCTGAGCTAAAACCTTTAACGCTTGAGTCTTTAAAGCGTGAACCTTTAGGGTTTGCAAGTCTTTAAGGTTTAAAAGTCTTCAAGACTAGTCTTATAACAACACTACCTATTACAGTTCAGAAATATTATACCTATACCGATTTATTTACATGTCCCCGACTTCATTGTTCTTCACCGAATGTCAATTCATCTGATTACACAATGTAAATAAACAACAAATATGGCGGGAACTATGTCAACTAAGCACAAGATATCATGTTTACTAATTGAAATGCATACAATTTGTATGCATTCATTAAAGTATGATAAAGTTACTGTATACTTGTAAATTAATATAGCTTTTAGTGCTATAAGTTAAGTGGTCAGAGTTGATTGAAAGGAGAGAGATAGTCGCTAGTGATAAAAGGTTATCAGCCGACATGGGAGTTTGACTTACTATTTTTAAATTATACGCCGATTAATATACTTTTAGAAAGGTCTAAAAACGTGTAATACTATACCTGGTACTCTTCACAGTCCTAACCTAAATGAACTTTCTATCGTTCGTTATTTCTTTTATTTTTTTCGCAAAAGAAACTTTTTAATTGATTAATATGTCGAATCGAAGTAGAAGTATTATCATAGCAATGTGTTTCAAAGCTTTTGAACGCTACATATATGTAATAAAAATTACGTGCCTCCGACTATCTGTTTAGGATCATTGATTTGAAAGTTGTTACTTAATTACGAATTTACGAGAAACAGAAAAATGCGATTACGTTCGTCACTGAAGAATAGGCCGATCAACTTATAACAAGAACTTAAAGTACTTAGGTATTGGATAATTTTGTCAATTAACTCAATTGAGTACCTGTTTAATGTGTATAGTCAACCAATTGGAACCCTAGGTCACTCTACAACCATGTCAAAATAACAAGCAGTAAGAGATTTCATACAATCTGATTTATAACGTCACTGTGACATAGTTCTACAGTGGCCCTAGGGTTCGAATAGGCTAGTTTCTTACTAGTCAAATCAGCATCTTTTTATGAACTGTCAAAACGATTTGCTAATATGGAATTAGTAGGTATGAAATACTGAGGAGTGACGTCACGGTCAATTCATTTACTTTTTAGCTTTATCTCTTTGACTTATTAAATAGAAATTATGTTTAAAAATAACTACTGTCCATATTTTTCTTCTAATTATGTGATGATTTATTTCGTGCACTGCATATAATATTTTATTAAGTATAGGAAACTAGCCTATTGGTTGGGGGCTGTCCATAAATTACGTCATCGATTTTTTTCAGATTTTAGACCCCCCCCCCTATAATCATCCTATCGTCATATCTTAATGACCCCCCCCCCCCTTCTCCCAAAATTGACGTCATTACCAGTTTGACAAAATAAAACATTGCAGATTTGAGAAAAATAGGGTATTATATGATTAAAACCCTTGGTTATAGAATCATCTTTTATTATTTTTTTTGGCAATAATCATTGATATAATATAACCACTTATAATATAATATAAATACATAGTATAAAACAAAGTCGATTTCGCTGTCTGTCCCTATGTATGCTTAGATCTTTAAAACTACGCAACGGATTTTGATGCGGTTTTTTTAAATAGATAGACTGATTCTTAAAGAAGGTTTATATGTATAATACATTTAAGTACCACGGGCGAAGCCGGGGCGGGCAGCTAGTATTATATGTAATATTATTGTTAGAGTATTTTATCTGTAGTTATTACTGTATTTGTGTACATCTATGTTGCATTACTTATGTATGTTTATTATGAGTTATTTTAGTATTGTATGCGCCTTAGCCGCCTCTCACATTTGCAGTCTCACTTACTAGGTGTGCTGGAAGAAATTTCTTTTTAGAAATAATCTTTTTGTACGTGAAAAATAAACTATAAATAAATAAATAAGAATGACGTCAATTTCGAAACACCCCCCCCCATCTATCATTTACCGTCATCCGCAGACCAAACCCCCCCCCCTAATTTAGAATGACGTAATTTATGGACGGCCCCTTGGCTGTACAATATACAGTAGGTACAGTCAACCAATAGGGAACTTGACTGTACTTAAAATAAAATATTTTATACCATGCACGAAATAAAGCATCAGATAAATATTAGAAAAACATGGATTTGTTAGTTTTAATCCAATTTCTATTTAACAAGTCAGGTACAAATATATAAGGTAACTGAGTTGACCGTGACGTCACTCAATTCAATTTCATAATAATTCCATATTAGCAAGACATTGAAATTCGTTTTAACAGTTCTTAAAAAGAAGCTGATTTGACTATGAGGCAAGTAGCCTATTGCCAGCCACTGTAGAACTATGTCATAGTGACGTTATAAATCAGATTGTAAGAAATATCTTACTGCTTGTCATTTTGATATGGTTGTAGAGTGGCCTATTGGTTGACTATACCTACAACAACTAACTTATGATCACGGTTGCCGCTGCACATTGCGTTAAGCGTCACTATGTAAATACTTATTCGAATTTAAGGCTTTATACGTGCCAGTTGGACAATCCGTTCTTATCAGACTGATCACCGGTAACGGCCGGTCTGCTATGAAATCTCCCATACAATTTAGCGAACGCTTTAACTGTGACAGATTTTTTTATGCAACCCTAACATTTTGTGGCATTACGCAGCGTACAGTCAACCAATTGGAACCCTAGGCCACTCTACAACCATGTAAAAATGACAAGCAGTAAGAGGTTTCTTACAATCTGATTTATAACGTCAATGTGACAAAGTTCTACAGTGGCCTAGGGTTCCAATTGGTTGACTGTACATCGTCAACCAACCAATAAAACACAAAACTTTGATACAATGAAAATAATCAGCCGACTTACTTGGTGAGAGTAGCGTACATGATGTCAATGGGTACGCGGTATGGAAGTGTCATGATGCTGAGGTAGCGTACTGCACGCTGTCGCATCACCCAGTTCACGATGCCGTGGTTGGCCGAGTCTATTGCGTTTTGGAATATCGACATCACTGTGTCGGGTAGGTCGTCTACTAGTGCATCCTGGAATAATTCAATAAGTCAATAATTTCGTTCACAAATGTGAGCCAGTAAAAGTGAAAAGAACTATTTTGAACAGCTGACCGAGGACCGCCATCTTGCCGATCAAATTTGCTCGGGCGAGGCAAACGTGCGCGCATAAGTACGGACGTTTTCCTCGTGCGGCCAGTGTGGACCCGGCTAATGCCTTATTTTCTTTTATACTACGTCGGCGACAAACAAGCACACGTTCAGCCTGATGGAAAGCGGTCCCCGTCACCTGTGGACGCCTGCAACTCAAGGAGTGTTACGTGCCAACCCTTTAGAAACTTCGTACACTCCTTTTTGCTATGTCTTGTGTGTGTGTGTGTGTGTGTGTGTGTGTGTGTGTGTGTGTGTGTGTGTGTGTGTGTGTGTGTGTGTGTGTGTGTGTGTGTGTGTGTGTGTGTGTGTGTGTGTGTGTGTGTGTGTGTGTGTGTGTGTGTGTGTGTGTGTGTGTGTGTGTGTGTGTGTGTGTGTGTGTGTGTGTGTGTTTTGTGTGTTATGAGACCAACCTGTCTATGTGTCTTGCACTCCTCACAGTCCGGGTCATAATCGTACACGGTGTCATCCAAGACCTCCTGCAGTTGGAAGGTAGACTGCACGGCCAAGCACCTTGTGCATGAGATCATGTTGTTCCTGTGCAGGAACCTTAGGGCATCGTCAAAGCCCTGCTTGCACATGTTGCTAAGAACTTCTGGCTTCGGCGGGAAGAGAATGCGGGCGAATCGATTGATGTTCTGCTTTGATAGCTCTATGCTTGTGTTGGCTATACTGACCTGCGGGAAAGACGACATGTTTAAGGTAACCCCCGAGAGTTAGGTTGGATGATTGATATAGTTATTAACCCACATTATAGTAGCTGGCCGCTTGAGCAGGTATTATTATCGTTATTTAGCAATTTAAGCGTCGATTCGATCGTCGATCGAGAACTTGCATGCTATTTTTATGACGTAGCACCGGACATTGCATTCACTCAGTGGATTGCAGTTCAGTGGGTATTTGGGTGATCGACTATATTCATTGTAATTTGTGGTGAATCTTTACAAAACTTGTTTCTGATACAAAATAATAACAAAGAATAACTAAAATGTTCTCACAATATTCAGGCTACGAACAAATTCCTAAGTATAATTTATTCTAAACTTTTTCATAACTCATTTGTAAAAAAAACAGTAGGAATTTGTAATTTTGAGACAACATTGTAACTACTGTTTTCTTTAGTCACGAAAGAACGTGAGATTACTGTAAATACGTTTAATCACTGTGAGTTTAATTCGAGTAGGTAACTTAGATAAAAGTTGACATGATTTCCGCGGTAAACACGGTAATACTGATCGACACAGTAATACGTCAGACTTAGTTGTCAACGAGTATATATGCGTAATGATGAACGCTTGAGAACCCTAGCTTTTACAGATCGTGAGATTTCAAAATGCCCCTTCGGTTTTCGGGAGAAATCGGACGTAATAAAAAAATTACATTATTCTAGTATTATCGCTCCAAAATCCGAAGGCCCTCTTGAAGACTCACGCACTGTACAAATATTTACTACATTTGTTTCTATTACAAAATGTTCCACTTTGTTCGTAGATGATGATGACGACACGGTACTGCTATTGCATAGAGTAAGTATATGCTATTATCAGCTTCAACGCGCTTATGATATAACGATGCAATGCTTTTAAGTAGGTAGGTACTGGTAAATCGTAGTTTTAGGTAAATTGTTGCGAATGGAACTTGGCATTTCACAAGTTCAACAATTTGCAACAATGAAATACAGTAATTAATTCCTTCCGTGATGTACGAGTATTACACGACAAATTGTAAAGTATAGGACAAATATTAGAGCGCTTTCACTTTATTCGATCCGATATCGGATATAGCTGTCAAAAGCAGATTTTAAAGATTGCTTTTGATGTATAGGAGATCGGTCCTACATCCGATGTCACATCTGATACAATGAAAACGCTCTTAAACTGCAGAGTTGAGGCATCGACGAGTCAGCAATTGCGTTTTCTACTAAACCATATTATCAGTAAGCAATGATGGAACAATGATAAGATTTAGGTATGAGTCGACTGTGGGACAAAAGGAGCACTCACATGGAACAACTGCGAGCTAAGGTCCCTCGGGCAGATGTCGCTCTCTCCGCAGAAGGGGCTGACTGTGATGGTATTCTCGTTGAGCACGGGCAGGTTGTCGCTAAAGCCGCCGTCCATGTATCGGATGCCGTGGAACCGCGGTGGTAACATACCACTGAACACTGGCACGAAACATGACGCTAGTAATGCCTGGAACAAACACAACATAACAATAACTTTGTAGGGGTGATCAAATCGAGTTTACAACTTTACATGTACAACTGAACATCGTCCATTGCATGTTTTATGCTTGATTCATACAATTATCATATCGAGGGTTTACTGGTGAAACCCTATAAATCGAGATAATTTGTCCTTGAAATAACAACATTGTGGAAATTACACAGTTCGAATTTCAAAAACCAGTTTGCTCAACTTATCAGGTTTCACCAGAATCACCATCACCAGTAAACCCTCGATGTATTTATAATATTGTCGAATATCTATTAATAATTCCAGATGGAATCGTCCTCCTATTAACACGCGGATCATCAGGGCCCTATGTGATACTGATAGCGAGCTATATTTACCTATGATGACATAAGATTAGTAAGTAGGTATTATTTGTGCTCTACATTCGTAATAAGACTAATAAGGTAACTGATATCCTGCTCGAAATGTTATCCCCTTTATTTTATTTTTTTAATACTACGTCGTCGGTGGCAAACAAGCATACAGTCCGCCTGATGGGACGCGGTCACCGTAATCTATGGACGCCTGCAACTCAAGGAGTGTCACTGCGCGTTACCAACCCATTTGGCTGCGGTCTTCTGTAAGGCGGAGGTACTTCCCCAGTTGGGCTCTGCTCTAGATTCGAGCGAGATGATATCCGCTGTGCTGTGCCCTACCACACAAAGTGGAATATCATTCACTATGCCCTACCTCCTTGAAAAATCCTTTTTAGTAAAGTCATAGCTTAGGTGTGAATGTACAATAATAATACGGCACACCAAATTTCCCCTTACGATTACGCTCTAAAAAGAAAAGCATAGTTAAAGACGAGAACCGGAATCACAAGACTGGTTAAAGGATTGTTAGTAAGTGAACATGTTTTTATTGGGTCATCCATCGCTAAGACAATAGGTTAGGCCTATACTTTAATATATTGCAAAGAGGATCGAGTATTATAGAGTTACTGTCTAAGTAAAATGTGTAATCACAGTGCATAGACTGCCATCTCTTGACACAGGCTTAAAACATTTGAAACTCAGTTTTGACAATTTGATCCATATTCTTAGCTCGATATGTATTAAAACGTCGAATATCAATATTAGCGCCATCTACCTGAGCGTACCCCAAAGGTGTAATGCCATCTAGGCCACCGTACTTTTTTCTGTATGGTACTGAGGTACGTTTTTTTCTTAGACTTTATCTGTCTATACGAAGTTATATATGTCTTTGATATATTGTAGCAAAAGTTTGCAAGTTGCGAATGCATCTAAATAATCACATAATCAGAGAGCTTGATTGCATGTCGATTGCGTACATATAATGCTAGTGTTCGTTCAGACAGGTTTTCGAGAGAAAGTTAGAGACTGAGACTTGATCCATAATTATATGCTTTAAAGGTAATGTGATATTACAACACAAGACTTATTTTTCACTGCAACTTATATCCTCGTCGTGGTTGCAACTACCTTATATGATTCGCGATGACGAATAGGTATTTTAGACATTTGTTAGTACCCGTGTGGTGACGGGTTAAGAATTTCACCACCCCCTATCTTCCCGTGGGTATCGTAGAAGGCGACTGTGGGGATATGGGTTAAATTGTGGCGTAGGCGAGAGGGTGACAACCTGTTACTGCAATGATGACACAGGTTCGTTTTCTTTCAACCCCTTATTTGCCAAGAGTGGCACTGTAACTTTAGCAGTTTCATGTGCTCTGCTTACCCCCTTTATACATGCGTGATTGTATGTGTTGTTAGTACTTACCTATGCTGTTTTTCTTTGACATATAGTAAAAGGACGATAATAATATTATAACGGAATATCCAATCATGGGCTCGAACCCAAAACCTTCGTTTGGACTACGGTTATGCTACTCTGAGCTTTACCTGATGCACCTGACCCTACGTCAATCATCTAGTTCAATTTGTTAAAAAGTCAGATAAACCAAACGACAAACCATCACGTAAAATAAGGTTGCCAAAAGCAGACTCCGCTCTTCCTTTCAAGATGCAACCGGGCGAGTTCTAAGATGAAGAGTTTGTCTACACCGTGTTTTTTTTGTTTTCCATTAAATTCGACGCGTCGTTAGGTTCATTATCAGGAACCATCCTGTATATCACTTTCAGTTAAATTCGCAAAAAAAAAATTTTCAGTACAGATGGTGTTTTTTTTACGCACTAGTGCGAGAGAAGTGGTTCATTATATGCCAGGTCGAAACTTCGCAGGCTCATCTGTACTGAAAAACGTCGTACGATACACGTGCGAAAAGGAAATTCGTAACTCGTGTCGATTTAAAACACTCCCTTCGGTCGTGTTTTAATTTATCGCCACTCGTTTCGAACTTCCTTTTTTACGCACTTGTATCGTAATGTACTATTTCATCATTTTCATACATAATAAATGAATTTATTAGTGTGGGAGACCCTTAAGAATATCATTAATTGGCACATGTCAAAACAAATAACATTAGGAATTTGTAAAGGCTGTGACACACGCGTTCAGCAATTATCTTTATTTTTTTAATAAATCGATAACCGCAAGAGTTAAGACGCTAGTTTCTTAGAGAAATTAATTGCATTTTATGTAATGAATCTTCCCTTAAAGTTAACGGAATTCAATAAAAACAAGGTGTAGAAGCTGGTCTAGCTTTTGGCAGACGATTTCTAAGAGGAAAGAGTTTGTCCAGAAACTAGTATATTCGAAGCGTTAGTTGGCCTCACCTGCATTAAATCCTGCCTCGTCGGGAACTCAGATACTATCACGTTTTTCCCATCGTACACTCTCGTGAGTGATATGTGCAGCTTGCCACTGACGATCTTGTGCACATCGTGTGGCAGGTACTTGTCCATGCCCTCTAGGAGCACATTCTGGATGTTGAACGACGGGCTGAAGGGGCCGAGGGACCCTGCCCGCGCCTCCCCCACCACTCGGAGGACATCACTGGTTATTTCACCTGAGATGAGAGTAGGTAATCAGTATAGAGTATTTTTATTGCTCCTATAGGTACAATAAGGTACTTTACTTATAGGTACATTTCCTTCCCTTTCCCATTTCCAGAACTCTCAGTTGGTAGGGACAGTGTGCTGCACTATTAGGCATGTATGTAATTATTAGCAGCTTCTTAACTTAAGACGATACGGTGGGGGCAATTCTCCATACAAACGCTCTCGACTATTTCCTCCCTAATTTTTGAAGATAGAGCAATGATTTTTTCAACACAGATTGTTATTATTTTTATCTGTGTCGGACCGTTTTGATTTTTTTGATATTCTGCTTTTTAAAGACTCTAGAGCCAATCAAAAATTTCCAAAACGGCCTTTTTCATTGTGGCGCAAAAAAAGGTGTGATACTCAAGATTGGTAACAATTAACCAAAAACCGGCCAAGAGCGTGGCGGGGCACGCTCAGTGTAGGGTTCCGTAGTTTTCCGTATTCTTCTCAAAAACTACTGAACCTATCAAGTTCAAAATAATTTTCCTAGAAAGTCTTTATAAAGTTCTACTTTTGTAATTTTTTTCATATTTTTTAAACATATGGTTCAAAAGTTAGATGGGGGGGACGCACTTTTTTTTTCTTTAGGAGCGATTATTTCCGAAAATATTAATATTATCAAAAAACGATCTTAGTAAACCCTTATTAATTTTTAAATACCTATCCAACAATATATCACACGTTGGGGTTGGAATGAAAAAAAATATTAGCCCCCACTTTACATGTAGGGGGGGTACCCTAATAAAACATTTTTTTCAATTTTTTATTTTTGCACTTTGTTGGCATGATTGATATACATATTGGTACCAAATTTCAGCTTTCTAGTGCTAACGGTTACTGAGATTATCCGCGGACGGACGGACGGACGGACGGACGGACGGACGGACGGACAGACAGACATGGCGAAACTATAAGGGTTCCTAGTTGACTACGGAACCCTAAAAAAGCTAAACGGTCCGACATTGATTATTTCATTGTTATTCAGATTCTCAAATTTCGTTCCGATTGATTAAGTTTTGAAGGAGGAAAGAGTCGAGAGCGGAACCTCGATTTTAAAGATTTTTTTGAAATATCTTTTGACTGAGTTGTTCTTAATGGACAATTTTTTTTCGATAAATCTAGTTAATAACACTTGTATATTTAACTAAAACCTCAATCACTGATACTGCTGATAATTACTACTATTAGCCAAAGTTACTAGCAGAAGCTATAGCTTACCTACCTATAGTATACCTAAATATACCTACATAAAAAAATTGTCACAAACTAGGTAATTTGGGCGTTTTCAAAAATTGGGACCCAGAATTAGTGAAAGTTGTTAACAAAAATTAACTCGATGTCAGTTTTGTGACGACAATTAAGAATGAAATTTCAATAAAAATATTGCTTCTGTGTTAATTACGTAAACTATAAGCAATAATCTACATTTAGACATGAAAAAGTTGGTTTTTAGACAAATTTTATTCTTAATTGTCGTCACAAAACTGAGAAGTTAATTTTTGTTAACAACTTTCACTAATTTTGGGTCCCAATTTCTGAAAATGCCCAAATGGAAAATCAATTTTGCATTATCAAAATGCAGTAGGTACGCAGAAGTTAATCAGTGATATACCTATATTAACACTTCTTTATTTGTTTGTTTGCTTCATTACTATGCAAATGCATCTCAAGGCTTTAAAATTGTGTGTAAATGACCCGTTCAATACAAATGAACTGCAGGTAATGAGTTAAGTTACTATTTTCATAAGCATTACCATTTTAATGATTTCTTCAAATCAAGGGTGAAAAGATATCTTCTGGGCAAGCTCACTCCATCGTATAATTAAAAAAAAAGGAAATTACCTATTAAGTTCAGTATGAATTACAAGGGTACAAATTTATTTCACTAATATCAATTAAGCAGTAAATAATTGAAGAAGGACGGGTGGAAGGGCGTGGATGAATGTGGCAAGAGACAGGAAGCAGTGGAAGACTTTAGAAGAGGCCTTCATCAAAGAACGAGTTGGAGTTGCCAATGTAAATAAATAACAAAATATGTACTTGAAATGAAACTTAGAGAATAAAGGCTACTTTTATTTTTTATTTTATTTTAAATAATTGAAACCTTTTTTGTAATGAGTTTCAACACATGCTTATTTTTTGTGCTTTTGTAGTTTTGTGAGAAAATATGAAAGCAACAATAAATTGATAATAAAATTACCTTATATAAACAAAATTTTGTTTCCTTTCTATAAACCATGTAAAAGACAGCTATTAAGTTAAAGGCATTTTTATGGGTTGACTAGAGAGAAATTTCTAGAAGAAAAATATAATAGATAAAATAAATATCATTAAAAAAATACCCTAATAATGGCTAAACCAGTCTGAAGACAAACATAATTACATAATGAGCAAGTAGCTCACAATTTACTAAACATCTTATCAAGATCTGTTGTTAGGGAAGCAATTTTTTAATGGGATCATTGTGTTAAAGATTAATTAAAGATGTATGAGTATTATGTAATAATGAAAGCTAAAGAAAATAAATATTTGCATATTATATTGTTTGATTTTAAACAATATTTAATTAAATATACATTATGTGAAGACCAAAAGAAATTTTATAAATAATCGAAGCAATTGTATTTATATGTGTTGAGTGGTTACAGAAGTAAGTACAGAAGGTGTTACTTTGAGAGTATTATTTGATCTGTGCTTTGAGTTACATTCATAGTATGAATTTAAACAGTTACCTAGGTTGGTCCAGTGATCGACTTGATCATCATTATTGACTAAAATTTTAATGTTAGTTGTTCAATATGGTGTTATAGATCTAGAAAACGAATTTAATTGAGTAATTTAAGTGTTAAACTATATATTTTAATGTAACACTTACATCAAATATGAATCTAACCTTTAAATAAGGCTGAATTAGAATCCTATGGCTGCCAAATTCCTCAAAGTCATTGTAATTGTAAAAAAGTTTAAATGACTCTATTTAACAGATATCATGTGAAGTGAACGGAAATAAAACATTGCGCTGTTCTGTATGTGTGTATTTATGCCTCAACAATAACTCACCTATAGGCACATCACAAAGTAAACAGCAGGCTGACAAGGCACCAAATGAGGCGCCAGAGATTTTACCTAAGAGCAAGTGTGGTGCATATTTTTTAAAACACACTGCGACTCCGACATGATATATGCCAAGAAACCCGCAACCAGCGAACGATAAATTCATTATTCACTGTATAACTGCCACAAAATATGTAATAATAAAAAAATAAATCACAACTACGTAAATGAACACTGCACTACGAAGCACAAACACAATAACTTTGATAAATACGATAAAATACACGAAATCCTAATTATCTACGAGATTAAATATCTCTGATACGTTAAGTACTGTACAAGACTAAATTAATAATGTCGCTTGTTACAAAACACGTCCGCGTAATAACACTTTATGAAAATAACTAAACTAAACAAAAGAGAAATCGTATCACATCACATAATCATACGACAGACAGTGACGTGCGTGACGTTCGTAAGCGTTTTATTATTGCACGTGTTGTTTACAATACATGTCAATTAATGTCCAGGGCTATACAGACCAATGATTTATTCAATCAATCTTATAGGGTCGGTTACATCTACACGTTGAAACAGACCGACGTTTAAAGAAATAAAATATTTTTTTGGTATGTTTTACATACTTCGTGTCAAAGAGCATTAAATTACTACGTTCTAAGTTGATTTTAAGAGTCGGCAATGTCGGCATCGGTCTGGTCTAATCGGTCTAATCTATAAATTTGTGATTTAAGTAGCCCTTGTAGAAAGAAGTTCAAATTGTTTCCATGTTTAATTTGTAAAGCACATTCATAGCCGACATTCGCAGCCGCACTACAATTAACATGTTTCGTGACGCGAATTCACGTCTTCGGTAGTGAATGGGTTAAATGCCAAGCTGACTAGGCTGTTAGGCTCCGCGCACACGGGAGACAAAACTGTTTTGTCTCCGTCGTATTTGTATGAAAAGTTGCGTCGCCTCGTGTGCGCACCTTCATACTAGCCCATAGACCGAGCGACGGAGACAAAACAGTTTTGTCTCCCGTTTGTGGGGGGGCTTAGAGCCAGAGCTGTCAGTGTCAGATTAGACGTACCTGTACTACCTGTACCGATCCAAACCGTAAATTATTATTGTTTATTTGGTGTTCATGGGTTAATTTTGCAATATAATGACAAGACACGCAAGAAACTGTACTGCTGGAGCAGTTTATACTTACCACGAGAAGAAAAAAGACGCAGCAGCATCTGGTTATGGCACCCAAAGTGAACGCGTAGGCAAGGACTCTGTTAAGAACTTCGACGACTGCAGCCTAACTTTGCAGCCTTGCAGGAACCCCGTAATCACTAAAGAAGGCTATCTTTTCGATAAGGAAGCTATCCTAGAGTACGTGATTTCAAAAAAGACCGAATACACGCGTAAACTTAAACGCTACGAAAAGCAATTAAAAAAAGAAGAGAATGAAAAAAATGAGCTAGCAGCGGCCGAAAAAGAGGCAAACCTTATCAAATTTATGAACAGAGAAAAGAATATATCAAGCTCCACATCTAAAAACTCAGAAAGTGGGCCGTCATCATCCACCTCTGTATCAAATCTCGCGAATGGCAAAGAGAAGCATTTACCTAGTTTCTGGGTACCAGCTATGCTGCCAGATGCCAAAATTTCTAAAGTCGAGAAGCCAGATCCAACAGTGTACTGCCCAATCAGTGGGAAACCGTTGAAAATGAAAGACTTGATTGAAGTGAAGTGGACACTGGTACCAGACCCTGATGATAAGAAATCTTTGATTGCAAAAGAAAATAGATACATGTGTCCAGTAACCCATGACATTCTGAGTAATGCTATTCCATGCGCAGTTATCAGGTAATCGAGATAGATTCAAGATATATTATGCAACTATTATGATCCTGCCTGTGATAGGGTTAAGTAAACATAAAGAAAGTTAAACATTTATAATAACATTTGCACTGGCAAGGCTTTTAATAGAACTTATATTGGTCTAGTTCTTGTATATTTTTTGGCTTTAAACAAGTGATATAAAACATTAATTTAACTTTCAGAACAACCGGTCATGTGGTGACAATGGAGTGTGTTGAAAACCTGATAAAGAAGGACTGGGTGCACCCGCTCACTGGAGACAAATTGAAGGAAAAGGATATCATTCCGTTGCAGAGGGGTGGCACTGGTTATGCCCTCACCAACCAGAACTTGGAGGGCAAGAATGAGAGGCCTGTGTTGCAGGCCTAGTCTTTAGGAATTAATATTATTGGTTGATGTAATTAAGACTCTTAATTACAGCTTTGTATGACTCTTAATTTAAGAGTCATACAAAGCTAGTTTGGCGGTGATTTTGACGGACTTGCTGGTGCAAATGTTATTTGAAATGTGTATGAGAATATGTTGTTTATTTAAGCCTTCCACAAATGAGGGTATCAAAATCATTGCAAAGTTAGCTTGGTCGGAATATATAATTCTTAAGTTTTTTTAAATGTTTTATTTGCATGCATGAAAGGAAAATCCAATCAAGGCCATCAAGGGTACCTATTATATAGAGCAAGAAATTATTCAATTTAAAACTAAAATCAGTGACTACACAAAACTTGTGCAGGGCAGTGTACATACTCCATCTTAGTTAATAGGAAAACAGCCAAAAGATTAAAACCAAATCTAGAAATAGCCAAACTAATTGCTATTGTTTAACAGTATAATTCTGTGTAAGAATGTCCTATAATATTTATTTATAATCCTGCTCCAGTGACCTGAATCTACCTGTTAGTATATTATATTATAACAACACAAATAAATAGCTTTTAATATCTTGTTTGACAAGTCTGACCTTAATATTGTCTTCTTTACTCTGATAGTTACTCATGAAATAAAACTATGGAAACAGATTATATTGCGATGTTTCGAACACTAGTTCATGGTCAAGGGGTGACGTCTGACCTGAATGCAGCAAAAGAGATCAGGGTGTGAACTCAACTTCAATTGTCTTATTTCTCTGTTCAAATTACGTGACGTATCTTATTGCGCTTGCCAGATTAATTACAGGGTGACCAACGAAAAAATGGGACTAAATCAAACAGATGTGTAGGAAATTCTACTAAAATTATTTTATTGTAAATAAACATTACTTATTTATCAGTCATGTGTGCTTAATTTAAATATACCTATGCTTAGGAACTAGTGTTAAGTATTATTAAACGAAAATAAGTCTAATTGAAAGTCAACTGCAGCATTTCTAATCTCAGGTTCAGGATAACTTAGTTCATTACCTAAGGTTTCTAGAAAGTTCAATACTGATTGATGTTGACTCAAACTTAGGCGGCCATCTTGAGTATCGTGTTCGTCAGTCAATACTGGCATATCAGCGTTTTGGTTGATATCACTATAAGCCAGACTATCGTCAGGTATGTGTAACAGAGCCGGCTCTATCACCGCATTCGACTGGTCATCATTCGAAGACGATATCGCCCAATCCTTACCACTATTGAAATTAAGTCCATCACTGAGTTCATTATTTATTACATTTTTACACGACATTTCTATTTCATCTCTAAATATACTATCTAACTTTGTACAATCTGAGATCGTCGGCGTTTCATTTATAACTTCATTGGGTGTCTGATCTAGCTCCAGGGGCCTTATGATTTGCACGTTTAATTTCTCCATCTTATCGGGGTTTATCTGGAACGTCCGGAACACCGTGGAGGAGGAGGGTTTGATAGGGGACGAGCGGATATCGAAGTGCGCACTATGAAACTTAACGTGACCTTTAGGTTTCTCGATTTCTTCCGTTTGGGGTTTGTCGGGTTGCGGGTCGGGCTCGATTTCATTTTTGAGAAGGGAGATCATCTTTTGCGGGACCGGGACCTCGGCGTCGCTCGCGCCGAGGGCGAGGAGGTCCTCGCGGTTGAGTTCTATTATTTCGCTGTCGGGGACGAGCTTCATTTTCTTGTTCTTTTGAGTCTTCTGCTTGATGTCGTGGAGCTTGGGGCCGACGACGGGCCAGGAGTGCGCGGTGTGCACGCGCGCGCAGTCGTCGCGGTGCTGGTGGCGCCAGCGCTGCGAGGGCTTGCCGTCCGCGGGGCCCGCCGCCGCCGCGGGCTGCGCGGGGTTGTGCTTGCAGTGCCCGTCCTTGCCCTTGACGCAGCTCAAGGCGTCCATGTCCAGGTTGTACTTGCCGGAACTCAGACCGAATAATCTGCAATACATGTTTAGATCACTTTACGTTCAATGCATTAATATTTTTTTTGTTCTATGTAAATGTGAAGTGTGGCTTACCTGCCGACGTCGTCTCCGATGTCAGCGGGCTGCGCGGAGGGCTTGCCGCCGGGCTCCCCGTTGGACGCGCCGGCGCCGGCCAGCAGACACGGCAGCAGCGCCTTCAGCTTCCGGACCAACAGCTCCAGCTGAAATGTTTTATGATATGAGGCACATGAACAATGAACATACTTGTCGCTAGAGGGCGGCTACTGGCTAGACAACGTTGCCGGCTTTTATGATGGTGGTAGCTTATTTTCATGAAAAAATAAATAATACATTAATATTTTCATGTGTCAATTTCTAAAACAATGAAATAAAGATATGATGATGACGATTATTATATCCTGTTGTCCCTCATCAGGGGCATAGGGCTCTTAGGAAGGATTTCCACTGTTCCCGGTCCGATGCGGCCTCCTCCAGGCGCGCCCAGCCGAGGCCCACTGAGCCAGCCTCCTTTTCCACCGTGCGCCTCCAGGTAGTTCGCGAGCGACCTCTCCCCCTTGATCCGGTAATATTCCAAATCAACCCTTGCTTGGACAGGTGGTTTTTTGGCTTTCGAAAGACATGTCCTATACAGCGCCATTTCCGCAGAAGTATTAAGGTTTTGTCCAGTCGAATCCCATAATAGGCTAGTTTCCTATACTTGAAATAAAATATTTTATGCAGTGCACGAAATAAAACACCACATAATTAGAAGAAAAACATGGACAGTAGTTATGTTTAAACATAATTTCTATTTAATAAGTCAAAGAGAAAGATATAAAGTAAATGAATTGACCGTGACGTCACTCCTCATTATTTCATAGTAATTCCATATTAGCAAATCGTTTTGACAGTTCTTAAAAAGGAACTGATTTGACTAGTAGGAAACTAGCCTATTTCGCATTAGAGATGGTTCGTGGCCAGAAGACTCCAACGATTCGACGCAAACACTTGTTTACGAACACCTGAAGTCTTCTGCTATGTCTTGTGTCACGGGCCATGATTCACAATATGTTTCAAGACATGATGAAGTACACAATAAATAAAAAACGCGAAAACGCCGTTCAAACGTACTTAGACGGTGTGTGAGCTGATCAGCCGACTCTGGAAGTGTTTAGTATTCGGTCCCTGTTGTATGAACAGCTTATCCTTGGCCTCGGCGGGCGTGCCGGCCTCGATAGCTAGCAGGCAATGGAATAGATAGCATCTCGGCTAGCATGGAAAGTGACTGCAGTAATATGTAGCTCTCGTATGAACAGCTTGGTCCTGGCTTCAGCAGGTGAGTTAGCTTGTAATAGAATAGACAGAGCGTCTCGGCCAGAATGTAATGTGACTGTAGTGACATCTACCTGTTGTATGAACAGCTTAGCCCTGGCCTCAGCAGGCGAGCCGGCCACGATGGCCAGCAGACAGTGGAACAGGCTCCAGTGCGTCTTGGACGGTGCGTGGGTGGGCTGGCTCTCGTAGTGCTTCTGCAACTGGTAGAGGCTGCCAAAGTCCTAGAAACATTGAAAGTGTTGGATAAATACCTACACTACACTTGCTCTAATAGCGAGAACTCTATCACAAACATATTATAATATAACTGTAAAGGCTTGGCCAAACACACGGCGCGACGCAGCGTGGCGTCCGCGCGGATCACGCCGGCCTCGCGCTCTCACCACGCGCCCGTGGAGGGTCGCTTACTCCTTGACTGTGTGAGTGAGCGCGGCGCAGCGTGCCGCGACGTCCGCGCCGCGTGGACGCGCGACGCGGGGCGCGATGCCGGCGGGACGCAGTCTGTTTGACGTCGCTAACCTTGCAGCGCTGCGTCGCGCCGTGTGTTTGGCCAAGCCTTAATGGGTTCATGAGTTGTAAATATGACACGGGATAAGCGGTCAAACCCGAAACTTAAGCTAACTGGTTATTGAAATTCGAACTATGTGCAATTTTACTATGCTATGTCATACAAACTATGTCAAATAATTTCTAATTATCGGGTTTACTTGGTTTTACTTCTAACCCTTCGAATTATCATTTGATTCTATCATGCTTTCAAAATTTGTATTTACAATTACTTTCCTTATAGTTACCATTTCGCGCCTTTTTCTACTGACAATTTGGGTGTGTTTCAGTATAAGTTAAGAGCGCTATGACAAAAAAAGGCGATATATTGTAAAATGCACAATATTTATCGACAAAATTGTACACTTTACTCATACTAAAAGACAGTGAAAGTACTTGTTTCAGTTAGAACATCTTATTAACTGTCGGTTAAATAAAAAACATATGAAAAAAAAAAGCTTTTTCAATTAGTAATGATTGTTTTTCTGATGCTCGTTTAGGAAAAACCGCGTGAAGCACAGAATTCGGAGCTCTTATTATGTACAATTTGATAAGATCACTCTCATAAATGAGGTAAATTTAAGTTCCAAATATCTTGTACTTAAGGCCCATTAAACAATATTTATCATTTAATCCTTTGAAATTGAGAAATTGAAAGTAAAACGAACTCAATTTTGTCTTGAAAATACATCGAAACAAGTGATCATTTCTCCGAAAATCTACATGTTATCGAATTTATTTTAGTATATAAATAATCTGCACAATGTGCTTAAACTGCTGTTATCCATTTGTCGTTATAATATTTTATCATGATTTTTTGCCAATTTTTTGAAAACTAGCCTTCCTGTCGCTATTTTACCGGCGACGGACGCCTGCGATTTCAGTGCCGCGCCGGAGCTCGAGGAGGTAAGACGTATGTCGCTTTGGTCTCCGAGTTTTCATCGCAAACGTCGAGAATATTTATTGTTGTGTGGGTCGGACGCCTTGTTTCTACACGGGCTATTCTCGCATTGTGTGTGTGTAAACAGCGACCAACGAATTTGATCCTAGATCCGTAAATATTTGCTTTTGTAATACTTTGTTATGTTTAAATGTTAAAGTATTACAACGTTGTGATGATAAAAATGTGAAAATTACAATACGGTCAAGATGATAAGACACATCAAGATGGTACTCGGGATCTGATGATGGAGCCAGAAGGTGGTCACCAGTACCAGTGAACCATGTAAGTAAACGACTTCGTGTTTAGGCTCGTTGGGTTCGTCTCAACAAGACCTTTGACAAGAGGTGGTACTCAGGGTCTGATGATGGAGCCAGATGGTGGTCACCAGTACCAATGAACCATATAACTAAACCCAGAGATGGGGAAATCGTAATCGATTCCAGATTACACGATTACTTGATTTTACTTTATAATCTGACACTACTGGGTGTCAGATTACTTGTAATGTAATCAAGTGAAACGGTAAATTACCATTACATGTAAAGGAATCACTAATCATCTATACAATCATTACTATTACCAATAATTCGGAATCATAGTCGATTCAAAATAACTGAAATTATTGACTTGATTACTTTCAGATTACGAATATGTAGTACCTCAGATTGCTGACTGTCACTTTGACACAAAAGTCGTCATGGGTGTCGTAAAATAGGTTTTAGGAGGTGCTGATTCCAAAATTAATGACTAATCTTCAATCTGACATTGCTGACTGTCACTCTGACACAAAAGTCGTCATGGGTGTCGTAAAATAGGTTTTAGGGGTGCTGATTCCAAAATGAATGACCAATTTGGAATCTGACATTGCTGACTGTCACTTTGACACAAAAGTCGTCATGGGTGTCGTAAAATAGGTTTTAGGGGTGCTGATTCCAAAATTAATGACCAATGTGGAATCTGACATTGCTGACTGTCACTTTGACACAAAAGTCGTCATGGGTGTCGTAAAATAGGTTTTAGGAGGTGCTGATTCCAAAATTAATGACTAATGTTCAATCTGACATTGCTGACTGTCACTCTGACACAAAAGTCGTCATGGGTGTCGTAAAATAGGTTTTAGGGGGTGCTGATTCCAAAATTAATGACCAATTTGGAATCTGACATTGCTGACTGTCACTTTGACACAAAAGTCGTCATGGGTGTCGTAAAATAGGTTTTAGGGGGTGCTGATTCCAAAATTAATGACCAATGTGGAATCTGACATTGCTGACTGTCACTTTGACACAAAAGTCGTCATGGGTGTCGTAAAATAGGTTTTAGGGGGTGCTGATTCCAAAATTAATGACCAATGTTCAATCTGACATTGCTGACTGTCACTCTGACACAAAAGTCGTCATGGGTGTCGTAAAATAGGTTTTAGGGGGTGCTGATTTCAAAATTAATGACCAATGTTCAATCTGACCTTGCTGACTGTCACTCTGACACAAAAGTCGTCATGGGTGTCGTAAAATAGGTTTTAGGGGGTGCTGATTCCAAAATTAATGACCAATGTTCAATCTGACATTGCTGACTGTCACTTTGACACAAAAGTCGTCATGGGTGTCGTAAAATAGGTTTTAGGGGGTGCTGATTCCAAAATTAGTGACCAATTTGGAATCTGACATTGCTGACTGTCACTTTGACACAAAAGTCGTCATGGGTGTCGTCAAATAGGTATCCGGAGGTGTTTGAAAACTAATGACCAATTTGGAATCTGACACTGTTGACTGTCACTTTGACACAAAAGTGATTATGGGTGTCTTCAAATAGGTTTTCATGGGTACTGATCTCAATATTAATGATCAATTAGGAATCTGACATTGCTGACTGTCACTTTGACATAAAAGTCGTTATGGGTGTCGTCAAATAGGTTTCCTTTCCAGGGGTACTGTGCAATGTCAGGTTCCAAATCGGTCATTACTTTTTAAATCATTTCATTAATTTTGGAATCAGTGCCCCCTAAAAACTATTTGACTACACCCATGATTCCTTTTGTGTCAAAATTACAATTAGCACTGTGAGATTCCAAAATAGTCGTTAATTTTGGAATCAGCACCCCGGAAACCTTTTTGAAGACACCCATGACGACTTTTGTGTCAAAGTGACAGTCAGCAATGTCAAGATTCCAAATCGGTCATTAATTTTCAAATCAGCACCTCCGGAAACCTATTTGACGACACCCATGACGACTTTTGTGTCAAAGTGACAGTCAGCAATGTTAGATTCCACATTAGTCATTATTTTTGGAATCAGCACCCCTAAAACCTATTTTACGACACCCATGATGACTTTTGTGTCAAAGTGGCAGTCAGCAATGTTAGATTCCACATTGGT
This sequence comes from Leguminivora glycinivorella, assembly GCF_023078275.1. Taxonomy (NCBI): domain Eukaryota; kingdom Metazoa; phylum Arthropoda; class Insecta; order Lepidoptera; family Tortricidae; genus Leguminivora; species Leguminivora glycinivorella. The sequence goes on from NC_062978.1 coordinate 12,255,782, forward strand.
CATTAATTTTGGAATCAGCACCCCCAAAACCAATTTTACGACACCCATGACGACTTTTGTGTCAAAGTGACAGTCAGCAATGTCAGATTCCACATTGTTCATTAATTTTGGAATCAGCACCCCGCAAACCTATTTGACGACACCCATGACGACTTTTGTGTCAAAGTGACAGTCAGCAATGTCAGATTCCACATTGGTCATTAATTTTGGAATCAGCACCCCCTAAAACCTATTTTACGACACCCATGACGACTTTTGTGTCAAAGTGACAGTCAGCAATGTCAGATTCCACATTGTTCATTAATTTTGGAATCAGCACCCCCGCAAACCTATTTGACGACACCCATGACGACTTTTGTGTCAAAGTGACAGTCAGCAATGTCAGATTCCACATTGGCCATTAATTTTGGAATCAGCACCCCTAAAACCTATTTTACGACACCCATGACGACTTTTGTGTCAAAGTGACAGTCAGCAATGTCAGATTCCAAATCGGTCATTAATTTTTAAATCAGCACACCCGAAAACCTATACTCGTGGTATATGCACTTGAAATGTGAAAGTGAAAATGCTAGAATGACATGTAAACCACGAAGTTGTATAGTCATATTGTTCATTGGTATTGGTGACCACCATCTGGCTCCATCATCAGACCCTGAGCACCACCTTGAAGTAATTAGAATTGTATTTGTCTTATTTTATCATCATATTAATATAATTATACTTTACTCTAATACTTATCATATAACAAAAGCAAATATTTGGGATGGGATCTACTTTTATAATTATTACTTTAATTTTTTAAATAAATTTTAACATAATTGATATTATTTCGCGCTATATTCTCGTATTTTCGTACAAAATAATGTTTATTAGAAACCAAAAGTTTATATCGAGATAGTAGATTGTGGTTGTTATCAAAATTCCATAGAAAGGATCAAGATTGTTTTGTCCATTATTGTAGTGCGAGCGAGTGATAAGACGTGCTAGAAAGGGTCGGCATATTGGGCTCGCGCGGCGGGTAAAATACCTAATTTCGCCCGACGCCGAAATGTTATAACGCTCTTAAAGGGTACAGTCGACTACAAAGAGATGTATCCACTTTTTGGCCTTATTACAATGCAATGAAAATTGACTGTACAATTGGCGGCACATAACTTTAGCGCTCACAGTTATTGCCCAGAAGTCAATAACAAGTCTTACAGGGGATTACATGGGGTGGTTGATATGTGTCTCCATACGCAGCTATCCCCTCCACACTTCACTCAGCGCTAAACTTATGTGCCGCCACTTGTAAGAAGTTGTTATTTGTAATTTGATGACTTACAGTGTCGCACTGCGCGCATGTGACGACGGTGGCGGGCTTCCGTGCGGTGGGGCGGGGCTTCTGTGGCTCTTCCTCCTGCACGGCGCGCGGCAGCCGCACCTTGCGCCCGCTGCGCGTGATCACCGTCTGTCACCACACAATGTTATACATCAGACATCACACTTGCAATAAGAAAGAGAAAGAAAAGATTACATAGCTAAGAGAGAAGCAAATTTTGGTACAAGAAAGTATATAACTAAGGGAGAAAACGTTTTTCGGTTCTATCAGTCTCGCTACACCTAGTAAGTAGTAAGCAAGTGTGATGAAATAAGTATTCACTCACCCCCAACGGGCGCGTCTCGACCGCGGCGGCGACACGGCGCTGCTCTTTCAGCGCCACCTTGTTGCGCCCGACCACCTTTAAGTCTTTTGGTGACACGACCCTGTAAAATAACAGAAATTACATTGAAAAAAAAAAGCCTTTTATTCCAAATCTTACATTTAAAGTGTTTATGTATTGGTTAGTAGTTTCCTATAGCTAGGTGTTAATGTTAATTATTACGTTTATACTGTGTGTGTGTAGCATTAATACTAATTTATTTGATTTAAGGAAATCGGGAAAGCCATATAAACGATGGATAGACGATATAAAGGAAACGGCAGGAAAACACTGGCTAAACAAAGCCCAAGATAGGGAAAATGAGAGTTGGAGGAGGCCTACACTCTAAGAGGGGTCTAAATCAAATAAAAGAAATGACATTATTACATCTTATTTGTAAGCCTGTTAAAGATAGATAAACTTTTGGTTGTGTCTAAAAATTGTGACCATATAAAGCCTGAAATAAAATATTAGAAAGCTTTACTTTACAGTACCAAAACACGATTTTAATATTATAATATAACACGATTTTAAAATAGGTTTGACGTGCCTTGGTCTGTGTGGACCCGGCTATTGAAAATAACAGTTTTGTTTCACGGAAAACTTGATCGGCTCTATTGGAAGCAGTATTTCTTACTTGTATATGAATCGTGTATTTGTGACAGGGTCGTAAGCAGGCTCAGGAGGGATCTTTTCTGGATCCTTGATGATGTTCAGAGCTTGGTTCACCATTTTCACCTGGTCGTCACTCAGGACATTGAGACTAGAAGAAAAAATTTTATTGGTTAGGAAAATAACAAAACATATTATTTTTTTAATTTAATTTAATTTTTTTAATTTTTAATATTGGGGTCACCTTACACAGATCAACATAGCCCCAAACTAAGCAAAGCTTGTACTATGGGTGCTAGGCGACTGTATACATACTTATATAGATAAATACATATTTATATACATAGAAAACATCCATGACTCAGGAACAAATATCTGTGCTCATCACACAAATAAATGCCCTTACCGGGATGCGAACCCAGGACCGTGGCTTAGCAGACAGGGTCACTACCGACTGAGCCATACCGGGCGTCTGATAATGTAAATGTTGTATAGTGTAGTATTAACTTTCCTCCGGTATATTCATTATGACGAGCCTTCCATATTTCCATTGCCAGACAGAATAAAAAGAGGTCTGTAGGTCTTGTGGGACTGAACTGAACATGTTAACTATTGACTTGATATGAAGTCAGAACATTTCATTTCCAAAGATTCCAAAGAATTATTTAACTACATTTACCTTACTTATAGACTGCTTTGAATAAATTAATACAAACCTATGGTATGTCTCTCCTAGCTTGAGTAACTGCACTGATGTATATTTTGGCGGTTCTGGTGTCCTGCAAAAGAGAATATACAATATAATAATAGTACATTACAATACAAGTGCGGAAAAGAGGAAGTTCGAAATGAGGTGATAAATCGACACGAGTTACGAATTTCATTTTCACACGTGTATCGTACGACGTTTTTAGTACAGATGGCACGCTCAAGTTTCAACCCGACTAGAAAGCCATCTTCAGAGGGCCACCTGTACTGAAAAACATATGATACACATGCGAAAAGGAAATTCATAACAAAGGCCTCCATCCAGTATTAACTGTATTTATATGGTAAATAATTAACAAATTTACAGAATAAAAAGATGCTTGTTTGTAAACTGTGTTACTGTGGCACTTTGGTGCATCATGGACAATAAACAGAGGTTAAGCAATACTCTTTACCATGATACCTATCTATGAGTATTACAAATGGCCATATGTTAGATTAGGATGCCAAGATTACTTTATAATTAGTGAGCTAAGGAGCAAAAATTTCGGGAACCTCTATACTAGATAGTATGTTTGTTTCTGAGATAAAATATAATTAAAATATTAATTTCGAAAATGTAATGATACTTACACTTCTTTGGGTTTTATCTTTGGTACTGATCTACCACGGAAATGTCTTGAAGCTGTATCAGAGGGCTTCAACTTCACAATCTTCCTGTCCATGTCTAGCTTCGGCACTGCATGCGTCATGGTGAGCGGAACATTCTGGCTAGTAGTAACCACAGTAGCTGTCGCCGGCTTGAACACTATATTGTTCGCGGTGTTAACTGTGTTCAATGTGTTCACTGTGTTCAATGTGTTCACTGTGGTCACAGTGTTTACTGTGTGCACCGGCTTTGTCTGAACATTATGAGCACTTGTCTTCGGCACAAGAAAACTGGCTAATTTCAGGTTATTTCCAATCTGACCCGCTTCAGCTTTCTTCAAAATTCTAGGCTTCGCCGCTGGGGGCTCTGGGCTATTCAGAAGAACACTCTTCTCCAAATTCCCGCTACTTTCGTAAAATCTTTTGAGGTTACTCACTGGTTTTTGTTCAACTTGGTTCGCCGGTGTTAAAACATACGACGTAGCCTGAAAATTTAATTTATTTCATTACAAATGCTCGCAAAAAAAATGCAACACAATAGAGATAACAAATACCTGAGCGACGCCCGAATCCTGTATCAAATATATCGGTGTTAGTTCACAAGAATTCACTATGATGTTATCCGGTGTCCCGTCCATGTTTATTTAATACTAAATTATGCTAGTTTAATTAAAAATCTAATACGTAAAATTAACTAAAAGTAAATAATGCTCTCAACCCACAACCCGCCTCTCTTGCGCGTAAAATGACACATATACATTGACAATAATGTGACACAAAAGCTTCGTTCAGAAATCTATATTATGCAAGCCAATGCAATCAATTAAGGCTTCTATAGACCATCGAACTCAAATAACAATACTCACATGAACCAACATGTTTTGAAAATGCCAAAATTATAACATTTGGCATGCGATAATTTTATTTATTTTAGGAAAAATTTTACATGTCAGTCAAAGTAGTGATTCATTGCTCTTTGATCAGTCTTTCTAAAACAGAACATATTAAATACTTTGATGAAATAGAACAAAGCTGGTTCACAAGTTATGGGAATGGTATCTATCGTTCTAATTACACCTTGTCAAACGTAGTGATTCAATGCTCTTTGCACCTTGTAGTGAAAAAGAAAGATGTGCGCATTTTTCGCTTCATTGTTTGTCATTTTTGACGGTTGGACCGTGTGAGAGCAGCTTTATAAACCAACACTTCCTTTTCCTTGCTACTCTATACCATAAACTAAACTAACCTCTTTCTTTATCCGTCAAGCTTTGTAAGCAAAGGTGAATAGTAAAATTATTTCTTTAAAATATATAATTTAATTACACATAGAGTGTAAAACCACATAAAAATGTAGACTGAGCTTAAGACAATGTATAGGAATAATGTTCTTTACAAACAGTTTCATATTTTAAGTGATCAGTGCAATTGTTAAGTCCACGTGCAGAAGGTTACAACGTTGGTTTGATTTCAGGCGACAAGATGACGAACTCAAAGGGTTACCGCCGCGGTACGAGGGATCTGTTCGCCCGCAGGTTCCGCACCCATGGCGTCATCCCGCTCTCCACGTATATGAAAGTGTACAAAGTTGGAGACATCGTTGACATCAGGGTTAGTTTTTTACACCTATTTTTGTCTTCGCATGCAACAGTAATCTCATTTCAAATAATGTGTTTATTCCCTTTACACATTAGCACGAAATTAAATTTCGTATTCATAACCAATAGTTCGAAACATCATCAATTTTATTGCAGCTACTAACAAACAATTCCAGTTTAAATGTCTGAAGAATGTATGTTTTTTAAAGTACTATTTGTGCGTAGAAGCTGATGCTAGTATTATTTTCTAACTAATTCATGTACTGTAAGGATGTTGATTTCCAGTTAATCTAACTTGTATATGTAATTTCTGCAGTAGTGATACTCCATGAGTATGTTACACATTTTTCATGTGCGGTAGCTACCTCAATATAACTCGTATATCATGAAGATATTTCTTCATTTTATGGTTAATATACCTGCCTTCTCATCAGCAATATGGGTCTGAATAAGCAAATAAAGTAAAGTAAAGTAAAATTTATTTCCAAAATAAGTCATTTTGCTAGTCACACATTTAGTGGATCACACTAGGCAGAGCCTGTCTCGTGACTCAACGGTTTTTACATTATTTTGAAAGACTATTATTAAGTTTATACATTATGTTATTATTATATTATTATTCAGGAAATCTATTCATAAGGACAATTCAGTATAATATTGATTAACGATTGATGAACGTGTAATATTTATAATATTATTAATAAAATGTCTATGTCTATGTCTATATTTAATTCAGTAGTATATAAAAATGTGAGATCTATCAGGCTATTTATCTTAAATTAAAATATATATATAATTAGAATTTACAAGATTTAGATTTAGGGTTACCATACATGTTTTACAGATAGAGCATAGAGCAACAGTTCATTTTTATTATAGCCAATGCCAATAATTTGATAATCAAGGAAATTAAAAAAAGTGGTATCTGATTAATCTGGTAGCCTTACTCCCAGGTGCCAATCACAGTTTTCGTAATTGAATTTTATGTAAATTAGACAGATATTCACATTACCACTTCATCATTGACAAGGCAATTGTAGCCATAACACCAGAGCCGTATCAGCAGGCAATTATGTAGATCCTAGAGTGTCAAATTACTATGCCAGCGATTGTTAATATACCTAGATGTCTAAAGAGCTCTCAAAAATGACCCCACGAATATTGTGCCACGGTGGGCGGGGCCTAAAAATTGTGCCACGGAGTTTGTCAGTGCGCTAATGGCGGCCAGTCGGAACAGTCGTAGTACGGCATATTTAGAATATATGTTTACAAAAAGAATATGCCGTACTGTTTTGTAATATCATGTGCTAGTCGTTCCAACAAATACGGAGAAAAATATGGGATTAAGTTTCATGTGTAATTTGGCGAGGATCATAATTATTTCGATTTATTTTGTACGAGCTACTTTTGTATGGGGATGATGTTATGCAATATTTTTAATAGCCATTGATATTTAAAAACTTTCATTTTTGTATAATTTTATTAATATCGCGCGACCATGTTTGCCTGCCTGCTGTGCGGCCGACATAGGCCAGTAAACTTGTTTAAACACACGTACGTGTCAGTGGCATAGGAGTTCGATTATTTTGATCACAGACCTTGTGTCACCGGCATAGTGGTTTAAATGGCCAATCTGAACACATTCGTGGACACGTATGGTATAGCATACGCGTAGTCATTTGTTTCCTTTGGTCTATGACAGATGACGTCACTAAGCGTCCCTAAACGTGTTAATTTAGAAAGTTGTAGAATAGAAATAGACGTGACGTCCGGTGTCAGTACGGCGTATAATGATTTTGGAACCACTTTTCGGCTGGCATTTTGTTTGAAAGTAGTGTTCTATGTTATTATCTTTCGGTGGCGACATCTAAGTAATTACATATTCAAGGGCCGGTTTTTTAGTCGCCAGATAAATATATCTACCAGATAAAGTTATCACTATCCTTTTCATCACACGTATAAATTACAGTGACAGCTGACATTTATCTGACAGATATTATTTATCTGGCGATTGAAAAACCTGACCAGCCCTGAAAAGGTAAAATTTATAAAATGAAAGCCTACGTTTAACACCTGTTAACAATAGATGGCAACTGACAACAACCTGAACGTGACTGTACATTGATATACAGATATAAATTGAATTTATCTAGCCATAAAAATACTTATTATAGCGGCATACGTGTAAGACATAATTTTTATTTTCATATGTAGGTTGTTACTTCATAACAAATTAATTATGTAGTTATTTTTTAATATGCATAAAATTAAAATTATTTCTGCTTGGTTCTTTAATGTATGACATGAACCGCGAATTCTTAGCTGCCAGTACGTACAGCAAGAAGGTTTTTAGCCGAATAAAATCGCTGATTGGTAGTTAGTGACATTATATGCATTTCAGCTACACTTATCTGTGTGCATTAGTATAAAAGAGATGACTATTGTTTTGTTTACCAGTTTTGATTACAGGGCCTGTAAACGTATTGTCTTGTGTAAATGTAGGCGTAATTGTGTATGTGTGCTAAACGGTGCCAAGAATTTGAACGGTAATGTTCTTAAAAGCGGCTTCCATGTTTATCTTACTTCGTTGTTTTGCCCCATAGATATATGGGGTAAAATGTCAGTAGGTAAACATTAACTGTATAATATTAATAAGCCGAATTTATTTTTGGTTTTAGCAGTTACTGAGAGGCAGCTATAAATATAAAAACACCATGTTTTACATGATTTCTACTGAATTCATTTCGACTGAGTAGCGTATAAACTCGTATACGATTCTCGCATATGTGTTTTGTTTACACGGATACATACAAATATCAAAGGCGAGGCGATTATCGCCCCCTCTCGTGCGATATCGTACGCATAGTTTACATGATACGATATTTTTTCTCGTACTTCGATAATCGTACGTTCGAGGCGAGAAACTCGTACCATCTAAATGGGGCTTTAGTGTAATTCAAAAAACGTCTCCTCAGTACATTTTGTATAGGAAGGACGTAAGGCGCGCCGCCAAGCGGCGCGGCGCGCGCCCCGCCGCCGCCACGCCACCTGGGGCGCGTCTTACGTCTTTCCTATACAAAATGTACTGAGGAGACGTTTTTTGAATTACACTTAAGCGGCGTGGCGCGGACGCCCCTTGCGCGCCCCGAGACACGCGACGCATAAGTGGGAACGCTGCCTTAGAAACTCTATAAGGGAATGTCTTCCTGCATTTATGTTATTTAAATGTTTATAGGTACTCAAATGTTAACCTTGATGATGATATCCTTTTATCTCTCATTTTTAACTGACTGTTAACTTTAGAAGTATTAATTGATTTCTTGACTCCACAATCAAACTTATACTGTAGTTTTGTGGAGCACTGTATATTTATACTATTGTTACCTTTGATTGAAATAATTAAATAAATAAATAAGTTAAACTGCTGAATATGTATATATCAATCTGAACGTTATTCTAGATATTGGGTGGGATGCAGAACATGCCATATGAATAAACACATACTTTGCAACAACAATATTTAATTTTTTTTACAATGCCTATAAAATTTTATAATCAGAGAAGTTATCTCTTAAAGTGTAAAATAATTTTTGTTCTTTAAGTAACCCATAAGGTACAACAATAAAAAGTACATCAAATAGAAGAAAATTAAAAATTTTCTAACCGGGTATCACTTCTCTCTTTTCAGGGTAACGGTGCAGTCCAAAAGGGTATGCCCCACAAGGTCTACCACGGAAAGACTGGCCGAGTGTACAATGTCACAGCCCACGCCCTAGGAGTCATTGTAAACAAGCGAGTTCGCGGCCGCATCATCCCCAAGCGCATCAACATCCGCATTGAGCACGTGAAGCACTCCAAGTGCAGACAGGACTTCCTCAAGCGTGTCAAGGAAAACGAGAGGCTGCTGAAGGAAGCGAAGGCCGCCAACAAGGTCGTCAAGCTGAAGAGACAGCCTGCTGCCCCCAAGCCCGCACACATCGTCAGTGGTACAGAGAAACCAGTGCTGCTGGCTCCTATCCCATATGAATTCATAGCCTAAGGGGATTAAAGTAATTTAAGCAAGCTCTTGTTTCATTTCATATTAGACAAATTACAGACATGGGTGAGAGTTGAACTCACAGCCTCTGGAGCAGTGGTGGACAAACTTTTATCACTGGGGGCCAAAATTTTAAGGAATTTTAGAGGTGGGCCAGATTTACGCCAAAAATGCATTTTTACTACAATGCTGGCCATATCACATACTATTTTGAAGGACTGGTGGCAGGCCGGATACAATCCTGTCGCGAGCCGGACTTGGCCCGCGGGCCGTACTTTGCCAGTTTGCCCACCACTGCTCTGGATCATTGGTTGCCGATGTTTCTGCTTACTAAAAAAATTTTATCTCATCTTGTCAGGTGCAATTAAAACGAATTATTTTAACCCTTAAATGCATGGTGTTGTATAGGTTTCACTTGTAAAATTACTTAAAAAGAATTGAAATCCACTCCTTCAATTTTAAACTTAGCTACAGAGTGACTAAGGGCCGCCTGTCACGGTTAAAGCATTCGTTATATTTTATTAGTAGGGGAAGTTCCATAGATGCCTGCTGCGTGACGATGATGTGTCTGTCAAATGTTGATGCAACTGGCGCTTTGTCTCATATATGATATGTATATTATCAAATATTATTGACGTCAATCTGATGTCTAGTTATGTCATTTCGCATTTTTGATACCATATGCATCTAAGGGTTAAAAATTAATCTTGTTTTGATTTGTGAATGCTGCACTAAACTTAGGTTCCTTATCACAGACCTTTCTCTTCAAGGACCCGGCTCTACTCTCGAGTACGTGCATATTATGTACAATAATGTATTCATAGGCAATGGAAAAAACAGTAGGTATGTAACTTTGGCGTTTACATTTAAATCCGTCACTACGCTCAGGATTCAATTATAGAAATCTTTGTTTAGGATTCAATGTCCCGCTATAAGTATGTTACATTGCTTCCTAGTTGTGATATTTGCCTAACTAGAAGGTACCCCTAACCGATTACCATCAGCCGGGCGGGCTGTATGCTTGTTTGCGATAAACATAGCGTCTGTTAAAGTTAGTTAAGGATACGTGTAAATGCGACTAAAGGGGAATTGCGTCTATTTAGTATCTCTCTAACGGCTCTCTTTGCCACAGGCCACAGCATTGCGACTTGCGTAACTGGCGGCGGCAACAATAGATGGGAAAAGGTCCCATTTCAACACCCAACCCATAAAATAAAACACAAGTTTCAGATAATAATTTGAAATGAAATATATTTATTTACAAATGAAATCTAAAGATGAATATCTCAATGTTTCGAATTGAACAATATTTCAATAATTTTATTATGCCCTTTCAACTTTAACAAACGAGGCATATCAAAGAACGTACTTCGCACTAACCTATAGTATATAAATTAATTAAATTAGTTAAACTTAACAACTAGCATCTCTAGATTGATAAAATAGTATATATCCCGTTTCTGATGATTTTTGTATATCTGAAGTTAGGCCGTAGAAATCTTCTATAGCTGATGCGTCTATTTTCTGCAAAAAGAAAAGTAATCATTGGGCTATTATGGTACACTTTGAGAACTAAGGTCAATATAGAGAAGATCTAGTTAGGGTATGAGCCACTGTGCACCACAACGGCAACAGTCTTACAACGTCTACTAAAGTGTGCTCTGTATGTGAAATACTCACGTCTACCATATCGTCGTCGAACAACAGCCAGAAGCCATGGCTCTTGACGATGCTGATGTAGTGTCCTCTGTTCGGGCCAGAGCCGCAGTGCACCACGACAGCCACGAGGTCGTACAGCCGGTCCGGGTTGACCGCGTCGTCAGACTGCAATTTACTCTTTATTAAGGATAGAAAGAAGTTTTCGAGAGCGAATGGGATCACTGTTAAAATTGGCTATTATGGTATGTCTTACTCAGAGACAGAAAGACGCACGATTTACTGAACGTTTTCGTAAGAAGTAGTAGTCATAGAGACCATAGAGTAGAAAAACTTAAAAACAGAGATAAATAGTATCATACTGGTAACTTCCATACTTTTTGGGGAAGACTTAATTGTTACGTAGGTACGTCGTCACGACGTTTCAAACATTTCTTCTAAAGCTAATTATGCAAGAAAACAAAATTTCAGTTTATTTTGATATCAGAGTGGAGAATATTTAGAGTTCCATTTCTTTTGAAATAAAATGCGACCTCCAGGTGTAGCACACTATGATAAACCTTATTGAAATATTGTTCACTTACAAATAGTGCGAAAAGGACGGCCTTACGTGATAGACTTTATCACACTAGTGTGCTAAGCCTGCTGTTCAAAGTAAACATGATTTGAATATTGTTTGAAGTAATAATAGGTTAATAGTGGGCCTTGGTAGCATAAGTTAGGACAACAAAAAAATACTAACCGTATTAAATAACCTGAGCTCCAACGGAAACACAACTCTATGCGATACTTTTATATGCCTATTATATTGCTCCATATACTTAAATCTCTTGAGGTGTAGTGCGAGGATGAGCGGGAGTTTCTTGACCCTCATCCGTTTCTGCGCCTCCTGGTAGCTGCTACAGTTATCACACTTGAATTTGTTGTCGTTGCATAGCGTTTCTGTGTCGCTGAAGCATTTTAGACAGTGCGTTATGCTTGTGTTCTGGCCTACGTCCACCTGGAATAACCGGAAATATGTTGAGAAAATATAAAAAAGTCTATGAGAAAACTAAAGCAAATCTATAGCAGATAAAGACTTTGTATAAAGTACCCCAAAAGATATTAATTTTATACCTGCAGGTCGAAGAAATGCTCATCCTTGCTGCTAACAGTCTCACAGTTGAGACATCGCGTCTCGCTGGTGAGCGTGCCCTGGAAGATCTCGTGCACCCACGTGGGCTCGCCGCCGCCGGGAGCCGAGCTCGTCCCGTTGCACGTCACGCTCTCTCCTGACGCATTCTTCTGAACTTTTAGAGTGCTCTGGTTGCGTTCCGCTGGAAATTTCAAGCAGTTTAAGAGACATCGCTGATACAGACGGCAACCACAGAATATATAAGTAATAGTACAACTGCAACCCAACTGTAACTTTTATGGGAACTGCACAAGTCTATAGTGAAGTTGCAGATGGCACGCAATCGGTGAGCGTCAGGACCCCTGGACCACTACAGATATTTGATGTTTAGTACATACTAAAATTTAGTACCTATTTGATACTATTTGGTACCTGAGTACATATATTTGGTACCTCCACTGATATCGAAAAACCGGCCAAGAGCGTGTCGGGCCACGCTCAGTGTAGGGTTCCGTAGTTTTCCGCATTTTTCTCAAAAACTACTGAACCTATCAAGTTCAAAACAATTTTCCTAGAAAGTCTTTATAAAGTTCTACTTTTGTGATTTTTTTCATATTTTTTAAACATATGGTTCAAAAGTTAGAGGGGGGGGGACGCACTTTTTTTTCCTTTAGGAGCGATTATTTCCGAAAATATAAATATTATCAAAAAACGATCTTCGTAAATCCTTATTCATTTTTAAATACCTATCCAACAATATATCACACGTTGGGGTTGGAATGAAAAAAAATATCAGCCCCCACTTTACATGTAGGGGGGGTACCCTAATAAAACATTTTTTTCCATTTTTTATTTTTGCACTTTGTTGGCGTGATTGATATACATATTGGTACCAAATTTCAGCTTTCTAAGTGCTAACGGTTACTGAGATTATCGGCGGACGGACGGACGGACGGACGGACGGACAGACAGACATGGCGAAACTATAAGGGTTCCTAGTTTACTACGGAACCCTAAAAATCGAGCGAATAAAGTGGCCAGACATTCTGACGTCAGGATGTCTGGACCATTTTTGGTTTACATAGTTCTAGACAACACTACTAATTGATATCTTAGTCAATATTTACTACCTATTTGGTACCCGTCAATATATTTTTTTCAAATTTTTTTGGCGTACCAGAAAAAATTTATGACGGAATTTAAAGTTGTGAGCCCGGCCGTGCCGTTGGAGTATGTAGCGCCTGTCAAAAGTATAGAGGCAAATCCGCCTGCCCAACGCAGCGCAGGAGCGCGCGTCAACTTAAATAGGAATTTAGTTTCAGGCACTCGCACATCATCTCTACTACTGACTAGTGGCATTAATATAGTCGAAATATAATAGTTATTTGTTATACAAGGGGGCAAAGTTGTATTTTAACGCCGAGTGTGGAATTGAAAAACGAGCAAGTGAAAGGATTCTATAGTTGAACCACGAGCGAAGCGAGTGGTTCGAGAATAGAATCCTGAACTTGCGAGTTTTTTAACACACGAAAAGTAAAATACATTTGCACCCGAGTGTAACACAAAACTTTTCCCCTCACTATAGCGAGGCAACTACAACGCAAAAATTGCGTTTATCACTGCTTCCAGTAGTTCCGCAGGTGGTAAATCATCTTTATAACTAGATTCACCTACTTTTATCAATTTTAAAGCAGTCAATTTGACTTTATTCAAGGTCAAATTACTTTACCCACTAGTGAATAAAATGCGTTTTTACCCGCTGGTATTAAAGGACAAAACTCGAGTTTCCGAGCAAGTGAGGGGAAAAAGTAATTAGTGTAATTACACTAGTTTTCCATTTTCCTCCTGAGAGACCTAAACACGTGGCAACAGTTGGGCAAATTCTAGGGGGGAAATAGCATAAACTGTTATAATTAACAGCGTCATTGGTAATATTGGTATATAGGATGTATTTTGATGATGTGGACCAGTCTATGGTCCACGAGCTCCGTTATAGGGGTTCATCATATAAATAAACCACTGCTTTCGGTATCATTTGTTTTTTGCATCGATTAGTGTCAATTATGAATTAAGAATAAATACAAACATCAAATCAATCATCTACTATCAGTACCTACAACCACAATGCCGCCAAATCTGCCATACAGCTCTACAGCTGCTGAACAGTCGCAAAAATGACCGGCTGTCAGGGGTGGGTGCGTATCGATCGATATAACTTTTTTTGATATATTTTTAGTCGTTATAACGATCATTTGATATAATTATTGAATCATATAACAACAAATAATATACTAACAAATCGTATAATTCTTATTAAATATAATGAACATTTTTTCGAATAACATTTACACACTTACACACTTACATACTTACATACTTTGAGTATAATGCTTATTTCCGATAATAAATGATTTATTTATTATCGGAAATAAGCATAACGCAAATTCTTTCTAAAGCACAGAATAAAAAAGTACAATAGGTAAATTAGATCTATCATTTACCAGAAAAGTAGATTAGGTTAGAACTGTGACCCCTACGCATAATGCGCTGCTACCAGAAAAATAGGTTAGGTTAGGTTAGAACTGTGACCCTTAAACATATGTACTGCTATTATTATATATTCTGTGCTGCTATCAGAAAAGTAGGTTAGGTTAGAGCTGTGATTCCTTCAAAAAAAGGATAAAATTAATTCATGAAATGTTTTATACTGTTTGCTAGTTATATCATACTAATCGTATATCAATAGATAGTTATACCATATAACGGTTATTATAAATAAGTGTTATACGAAATAACAGCAATTCCCGTCAACTTTGTACAAAAATTAAGGGAAAAGTTAAATTTGTTTTTATTAATTCCTATTTTGTTACCAAGATTTTGTTGATTAATTGAGATTTTATTAAGTTTTATTTCGTCATTAAGGTTCTCTAGTATCTATATTTTCTTAATTATAACAATTATCCTGTATATATATTACGAAAGTCGAATTATATTACTAAATGTTGGTAACAAAATAGGATCAATTAAAATTTGCTGACGTGGCATTGTACAAAGTTGACGGGAATTGCTGATAATGGTTATACAAAATAAAAGTAGACATTTTGTAGTTATACCAAATGTTCATTATGTCATATGAGTGATTATATCCTTTAAATATATACCAAATGTTGTTATATCAAATGTTACTATACCAAAAAAAGTTATACCAATCATTACACACCCGTCAGGGGTAAACTGATTTACAAATTTCTCCGCCAGGAGATGTCTACGCAATCGGCATACTAGTTGCTGAATTGGTCTTTAACAATGTTGAAAAATTTGCCAAGGCAGAAAAGTGTCTGTTTGTTTGTCCGTCTTTCACGGAAAAACGGAGTGACGAATTGACGTGATTTTTTAAGTGGAGATAGTTGAAGGGATGGAGAGTGACATAGCTTATTTTTGTCTCTTTTTAACGCGAGCGAAGCTGCGGGCAAAAGCTAGTTTATAATAATTGTGTATAAACGGCCCTCAAAAGGTTAAGCCTCTATAGGACAGAGATTATATTCCCAAATGATTTGAACATTATTTCCAAATGATAGGGTTCAATTTTGGGATAATTTCTGATGTACCCTTGTTTTAAAAAGGTTAATTGACTATTTATTCGTTGAGCTGGTACATACCTAGAATAATTTCATTTATATGATTGATAAGGAAGTTTAGAAACTCGTGGGCATCTTGCTGCATGTAGTTATCAAATTCCTCTGAAAATAAAAATATTAACAATTTAATGAATATATCAATAATCTAAATTTTTGCCAGGCTAAGCCAGATTGGTTAAGTATATACTTATACTATAGTTTTAATAAAGATTTATGAATGTCAGCTACTTTATATACGAAATGAAATTGTTGAATAGCCAGGTCAAAACAGAGCAAGGCACGCCGTGAGGCAATGTGCCCACGCGGCAAATATCCAAAGTAGACGTGCCTCGGCTGAGGCAGGTTGCTCGGCCGAGCAAAACTCAATCAATCAATCAATCAAAATATTCTTTATTCAAATAGGCTTACAATAAGCACTTTTAAATTGTCAACAGTGTACAATATTCATCTTATTCTAAATATCAGAGCAATTTATTGGTGCAATAAACAATATTGTTTTAAAACTACATTGATTTAATAAAATGATATCAATCTAAATTGTATAAAAAAATACTAGTATAAAAACTTCTAGAATAAATTCTAAATGTCAAAAAAATTGTATAAAATACATTGAATTATCAATAATTATCATCATTAATAAGCTATATAATTAATGGTTTTCAACAATACTTGTATCCCACGGTGTTTCATCATTCATGTAGTCTTGTGTGCTGTAGTAGGCTTTAGAGATCAGTATACGCTTTACATAATGTTTAAATCGATTAAAAGACAGTTCAGTGATGGCATTAGGAAGTTTGTTATAAAATCTTACACAATTACCCATGAATGATTTTTTAATTTTATGGAGCCGAGTGAAGGGCACTGCAAGCTTATGCTTATTTCTAGTGTTTATATTATGTACATCACAGTTTTTCTTAAATTTACAAATGTTTTTATGTACATACATAATATTCTCATAAATATATTGACAATGCACTGTCATTATATTAATGTCCTTAAACTTATCTCTAAGTGAGTCTCTATGGTTCATTTTGTATATTGCTCGAATAGCCCTCTTCTGCAGAACAAATATGGTATTTATCTCTGAAGCACTGCCCCATAGTAAAATACCATATGACATAATGCTGTGAAAGTAACTAAAATAAACTAATCGAGCTGTTTCCACGTCTGTTAACTGACGGATCTTGCTCACTGCAAATGCTGCAGAGCTCAGTCTATTCGAGAGGGTAGCAATATGGGGACCCCACTGAAGTTTAGAATCTAAAGTTATGCCAAGAAAAACTGTACTATCTACCAGTTCCAATTCCTCATCCTTCACAACGACACTTGCTTGTTCATTTTTAGCATTACTCGTTACAAACTTAATACATTTAGTCTTTTTCTCATTTAACAATAAGTTATTAACACTAAACCAATTAACTACTTCGGAAATAGCATTGTTTACATTTTCACAAGTTTGTTGCTGACGTTTGACTTTGAAAATAAGGGAAGTATCATCTGCAAACAATACTATATCATGGTGGGTCTTTACAAGATATGGCAGGTCATTAATGTAGATAAGGAACAGGAAAGGCCCCAATATTGATCCCTGCGGTACACCCATAGAGACTAGTGACCCCGGTGAGCGCTGTCCATTCACGTCGACCCTTTGTATTCTATCGTGTAAGTAAGATTTGACTAAATTCAGTGCCGATCCTCGCACTCCATAGTAGTGCAATTTCCTGATCAGTGTTTCATGACAGACGCAATCGAAAGCCTTAGATAAATCACAGAAGATACCCAAGGCATCCTGTGACTCCTCCCAGGCATCGAAAATCTGTTTGATTAGCTCAACACCAGCGTCGGTTGTTGAGCGACCCCGTGTAAAACCAAATTGTTTATTGTGCATTAGATTATTGATGTTAAAATGTTGCAATAGCTGAAATAACACTAACTTTTCAAAAATTTTGCTGAATGTCGGTAACACTGATATCGGTCTAAAATTAGTGGGGTCGGATGTGCTACCAGATTTAAATAATGGAATGACTTTACTGTGTTTCATAAGATCAGGAAACTTACCACAATCAACACTGTTATTAAAGATAACTACCAAGTCAGGCGCTACAATTTCTATTAAAGATTTAACACCATGGACAGAGACTCCCCAGAGGTCACAAGTTTTTTTAACATTAATTGATTGAAATGCCTTAATTATATCTGAGGTACTAACATGTTCAAATACAAGGTCTCTACTACATTCTGTGACATTATCTTCTAACAATGTAACGGCAGATGCGGGTGATGAATTTAAGTGCCTAGTTGTGGAAACTGGTATATCAGTGAAGAACTTTTCAAATTCTGTTGCTACTTCTAAATTGGAATCTACAATTTTGCCATCAATTTTTAATTTCAGTTCATTTGTTCTTTGCTTTGACCGACCAGTCTCCACGTTAATTACTTTCCACGTTGCTTTAATTATATCGGAACTACTTTTAATTTTCTTGCTTAAATGATTACGTTTAGCGGTATGACAATCTAATTTAAACTGTTTCGAAAATTGTTTGACATGTTCTTTAAATTCATCACTCGTATTAAACCGCCATTCCTCATACAAGGCATACAATGCACGTCTTCGTTGATGTAACTCTGCAGTTGCCCACTCACTAAAAACTGATGCATCACTAACCGTGACCGTTTTTGTTGTAAATATCGTATTATAATTTTCCATATATGTGTGAAAGAATGAATTATACATATCATTAGGACTCATGTTTGGAGACAGAACGGGTAGCGCCTGAACTAAACTCTGTTTCATTCTTTCCACGCGGTCCGAGGTTACTGGTACAAAAGTTATCTGTTTTTTCAAGGTATTTTTCCTAGCAGCTTCAAATACCATTAATTGACCTAAATGGTCGGACTCTAAATTGCTGATTACATTTTTTGTAATAGGAAAAATATCTGTGAAAATATTATCTATACAGGTTGCACTAGTAGCAGTCACTCTAGTAGGCTCCATAAAAATGTGGTTCAGATTACATGATTTGAAAAAATTCAACAGCCTACAACTTAATGTCGAATTTTCTAAAATATTTACATTAAAGTCGCCGCAAATAAGTAATTTCTTGCTGGAAGGCGATATTTTCAGTAGCACAGATTCCATTATGCTTTCAAATAACTCAAAATTACTTAATGGCGGCCTATACACGCACACAACAATAAATTGCTCCAATTCTACTGCACTTAGTTCTATAGTCCGTTCAACAGACATGGACACAATATCCTTGCGTTCCTTAAATTTTAACTGATTATTTATTATAATTAACGACCCACCATGTATGGAACTATGCCTGGTGAACGAACTTCCTACCTGGTGATTAATAAATTGAGGCATTAATTCATTATTTTTTAACCAGTGTTCAGTAATACATAAAATATCTATATAAAAATCCTTCATAAAAAGTTCAATTTGTAAATCTTTACCTCTAATACATTGAATATTTTGATGCACCAGGTGGATATACTTCCCTTGCTTACAGTTTTTTTCCTTATATTTACTTAAGTCTAGATTGCCAGAGACAGAATCTTTTGTCTTAAAAGCTAGTTTAAATCATTGGTTATGACTGGAACCAATTCCAAGTTCATACTTTGCTGCTCAATAGGAGCAGAATTGTCTGCCAAATTTTTGGCAGAAATGTCAAGTAAATAGGATAGCGATAATGCTATTTGTCTTTTGTAATAATTTGAAAGGTAACAATTACCTTTAGTCAAAAATACCATAGGCATATGGTATTTACTAACAAATTTGTTAGTGTCAATTATGCTAACCTTACTACTATATGTACAAAGATTATATAAAGCTATATTTAACTTATGTCTAGTGTTATTTTCTGCCTCTGACATTTGGGAACAGTAGGGGAATGTGAAAAAAATAATTTTATGCACTGCCATTGAGTTTAACTGTTCAAAGTATTTGACCAAATTATTTTTGTTCACATTGCCCCTATTTCCCATAAAGATAAGCAGTGTCGTCTGAGAATGAATATCACTGTCATTTAAAATTTGTTTTAAAATATTTTCAAAACTACTATGAGGCAAACAATGGTTGATTGTACTAAGTCCCTTTAAGTAAAAGTTTAGAAATGAGCTCATATCGCTTCCAATTTCATCACAGTACATAATAACATTAGGCTTAGGTATACATTTTAGAGAAGTGTCGAAAGAGCTACTACCACTTATATGCTGTTGTTGTAAACTGTCATACAGGCTTGGGTAGAGTGTGCTGGTTGACAAATCCCGGTCACCTGCTTACATGCACATGACTGGGCATTGGTCAACGACTCAAAGCGGTCTGAATTATGCTTTATCTGGGATATTAAGTCATCCATAGCCAAAGAATATTCATTAATAACTTTTTTTGAACTTTCATTTATGCCTTCCAAAGATTTTATTGAATCCTCCAAAGTCTGAATTTTTGATTTTAACGCCTGTGTGTCAGTTTCATACTGTAATTTACTATTTTCTAACTGAGCAGAATACAAATCCAACTTATCCACTAAGCCTATATTAACTTTACAATATTTTAATTTTTTGAAAAACAATTTATTTATTTTTGACAAATAAATTGTTTTGTTATTTTCTTAAAACTAACCTAGTGCTTTCTTCTTTTAATTACTATGCATGATCTCTGTAATGTTAGATTGTTACACTAATTAATTTTTAATTTTCAAATCAAAATGTTATTTTCTTGTTTACTTTTAATAACTTATGTTTGTTATCGTTAGTTAGCAACCCAGTAAGGAAGAGCGGTATCTCTTGACACAGGTATCTTGTATACTTAAAAAGAGACACCATCATGTATATTGTTAAGTTCTGAAGTTAATGAATAAACCATTTTTATTTTATTTATTTATTTGACAGTTTTTCTTTTTTTCTAATGACTTTATTCAATTTAATATATTTCTTTAGTTTGTTTCCGCTGCAATTTACTAACCTTGGTGTGGTGGTATCATTGGCTAAATCTGTAGCGACCAAAGGGATTTCAATTGCTGCGGTAACCAACTGGGAGTCAGGCCGGACCAGTTCCTCGAACAAGGTCTGAGTGTGTGCCGCAGCTGCTTGGTTTTGGGCCTCCCGTAGCTCGTAGATTTGTTCGTGGGCGTCGTGCAGTGCTCTCTCCAATGAGTCTATGTCTTTCAGGGCCTGTTCATATGCAGCATTGCACTCCATAAACCTGTCAACCGTCTCCTGAAGCCGGGCCCGCTCTGAATTTACATTATTGTAATCACTCTCTAATGTACACAGTTCCTTTTTCAACTTATCATTCCTATCAATTACTAATAAAAGCTCTTTCTCACTGTCTTCTCTTTCACTGAGCAATTGAGCACTAAATTCCTTGGATTGTTTTAATTCCAGCAAGGTAAGTTGGAGCTTATCACACTTTTCAGGCTCCTGCTGGAGAGCCGCTGCTGCGGCTGCTGCAGCTGCTCTGCGTGTTTGCATTGTAGATGGGTTTTTAATGTACTAAACACTAAAACAAAGCAAGAAATTGCTTACTCAAGCTCAGCGGTTGCAGGTAGGTACTTACATGAAATAATGACGCTTAACTATGTCTACACTTGTTCTAGCCTTGTACACACGTTAACACTGAATTGAAAAACACAATTAACAATAACTAGTGACAATACGACCTAGAAAGTGTACAAAGGCGAACAGATATTTCAAATTTATAACCTATAACGGCTACAAACCTGAGACATCAAAGACACTGGTAAACGTCACTAAAACACTTCACTTATTATATTAATACAAAACTTAATGTTAAATCTACTTAGTTTACACTTAAAATAGTAATTATTACACAAAATATCCTTAAAAAATAATTATTTTAAAGGGACCTAGCAAAATCAGCTGCTTATCGTTTGACAGCCGGGGTTGCCATCAACTCGCGCACTGCCTCAGCATAATAAATAAAGGTTAATCAATAATAAATAAAATTAATTCATTAATTGCCAGGAGTGGCACTGACATTTGCGATTATGGTTCGTTAACACCATATTCTTAAAACGTTGCAATGCTAAAACAGATTAGTCTCATAATGTCTAAAACTTGAAATTACTTAAACCTACTTCTAAAATTACCATATTCCCAAAATGTCTAAAAGTCAAATTAACTTAAAACCAAAACTTCACTTTCTCAAAATGCCTATAATGCAGTTTCCATGAAAACTGTATTTTGACAGTTTTTCATAAATAGTTAGCAATAATTTAACTAATGAATACTAAAGTTAATAATAAAACATAGTGCAAGGAATATAATGCACACTGTAAATAAAATTTTACATATAGAAAGAATCATTGTCATTTTGAATTTTGGTTGTGAATGTAAATAAATCTAAAACCCCACTAACTATTAATAAGTTTCAAACACTAATGTGGTTATGTAAAAAGACTCATAGATTAAAAAGAAAAAATAATTTGAATGCCAGTATCTTTGAAAATTATTTAATTTCCCATAGTGGATACCCCCCTCCAACTGAGGGGGGACTGAAATCTTCTCGAGGCTGAGGCGTAGGGTTAGAGCGTAGCTTTATTTGACGTTCATATGCGCATTGTGATATGCCTACTTGGAAAATTAATATTTCATTTCATTTCATAAGAAAAGGTAAATACAAACTCACCTTTCTCCTTCCTAAGTCGTGCAATAAATTTCTTTGGAGCTATTGAGCCAACTTTCTTCTTCTGAGTGGCAATGCTATAGAACAGATCTGCTAGACATGAGAGCAGCGTCTCCTTGGTACGCTTGTTCTTTGCCTTGTATTCCAGCACCTTTTCTCTGAATGGACGGCAGAAGTATAGGGCTTGCAACACAGAGTTGCTGTAGCAAGTGTTGCCAAACTGAAAAAAAAGGGAATCTTTTTAACCATGTTTCAGTGTCAAACATGGGAGACTGCCCATTGCTTTAAGCTTGCATTGCTTTTTGCTGTGTTTGTCAGTGACGTTCATAACAAATGTTTTGTTTTAGGTTTTCCCTTCACATCCTTCATAAAAAAAAAATAATACCAAACATTCTCCTCACGTGTGAAAGTCAACGCTACGGTAACACCAAGCCAACACTGACATTGGCAAATTCACCCTGTGCAAATTGGCAGGGAGTAAAAGCCAAAGCAGAAAAAAAAAATTGCTTTAAGTAGCTTTTAAATGCTTTGAAGCAAAGTATTGTCAGTTAAAGTGTATGTAGTTAATGCTTATGTGGAAATACCTATCGAGATTGCTCGCCTCAAAGGGTTTAAGTATATTTTCATATATTATTAATAAATACACCAATTTTAACATTCAATTAACAAAACAACTGTTAGTATATCAAAATTTATATTTTATTTTATCTTTTTCATACAGATAAAATTTTATTCAATTCAATAGTGTGTTTGATGTTGGTTGTCACACTTTGAACTTGACAATACATTGTGTCATAGAATAAATTTTAAATGTAATACAAATTAAAACATAAGTTATTGTTACAGTTAAATAGTCTTATTATAACACTTTGTTCAAGCAGTGTCAAAAATTCAGTGTTCTGTATTCTATTCAATGTGCATTCATCTCTATAAATTTAAAATATATTAAAGTTACTATGACTCATTCCTTTTAAAATGTAATGATATTAAATCTTATTAGAATTTATTATCTGATATAGAAATCCTTATCAGTCACAACTGTCACAAGGCAATGATTATCTCGATTATACAAAAGAAAATTGGTATCTAAATTAGTGATTCAAACCATGTATATAATTAACCAGATACATACAAGATACTTTAAAATTAATAATGTAGAAACATTTTTACATATGCTGTTTTGAGCTGTTAAGTGTACACAACTAGGGCCTAGGTATACAGATATAGTACTGATAGACAACAGTTTTATCACTAGATGTCATCTACCATGGGTAGATAGATTTTTGCACAATGCCATTGCATCTCTAACTTATCATGACTTTATAAGAAATAATTCTACCAAGGCATTTCACATACTTTCTAATATACCTAGTTCTTATTTTATACTTACGAATGAACATCAAAATAATTTTCAGCAATTAAAATACCCAATTTTAGTAAAATCCTAAATAAAAACAAAATGATTCAATGTATGATGTTTGCATAACTAGATAGTATACTTACATTGACTAAACCAAAGTAGTGCTCATTAGGTGGGAACTGTTCTGAACCAATATCTCTTTCCAACTGCGATATATTTGCGCCCTGAAAAAATAGCATACATTTCAATGCCTAATTTTTTTATATTCAATGAAAATTAAGAGAAATTGCCGAATCTTCTTAGGTAATGAAGTGTAACAGAAATATGCGAAAACTTGTATGCTCCGTATTACTCGGTGACCGAAAAAACAATCTACATGAACGAGTTGGGAGTTTACGGCAATTAAAATGAGCATAAAATGTAATTAACCGTGTTTCTCACCATTCTCTGTTGGAAATTAAGGCCGAGATCCTGACATATTGACATTTGCAATCCGTTTTTAGCAACTTATAACCAGAATATGTATTTAATGCAGTATTTAAACGATTAATTAACGACTAAGTAATTGTATTATTCAGAAACATAATTAAATTTTCTCTTTGGAACTAAAAATTAGGCAAAACTGGCTAATCGTACAACACACATGACAGTTCCTCGGCGGCTGGCAGTTACCACATGACCAGAGACAATACGGTACAGTACAGAAACATAAAAGAAACAAATGCCATGCGTCTATGGTACAGGAATGTTGTCATATATTGCACCTAGATTTTCCTTTTTTTAACCCCCGACGCAAAAACGACGGGGTGTTATAAGTTTGACGTGTCTGTCTGTGTGTGTGTACTGTGTGTCTGTCTGTATGTCTGTGTGTGTGTGTCTGTCTGTGGCATCGTAGCTCCAGAACGGATGAACCGATTTGGATTTAGTTTTTTTTGTCTGAAAGCTGAGTAAGTCGGGAGTGTTCTTAGCCATGTTTCATGAAAATCGGTCTACTATGTCGCGGTCGGGGGTTTTTTCAAAATTTTAATTCTGTTGCATCTTTGTTTCAAATTGAAATTTGCATTGTATTTGTAACGTAGTGATTCAACTCTCATCATCATCAACCACAGCAACCACTATTGAAGGTCCCATTCTCACAATGGTTCTGGTATAATACGCCCATAATCCGACAAATATTTGTGTTCCTATTCAGCGCCGGCCCGTGCTCTCGATCAGGGTAGAGCGAGTTTGAGTTTCAGCGCCCTTGGGAAGAAGTTTCACTACAGAGGAAAAAAAATCGCGAGCGTAGCGAGCGCGGAATTTTTTTCACCGTAACGCCGTAATTTGAAGATTAACGTAATACAGAATTTATGAATTTCATGTAGATTTCACACCTGTGGAATTTCATCATACAAAGTACGAATGTGACAAAAGGTTGAACTTTCTCAGTTGCACCCTAGTATAGTTACGTGGGGTTGAACGTGAATCCACATAATGTAACAAACAAAATGGACACACAACATGTACATAAATAACAAAATGTGTAAAAAAAAAATAATGGAGTACTATAGTGCCCAAGTCAGGAAAGCAGACTTGAAATGAAAACGCGACCGCTGCGAGTGTGGAATAATAGTAAGCGCGAGCGAAGCGAGCGCGATTTTTTTCCGAACTTCCAAGCTTTGACCTCCTGCAAAGCTGCGGTCGTTGGCATATTTTGGGGTATTTTGACTTCACAGGGCGGCATGTTCCCGGTTTTTAGGCCATATATTTCTCCATCACTATTATTTTTATATATTAAGAGTTAATTAAGAGATTTACTCCGGACTCGGTCGTCACCGTCGGGGTGCCCATTTCGGTATTTTGCCACTAAGTTCCCTTCGGGATCTTATTAGTGTTTTGAAGTTCGCTCATCATCTTCTGCATGTGACTCACAAAATTGCGCCTCTCTGAGACGTTTTGCGCCTTTGGCTTTATGAGGAACTATGCTTTGGACTATCGGATAGACTCATATTTTTGCATTTGGATAGCGACGTAACTTTGTCGATCGGCCGCACAACAATGTGGTTCGTCAAGGGCTGGAAATGCTAGAATCCTGCTTTTACGGCGCCCTAACAACAGCGCCCTTATGAATGTTGGTATATGTTGGCAATGTGGCCCAACTTTCCACTTAATCTGAAACCAAATCTAGATTTTCAATATCTGGATTCATTCTCGACTCCTCTCGTCATTTTGTGATATGTGCGCGCCCACACAGTGTATTATTTTTTGTATGGATTTTTCCACATCCTCGATTTTGGCGCCCCCTTACCATGTGGCGCCTAGAGCGGCCGCTCCACTCGCTCTACCCTTAATCCGGCCCTGTTCCTATTTAATTAAGATGTAAGCAGTGAGGCCACCCAGATTTTTGATGCAGGGCAAGGGTGGGGCAATTTAGTTAACGATGTTAAGGTTGATAGTAGTTTCTAAGTCAAGTTTAATGGCATTTGCAAGTAAATCGGAGATACAGACGTGAATTTTCATTTAAGTCGGTTAATTCATATGGGTAGGTATGTAACCAATAATATAGTTATTATTATTGATTACATACCCATACCAACGTTTTCGCCGCAATATTCGGCCGAATGTTCGGTTACGCCATATTTTTAAAGCGGGTGTTGAGATTAAAACTATTAAATGATTGATAATGGCTACATAATATGTTACTACAACTATGTTCTTATGATTTAGTGGATAACTCAGTTAAAACAACTCTGAACTCTTCTCAACTCTTAAACTACGGTATTTTTTTACATATTTTGACGTATCAATTATCTCTTTTTAGTGGTTCCTTAGAAAGCTACTAAAATAGGAGCTTA
Organism: Leguminivora glycinivorella; assembly: GCF_023078275.1. NCBI lineage: Eukaryota > Metazoa > Arthropoda > Insecta > Lepidoptera > Tortricidae > Leguminivora > Leguminivora glycinivorella. The sequence continues at coordinate 12,282,320 of NC_062978.1, forward strand.
TTATCCAATGGAATACGTAAGATCTTAATTAGTTATTTACTTTGTTTATTCAGCAATGCAACCGAATTATTCGGCCGAATACGAACATTGAAAAATTTGCTGATTTTTTTTTTTTAGTTTATTCAGAATCCAAACAGTCACATAAACACATTATATATTGGCAATACAAAAATGTACTGAAAAAAAAAAGAAAATAGCTACAAAAGACCTGGAGGTTCATAATTGTACATTCTAAATAATGTTTACTTAATGAAAATATGAAAACAACATAACGTAACGTAATACAAGAAAAATGAAACTGCATACAAGTTTTACCGAATATTCGGACCATCTCTAAACTGAATACTACATTTCAAAAAAATAAACGGAAATAAATGTCATCTACAAAGAAAAAATGACCAAGGCCTCAGAGTGTCCAAAGCTGGAATCGAACCAGCGTCCTCCGTTTTATAGCCACGGATGCTTGAACCACTCATCCATTCGGCCACGGTGACAGGGGTCAACATTTTCAAGTATATGACACAATTACTGAAGGCTTATGGCGCCCCCTGCCATCTCTGAGGTAGTAGCGAAACTAGTTCGATCTCCTAACTGAATCGACACATGTGACTACGAGTTAGCGAAGAGACATGGCACTGAGACCTGTAAACTCTTAGAACATATAAATTATTTTTTCTACTCCAGAAGTGTTATTCATAATTTACAGGGTCGTGCATAGATATTTAAAACCCTACATAAAAGTCTATTCCCCAAAGTCAGCGTCCGCCGACTTTCCGCGCATGCGCGCAGTAACGAAAAAATTGAAAACGCATTGTTTGGCTCTGTAACCATGGCAACGCATTGTTATAACGATACTGCGCGCGTGCGCGGGATGTGTTTGGGCAGCTGCGCTGACAGTGCAAACCTTTGCGTCAAACTAAGTGCATGGTCGTAGAAAAAGTATAATATGTAACGGTGTTTAACTGAGTCAAAAAATACTCGTGGCGTCTTTATTAACAATTTTCGGCTTTGCCTCAAATTGTTACCCACGCCACTCGTCTTTTTTGACCTCATTTAAACGCCTGTTGCATAAAATACTATTAATAGAAAATATTTTAGCTTGTACTCTTTAGTAGAAACTTTACTACTAACTATAAACTGAAATAAATGTCATATACGAAGAAAAAATGACTAAGCCAAATGTCTGCTAAAGGAAATCTCTTGTTGACGACACGCGTCTTTTTTAAGTTTTTTAGACCTACACGGTTGTCTATTCCATTCACTTCTAGGAAAAAGGGCGCTCGAAGCCCGTAGACGTGGGATTTGAAATTCAATGCCATAGTTCCTTGAATTTAGGGAAATTATACACTACAGGTAACACTTCACCGTTACACGGTTTGACATATACGTTCGAATACCGTATATTTATACACACTTATAAGTTAATAATATTATCTTTATTTAAAACTTGCTTTACCTACTATATAAACACTAAACAGGACCATTCTGTGACAGGACAAGAAATACAATTAATTTTCGCAACATTGTTTGATCAACTAGTAAAGAAAAATTTAATGGTTGTTTTTGACATTTCATCCTAGCAAAATATTACAGTAGGTACTGAACGTGTTTTTATCTCACTCAAGTCAGTTCAGTTCAGTGGTTCGTTCAGTTGATTGCTTGCATCAAATTTATCCCCGGTATCCTATCCTACTACTCCTAGCAGGCAACTATGGTCGCGCGATAAATGATACTCGCACTTACTAATAGTACTCGTCAGACCATGCTACCCGTGCTACTCAGCATCGCCGGCTGTTTATTGTCTCATCTAGCGGAAACGGAACGGGATAGTTGGCCGTTGCTACGTGGCCCGCGTTGACGTGGCGATTTCAGTTTACAGGCGAGTGTTCTGGACTTTCTGGAGTATTTCAACTAAAACCCAGTAAAGCAGTATTCAATTTTATTACATCTAACAAATTTGTAGTAGGTGTTGGTGTAAAAGTGAACGAATAAGTTATATTTCGGTAATGGTATTTTATTTTTAATTAGATACTGAGCAATATAATATATTGTGAACAGAAATTGAAAAATTTATATGTATTTATCAAATACCACTTTTTTCAGCTTTTTATACTAGTAGTAGGTACATATCTGATTTACTTATAGTTTTATTTAACCAACACACGAAATTGATTGGTGATTGATATATGAAATACTATCATGTAGACTCATTTTTGCACTGTTGTTTTGGAATTTTAATGAATACCATTGTAGTTCAAAAGTTGAATTTATTTAAAGGAACTCAGGACTAGAGGGTTAGCTAAAGTTTTTAAAAATGGATTGTTAATATTTTAAAGGAAGTCTAAATTGGTAGTAGGATTAATAATTTTCAAATTCATTTCTGGTAGTACCAAAGTATACTGTTGATATCAGAAAATGTCCTCTTATAATTCCAGATAAAATGTTGACCTCCCTGTATGTCTTACTGGTGGTGACGGCAGTATGTGCCGGAGTACCAGAGGACACTAAAAGGATGATGGATCACCTCTCTGATGCCGAGCACTTCAAGAATGACCACCACAACAAGCAGTTTGATCATGAAGCCTTCCTTGGGGAGGATCAGGCCAAGACTTTTGATCAGCTGCCTCCTGAAGAGAGTAAAAGGAGACTGGGTGAGTTTTTGTTTCCTTTGCATATTATATCCTCCAAATTTTAAGTAAAAAAAATAATAATTCATGTTTCTTTAATACTGGCTTGTCCTTAATGTTTCTTGTTACAAAAATGAAAAAGAGGAGTAGATTGCTCATTAAAGGGTTATCTGGAGAGGTCAGACAGGGTGAGCTATTTACCTTAATGCCAAAAATATTTATTCATAATTTTTCAGTAGTTGAAACTATGTGATAATGCTACTTTTATATGTGTTCTAAAAACCTTGATTTTAATTTTTTTTATTACTTATTTCATTCCAGCGTGTAACTAAAGGTAAGATCCCTTGCACTGAATCAAAGCTTAATAGCCATTAGCTATATACTATTATTTCTTACAATGTTGTTTTTTCCCTTAAACCTCTGGATTTTATTATTTGTGGTTAAACTGGGAATAGTTAATACCACTGAAACAATTTTTTTAGTAAGTTATATATAGTAAGAAGAAGAAGAAGAAGAAGTTGTATAGAGTTAATTTCTGGTATTTTTTTCTTGGTTTTTTTTTTGGTTGTTTTTTTTTTTTGTATGGATTTTTCCACATTCTCGATTTTGGCGCCCCCTTACCATGTGGCGCCTAGAGCGGCCGCTCCACTCGCTCTACCCTTAATCCGGCCCTGCTTAGGCCCCTCCCACATCTAGCGTCTCGCGAGCGTAGCATCGGGCCAACTGTATAGCAAAGTCTGACGCCGCGTCGGCGCCACAGATGCGGCGTCTTTTCCCATTGAGTTGGCCGACGTTGTTCCTTTGAGTGCCACATGAGTAAGGGATGCCAAGAGTCTGCAGTATGTTAATCGAAATTGGACCTAGGATGTTGCAGGGGTCAATAGGCTTTCAGTTCTTCTCACTATCAGACCATTTGCTTGTTTCTCACCAAAGTAAAATAAAATAATATTTAGGATATTTCGATATTAGTGCGGAAAAGATTAATTTTTAAATTGACACGAGTTACGAATTATCTTTTCGCACATTTAAAATTGGGGTATATTGATTATGTGTTAATTATGTGTGTTTATCGTTGTCACAATTTGGATTTCTTTCAACCCATTTTTGCTAAGAGTGGCACTGAAACTTAGTAGTTCAAGTGCTCTGCCTACCCCTTTATGGGATACAGGCGTGATTATATGTATGTATGTATGTTCATTATGATAAATGTGAACAACTTAATTAAAATAGCTCCATAAATAAACAGCTCTAGTTTAACAACGTGCAATAAACGACCGACACCAGCTGAACTAACTCCAACGTTATCTTTACTTAATCTCGCCGAGTCGTTAACCTATTGTTCCAATTTAAAAGATAAACGCCAATTTCCTTACAAGTGAGGCGATATATGTACATGTTTAATATACTTTTTACACGGTGTAACATGAGGGAACCGAAAGATTTTAACTACGTATTACTGAGGGCAAAATAAAGTTAAAATGTTATAACCTAATTGTAATTTTTTTAAATGTTTATTTTATTTTTTTATTATAACTCTGAAAGTAGCCAATCCAGAAAAGTTTATATGACATGTTAATCTCCTAACATGGTTCGGTTCAGCAGGAGCCCAGGGTGCTAGGCATGGGGTGGGAGGAGGTTACCCAAACTGCTGGAGACTGGAGAAAATGGAGAAATATGATTCGAGCCCTACACCCCAGCAGAGGGTAACAGGATGCAAAGAAGATGAAGAATATGATGAGGAATACGCTGTTAAAAGTTATCCGGCTTCCTCATGTTACACCGTGTATTAAAAGTGAGACATTTAAGAAGAATGTTTGTTAACTTTATCTTTCCGGTCGCGGAGATAAGACCGTTGATTGATTATCTTTATACTGGATATTTCAGTATAATGAACTGCTGTTGCTTTCAATATTAAATTCTGTTTTATTAATATTTTACGTAATAAGCACGTAATAAGTATAAAATTTACAAAATGCTCTATAACAAAAAAGGAAAATCGAAATATCTTTATCTGCTCATAACATAATAATATGTATATCGCTCTGCAAAGTGATGGAGAAGCACATTACTTAAGACATTTCGATTTTTAATTTCTGGGAATGATCTCTATAATTTTTAAGTTCCGCACGAGCACGAAACGACGCCTTAGCCAATAGCCATACATATTTCATGAAAATTGGTTAATAAGTTTTTAATTATCTTCTTAACCTCATCTTATGATCATGTCATGGTTATAGCTAGTAATCTTTGATGGTGAAGGTTGAAGTACAAGCTGTGACAATAATAAGATGATAAAGTGTCTAGACTGAATGCAACGAGTGAGAGAGCGTGGGTCGCGTCACTGTTATTAGCAACGCCAATGAAACCAATGTTGCGTGACCAAGATCCCTTTGCGCGAAGGGCCTTAACTGCTTTTTGTAAATATTACGATTTTTTGCCGCAAGAGAAATAACAAAATGTTGTGCAAAAAAACTTTGCCGCGTAGTCGACAATTAAATAAATAGGTATCGATGTGAAGAGGAGGCTGTTACGTATTTAACGTAAGGTATGTATTTAGAATCGTAAGATCAGAAACAACATGGTTGCCAGATTGCTGCACTTTTAGCACCAGCCAGGGGTAATACTTGTAGGGTACCGCTTGGTAATCCTTACTACGGATAATTTGCAACTCGACCTCCCATTTAAAATTAAATGTCAATGTTCAATTCCAGACTGATCGTAGACAAAATAGACGTGGACGGCGACGGTTTCGTGACCCTTGTGGAACTGAAGGACTGGATTCGGTACACACAGAAACGGTACATCGAGGAAGATGTGGAGCGTCACTGGAAACAGCACAACCCGCAAGGCGCTGAGACCATTCCTTGGGAGGTATGGATATGGTTTTAAAACTTCTAAATAGACACTTGTTTTGACGACCGATCAGGTCTAGTCGGTAGTGACCCTGCCTGCTACGCCGCGGTCCCGGGTTCGAATCCCGGTAAGGGCATTTATTTGTGTGATGAGCACAGATATTTGTTCCTGAGTCATGGACATGGATGTTTTCTACGTATATAAGTATTTGTATATTATATATATCGTTGTCTGAGTACAACACAAGCCATCTTGAGCTTACCGTGGGACTCAGTCAATCTGTGTAAGAATGTCCTATAATGTAATGTTTAAAAAAATAATTTAAAAAAACTTTTAACCAAATGTGTCGTATGTCTGCATTCGGCATTCATCTAGGACGCACTTGGTTTAAAGGCCATCTTTGTAAATATAGTTTAGTTTCTGAGTGATAGTTTTATGTAGATAATTTTCCTTTGTAAAAACTTTCAGTTTAATAAGAAAACTATAATTTTGCGTCAGTTACAATAGTTACATAGTATGACCCTCTGTTTGATGATTCCAGACGTACCAGAAAAACGTGTACGGCTTCATGGAAGAAATGTCCCCGGCAGAGCTCACGGCACCGAACAGCGAGGGCTTCACATACTCCAACCTTCGCAAGAGGGATCGTAGGCGCTGGACCTACGCTGGTACGCCAAAAGATTTTTTTTTATTTTAGGGACAATCTTACAACAGATCAATCTAGTTTCATGTTAAGTAAAGCTACTAATAAATGTATTCAGCAGGATTCGAACTTGAGACCCTGTTTTTAGTCAAAATACAATGCAGGTTACTAACTAGCGAGGCTAATTGCTTCCAATAATGTAAATAAGTCTAAGTCAAAAGTCTTTACTATGCTCATCTTCATTTATAGACAAGAGACTCGCTCTGCCTTTTAGCTAAAGCTATGAGCTGAGCGAAGATAGCTGTAAATGAAGTGGTTCAATTGGTCCATAAAAAAAATCTACACTCACTTGTTTTCCCATCTTTTGTGTGTCATTTAATTGTGGATATATTTCAGATGGGGATGCGGACGACGCGCTGAACCGTACAGAATTCGCGTCGTTCCTGCACCCCGAGGACCATCCCAACATGCGCGACATTGTCGTGCTAGAGACGCTCGAGGACATCGACAAGGATAAGGTGCGTATTGCGTACACACTCTCTTTAACCTGGACACAGTACTCGACTGACTCGTTAGCGCTGACGTGGGTTCAACGTAGATATCAATCATGATGTGTATTGTATACACTGCAGCGCTGGCAGCCTTTTAGAACTATACTACAATAGGCTAGTTCACTATAATTAAAATAGTGAGTAGTGTAGTGCACGAAATAAATATGGAAAGTAGTTATGTTTCAACATAATTTCCATTTAATAAGTCAAAGAGAACGATATAAAGTAAATGAATTGACCGTGACGTTACTCCTCAGTATTTCATAGTAATTCCATAAAGCAATTTAGCAAATCGTTTTGACAGTTCTTAAAAAGAAGCTGATTTGACTAGTAGGAAACTAGCCTATTCTATACAGTAAGTGAGTAAGTAAATATTCTCTATCACACCATAAATAATACATTTTACATGTAATACTACAAAGAGATGACATATGTAGTGTGAGCGCTGACGCCACTGCTTTACTGACACGACGCAACCGAGTCCAGCACTGCGGGGCTATCATGCTTGCAATTTTATCACTTATCAACGTGGATAAGACATCTGCGACTCTCACACTGACATAAGTAAGTACTTACAGATGTAGTGCAAAAAAATTTGCTTTCGCATTGTTTTCCGTATACAACAACGTACGGAAGTCAGTCTTAGTACAAGATGTACTGACATTGACTGAACTAGCATGACAAATACGAACGTTTCCGGAAAAATACGAAGGAAACTCTTTTCGCATATCTGTACCAAAACGTGACCGATGCTTTATCCACGTAGATATTACCTAAGTGATAAAATTTAAAGCATAATAGCCGGGCTGAACACTTGCTTACGGCCGACGGTTAGCGCCTTTGGTATGCGTTGACAGTCGGGCGAGCGGCGTTTCCACATCGAGCCTTAGAAAGTATCGAGAACTAAATAATAGATATGCATAATTGCTTATGAAAAGTATAATACTGTGTCATAAAAAAGTGATAGTAACTTGTACGTAAAGTAGTATGGTTGTTGTTCCAGGACGGTAAAGTATCCCTGGAGGAGTACATCGGCGACATGTATCAAGCCGAGGAGGGCGAGGAGGAGGAGCCCGACTGGGTCAAGCAGGAGCGTGAGCAGTTCACCGGCTACAGGTCAGTGACACACCATTAAGACACAGTATAAAACCAGTAATAATTCTTCTAACAAATTTTGCGCCGCGCGGTTTGTCCTTGAGTAGCGCTCGCACGCAGCGAGGTGCAGAGAGTACATGTGGAAACGGACGATCGCAGTCGCGCCAGTACACGCCGCCAAGGTCGCGCGCGGCGCGTGCAAGAGAGCCAAACACCGATCGCGGGAGATTTACTACTGGGTCGTCCTTATACTGTGATTAAGATATCACTTAGATTATAAGGCAAATTCGAATCGGCCTGCTAAACCACTTGAAAGTTGGAACACATTTTTTTACGCTATTGCGTGGCTGCCATTTATCAACCTACCAACAAAGTGCAAGCTGACTTTCATGAACTGGGTGAATCCACGTAAAAGTAACTTGATTCACGAGCTCATTGAGTGTTAATTTGAACTACAGCTGCAAATTAAAGGATCTATGCATATATCTGGAAAGTAACACTTATTTAGAGATAGACTATCACTTGAACTTGCGTCGTGAATAAATGGAACATGTCATAAAATCGTAACTCATTTTACTCTTGCCGCGGATTGACCCAATTACGATTTTTTAGGGTTCCGTACCAAAAAGGTACAACAGGAACCCTTATGGTGCGACTCTGTCCGTCTGTCTGTCCGTCTGTCACATTCCTAAATATCTCGAGAACTACTAATGCTATCGACTTGAAATTTGGAATAGTTGTGAACATTGTAAACCTCTACAAATAGAAAGTGTATTTTTTTTAAATATATTAATTTTAATTGTAGAAAATGGCCAAAATGAAAGGGGGGCAAACTGTAAATTTCAAGTTACTAGGTCAAGTGGGGTATCGTTGGAAAGAGCTCAAATTGAACGTAAATAAGCTATTTTTTATAATTTTTTTGTTGTGGAAAAAAAAAGAATTTTGAAGGAAAATGTAAAAAAAAAATACCGTTCCCCCCTTATCTCCGAAGTTTACCAACGAAAAATTATGAAAATTTTAGTAAACATTGGTTTTATGCTAAATATTACAGGAAAAATATAATCGTGTTTGTATTTTGAATACTTTTTTTTTTAATTCACAAAAAACTTTTCAGATTTTTACTTTCAATTTACCCACCCTTGCGGATGTATATCGTACTTCAAATTAATACGAGATGTTACGTAAACCATCTTCTGTCCAATAAAGTAAAAACTGTTTAAATCGGTTAACATTATAAAGAATTATCCCTGAAAAACCAGGTCGCGCAAATTAGTTAGCAAATTGACCGGGAGATGGCGCTATACACAATAATACTCATTAGTGCCTATACTTTTGTCTTCTAGTCGTCATTAGAGTTATATGAAAATATGAGATTATTTTTACTAGGTAGTTTGAAAGAAAGTTTGTACGGAACCCTCAGTGGGCGAGTCCGACTCGCACTTGGCCGGTTTTTTTTAATTTTATTCCGTGTTAAATGTGAGTCGAAACGCGAAATGGCGCAACTGACAAAAGATATCTTCATTGTTTCCAGAGACACAAACAAAGACGGTCACATGGACGCGAACGAGGTGAAGGACTGGATCGCGCCGCCCGAGTTCGACCACGCGGAGGCGGAGGCGCGCCACCTCGTGTTCGAGGCGGACGGCGACGCCGACGAGCGCCTCACCAAGCCCGAGATCCTCGACAAGTACGACCTCTTCGTCGGCTCACAAGCCACTGACTTCGGAGAGGCGCTCGCCCGCCATGACGAGTTCTAGAACGTTCCCGGATCTCTAGCCGAGTCTCCATCGCGGGCGAAGCAGACTTATTAATGAGGAATGATTTAATTTCATGTAAACCCAGGGACTTTAATCGATGAGCCATATAGTCAAACTAAATTTGCGATTTTAATGTGTTCGAGGTTAACAGCGTCGCCTCACCGAGCTTGAGATCCTCGACAAGTACGACCTCTTCGTCGGCTCATAGGCTACGGACTTCGGAAAGGCGCTCGCCCGCCATGATGAGTTCTAGAACCTTCCCGGATTTCTAGCCGGCGAAGCGGACTCATTAATGAGCAATAACTTAATTTCATGTACACCCAGGGACTTTAATTGTTGAGCCATTTAGTAATTTTAATGTGTTCGCCCGCCATGAGGACCTTCAAGGAGCTGTAGCTGAGTCTCCATTGGGGACGAAACAGACTAATTAATGAGCAATTACTTAATTTCATGTACAGTGAGCTGCAAGTGTACGTTCAAATTGTTAATTTAATGGAAATTACATTCCTATAATATTTGAAATCCTTTGCTTCCTAACAGAGCTCTCTGTCATAAATTACATAGGACTTACTTGACGAAATTTACCATTTCGAGACTTCTATACGACGAAATGTCAGAAATCGGAAGATGGTATAACTTAGTGCCAAATGCCAATACTTCTTTACAACCAGCGTTACACTTGTGAATTGTACATGGACACGAGTTCAGTTGGAAACAGTTTTTACAAAAGTTGGATTGTTTCTCGCTAGCAACGTACAAAAATCTAATATAAAATTGCGCAGAGACTTTTTGCAGTTAGCGTAAATTAACAGATTATATTTGAATAACAAAATGTAAACTGGTTTGTTTACATTACTTTTAAAATCTCTACTAGCTGCAAAATGCTACTGCATAATAACTTAGAAAATACATATAATGGCAGTTAAAGGCAACTTATTCCTTTATGCTTAATACTTTAAAATTCTAACCCATTCCATGTCGGCAATCTCTATCTCATATACAGTACTTAACACGTATTTTTATAATTATGACTTTGCCATATTTTTCTACTCGGCTCTAATTATAGTTGTAAGTTTAGATTTAGTTCGAGACCAAAGTTCAGTGGATTTCTTATCTATATTTAAGGTATTCTGTTGTATTTTATATCCTGTTGAGTCTCATTATGAAATATTTCAATTCCTTATGTAGGTATGTAAATCTCCTACTTTTGTGATAAAAATAATATATGCATTTATCGTATTTATTTCGAGCTTTTTGCTAATATATTGTTAAGTTTTGTTAAGTCAATAACTGAATAAATATTATGTAAGTCTGGGTTCACTAATAATTTAAGTTCTGTACTTTCAGAAATTAAATACTTACATTTTTATAAAATAGTTTTCATCACCCAATTGAAAGTGTGTAAGCATTACAAGATGGGTAAGCGTTCCATTTAAAATCTCTGGTTATTACTGCTCTGGACCAAGTGAAACAGTTACAGGTGTGAAAAAATTGAAATATCTGACAACTGAAATTATACTACCTACCTAAAGTACTTACCTGGAGCTACTATTATGTACTATTTTTGTAAACTGCCTTGAGGTCGATACTTGCAAATCAGGAGTGAAAATTATGTTCTAAAAACCGGCCAAGAGCGTGTCGGGCCACGCTCAGTGTAGGGTTCCGTAGTTTTCCGTATTTTTCTCAAAAACTACCGAACCTATCAAGTTCAAAACAATTTTCCTAGAAAGTTTTTATAAAGTTCTACTTTTGTGATTTTTTTCATATTTTTTAAACATATGGTTCAAAAGTTAGAGGGGGGGGGGGGACGCACTTTTTTTCCTTTAGGAGCGATTATTTCCGAAAATATTAATATTATCAAAAAACGATCTTAGAAAACCCTTATTCATTTTTAAATACCTATCCAACAATATATCACACGTTGGGGTTGGAATGAAAAAAAATATCAGCCCCCATTTTACATGTAGGGGGGGGGGGGTACCCTAATAAAACATTTTTTACCATTTTTTATTTTTGCACTTTGTCGGCGTGATTGATATACACATTGGTACCAAATTTCAGCTTTCTAGTGCTAACGGTTACTGAGATTATCCGCGGACGGACGGACGGACGGACAGACGGACAAACAGACAGACATGGCGAAACTATAAGGGTTCCTAGTTAACTACGGAACCCTAAAAAGTTGGTTATCTTATCGTTCAATTAATTGTTAAAAAAAAGTAAGTTTATAATTATTTCAGGCTTCCAATTTATCCAAATTGACCGATTCATCTAATGCCTTCTCTTTCTTTGTCCTGAGATCCAAATAAATCTCGCTCAAGCTTCGCGTTTTGGTCTCCGGAACGACCAGGATAACATACAAAGCAGCGAGTAGGCAGACCAGGCTGAAGAAATAGAACGCCACGTGCGCGCCCACCGTGGTGGCCAGGGGCTTGAAGAATAACATTTGGAAGAAGTCCGAAAGTGACGTCATCGACATTGTTGTAGCCATCACTGTTCCTCGGTACTGAAAAAGTCAAGTTTTTTTAAAAATTAAAATTATGAATTTTGTGTGATGTAATGGCTTACATGTAAAATCCGTAGCAAGCGCGCTCGCCAGGTTTGCTTTTGCTCATAAATCATACTATCGCGGTGTAGGTACCTAAGTACCTAAAATAGAGGATAAATAGGTTACCTTGAAAGAAAATATTTCACTGGTAAGTATAACCGACACAGGCTGCAAGCCCGCAGCGTCGCAGAAAATGCAAAGGCACAAGGTGAATATCGGCAGCCAGCTCGGCGCGGAGATTCCGAGGCTTCTCACTAGGAAGAAGGTCGCCAGACCGCCCATGCTTAGACCTGACACTAGTGAAGTCGAGAAGAGGAGTGGCTGTAACAAAAAAAAAGGCAGCCGTAAATTGGGGTTACTTTGATTCGTGAGGTGACGTTGTGGAATAGGGACTATTCTAGGGACTTCTTCGGCCGTTAGTTTCATCCAGTCAACGGTCTGCATACCTTTCTCCCAGCCTTCTCCACAATGATGGAGGCCAGCGCGGAGCCAGCGACCTGCACAGCGCCCAGCGCCATAGCCTGCTGGTTGGGCGTCAGCACGAGCCCCGAGCCCGCCGCCATACTGAAGATATCACCCGCGAAGTTCAGAACTGGCACGGAGCCGCACACCTCACGGGCGAGCGACACCACCACCGCTATGCGGAACGCTCGGAACAGAATCTTGTCGGACACTGAAAGTGAAATGTTTCAGTCTTGATGCTTGCATGGGATACATGGGCAATTGGGCATGTGTGAGCTAGAGTTAGATCATCGTGATCATTCAGAAGTAGAAGACAAAGGTGACATGAGAGGTTTTAATGGTTTTACTTGTGCGTTTTTGTTATTTCTAAAGATAATTTTTAAGAAAAAAAAACCGTCGCCTTTCGGGTTCTGGTGAAAGTTACTTGCGAATGTTGGATTATGTAGAAATGTGTAGGTATTTTTTAAAACTGCTTTTAATGCTTTAATTATTAGATGGCAACATAAATGAATATACGTATAACGTTAAGGTTTGAGGAGTTTCCTCAATTCCTCATGAATCCGATATTATATTATAAGAAATCGAAGCTTGACAAACTTTGACTTGAAAACTCAATATGCTTAACAAACATAACTAAATAAATAAATGTCACTGTTCTGAACTTAAATGCATGCTTTTCTTGCAAAAATACCAAAGTCACTTATGAGTGTGCCGTTCAGATTTGAGGAGTACGGTTCTGACTATCATCAGCAGTTCCACTGCACCAAATGTCACTGTTCTGGACGCAAGTGCATGCTGTTCTTATAAAAATACCAAGGTCACTATAAGCGTGCCGTTCAGATTTGAGGAGTTCGGTTCTGACCATCAGCAGTTCCACTGTACCAAATGTCACTGTTCTAGACGTAAGCGCATGCTGTTCTTATAAAAATGGCAAAGTCACTATAAGCGTGCCGTTCAGATTTGAGGAGTTCGGTTCTGACCATCATCAGCAATTCCGCTGCACCAAATGTCACTGTTCTGGATGAAAGTGCATGCTGTTCTTATAAAAATACCAAAGTCACTATAAGCGTGCCGTTCAGATTTGAAGAGTTCTATTCTGGCCATCATCAGCAGTTCCACTGCACCAAATGTCACTGTTCCGTACCTAAATGCATGCTGTTCCTTTAAAAATACAAAAATCACTATATGTATGCCTTTCAGATTCGAGGAGTTCCCTCGATTTCTCCAGGATCCCATCATCAGAACTGGGTTCTGAGAAAAATGGGACCAATCTGTATGTATATACATTCAATTAAAAAAAAAAAATCAAAATCGGTCCAGTAACGACGGATATATCGGGGAACAAACATTAAAAAAAAAAAAAAAAAAAAAAACATACAGACGACTTGATAACCGTCCTTCTTGAGATATGAGGCGACGCGACGGTTAAAAATATAAAGCTAGGCAAAAAAGAGTAGAAATTAAAAAGTATCAATATCATTTATAGTGTCGTCCCGTTTACTCGCACAAATTTATAAAAAAAATTACTATTTTTTTACCAGATTTTGCTATTTAATTTTTAGTGTAACCTATCCAACCTTCGTACCAAAAAGTTATGTAAAAATAGGACGAATACTGGCCAACGACAGGAAAAGCATAATCTGCCCAAACCCTAGTTGGTGTCATGTCAAAACCACAGTCAAATCCTACAAGGCAGTACAAACATTAATTCTCCGTAAAAACATATGTAGTTTATTAAAAAAAAAAAAAAGAAATAATACAGAACGGGTCACCGCCGACGCCTCTGCAAGTCTGCGTGCTGAGGGCCCGCTTGTATCACTGGTAAGTCAACCCAGTTCATTAGAATTAGCCACATTTTTTTATTCTAAAAATATACCTACCAGTCGAAGTATTTCTGGGATTTCCCAGAAATTTGTGCCGAAGTACCTAAAGCTAGGTTTTACCGATGCCTATTGGTAAAAGCCCGAAGTGAGGAGTAGGTTTTAGTTTTACCGTACTTCGGGCTTTTACAGTAACATATAAATTAATTAATTACATTGAAGACTATACGTATACAGTAAGAGTAAGAATTAAGACGATACAGGAGGGGTCAATTCTCCATACAAGCGCTCTCGACTATTTCCTCCCTGGTTTTTGAAGATAGAGAGATCTGTGTCGGACCGTTTTGATTTTTTTGTTACTTATTCTATATCTTTACAGACGCTAGAGCCCATCAAAAATTTCCAAAAACGGCCTTATTGATTATGGCGCAAAAAAGGTGTGGTATTCAAAATTGGTACCAAGTTTTTTTCGATAAATCTAGTTAATAACACAAGTATATTTAACTAAAATTTCGTAATGAAAGGGGGGCTCCTTTCCATTTTAGCATTTTCGCTCCTGTAGCCTCTTAACGGAGGTCGACAAACTCTTTTACCGCCTACGCTACAGCAATTTGTTGTACCTATTCCTGTTAGTCTGAGTCTTTCTTATGAAATCTGACAAGGACTCTCAATGTTAAACGATTATTTGAGTTTAACTCAATAAAATTAATGACGAATGAGTTCATTTTATTTAAACGAGTGAGTAAAAGGATTATTTTTAACACAAATATTTGCTTTACTAACATTTGTCTGGTGCCATTTAATATGAATATTTGTTATTTGAAATACCTAAATGTTTATAAAGGTTCTACACTGCCTAAAGTTCGAATTAGTTGACTTCAAATTAGTTTTTTTTTTAAATACTACGTCGGTGGCAAACAAGCACACGGCCCGCCTGATGTAAAGCGGCCACCGTAACCTATGGACGCCGGCAACTCAAACAGTGTCACATGCGCGTTGCCACCCCATTAGAAATATTAGAATTAGTTGGAAGCAAAAAAGTCGACTGTAGGTCACATTCTTTCGTTTTTTCCTCTTTTTCTGAAAATTATCAATAATTTAGTAAAAATGAAATTGCAGTAGGTATTATTGCTTGTTTATTTAGCTATCAAAACATAAATAACTAATGAAATCGGTTAAGTAGGTAATTTTCAGGTTGTTATTTTTGTAGAAAACAACATTGTTTGTATGCTGTAAGGTGTACTTACAAACAGCTTTAAGTATGAAATTGCTGCTGCTCTCGTCCTTCGTCTGTTCATCCTTGATGACCTGGAGCTCGCGACGGACGAACACGTCATCAGCGCTGCGGCAGCGTAACCATCCGAGGACTCTTTTAGCTTCCTGAAGGAACACACATGTATTTATTCTCAGCCAAAAGGTGTTACCAATCTGGCCAAAGTATATACCTATTTTATTCAGATTAATTATCGATTTTTTTCTCTAATATAAAAATATAATATAATATATATTTATATTTAAATATAATATAATATTTATATTTGGATTTGATTTTTTTAAGCTGCCGAGCCAAAGGTACTCTATTTTAAAGGCGCATGGTGGCGCCATTTTTCCACCTCACTCACACTTGCATGTAAGAGGACAGGGTTCACAGGGTCAAGGTGTAAACATATAGAATTTCTAGACAGTTCATTCCGTTGTCGCGGTCTTCAGTGGCGATGCTAGACAGGCGAAATATAAGTTGAGTGTTGTACTTTGGTGATGGTAACTGTACATTTTTATTTTGCATGTAAAAATACGCAAGTAAGCACGGGTTAGATATTAGAATTACTTAGCATGTAATATTTTTGTTTTAATTAGTCATACCTCCTCTTTACCAGTCCGCATAAGGTAGGAAGGTGACTCGGGCATCATTAAGAACAGTGCCAAATGTATCGTGGGCAGTGACAGGCAGACCCAAAGGACAGTGTTGTAACTCAAAATGTCTCCTATTATGTAGAGGAATAGGTTCCCTGATGTGTGGAATAGGATCACCTGGAAGGAAATGTGACTTGAAAATGTAATCGGCTCTTTGTTTCGTCATCACTGGAACAACAAAATTTAAAATTTACAGTGGGATAATGTGCACCTAAGAAATTCTCTACCCTGGCCCCGTAGCCGAATGGCATTTCTCCGACGTCAAACGAAAGCGATACGCCGCTGGCTCTGTCGCGCCAATACGCAAGCGCGATAGAGATAGATATCTACTAGCGCTTCGTTTCGTGAGCGTTTCGTGAGCGTTTGTGCCATTCGGCTAGCCACCCTGTATTCAGGAATTTGCTCTATGTACCTAGGTTACTAGATAAGTTTTGCAATACACAAATATGACACAAGGAAGTGGCCAAGCACTATTTTTTTTTTAAACTATAGTTCCATAGACAATGTTTGGCGGGAAAACATTTTCGTTTTTTTTTAAATTTCTTAATAAAAAAAAAATTGAAGTTTAATCATGTCGGCGTGGTCTAGAGACGACATAAGAATTGTAATTCGCTACAACTTTGAGAGGGGCCTGTCGTTAGATGACTGTCTTAAGGAAATGCAAACTGTTTTTAAAGAAAACTGCCCTCATCGTACGACTGTTTATCGTTGGTTTTGTGAATTTAAACGCGGGAATTTTGAGGTTTCTGATGCACCATTCTTTAGGTAACGTATCCAAAGTAGAAGAAATGCTGCGAGTTGACCGTCGAATGACCTATAGGCAAATAGAAGAATCCCTGGGCATTAGTGCACCAAGTGTTCACAAAATTTTGCACGACATTCTCGGAGTAAGAAAAGTTTGCACTCTATGGGTACCTCACGACCTTACCGAGGAGCAAAGGGCCTGTCGAGTTAAATGGTGTAAGAAAATGTTAAAACAATATGAAAACGGGTCAAGTGCTTATGTAAACAGCATTATCACAGGAGATGAAACATGGCTGCATTATTATGACGTGCCATCAAAAAGTAAAAATAAAGTTTGGCTCTTTGAAAATGAACCTACGCCAACACAACCCCGTAAATCTAAATCTGTTAAGAAAAAGATGATAGCTGTATTTTTTACAAACCGTGGTATAGTGGATCGAGTTGTTCTAGAGAGTCAGCGTACGGTAACATCTACCTGGTACACTACAGAATGTTTACCTCGGGTGCTAAATAAACTTCAGGAAATCCGTCCCAACTCAAGACTCGGTACTTGGCATTTTCACCATGATAACGCACCGGCACATCAGGCGGCTCAAACAGTCAATTTTTTAAAGAATACCGGGATAAAAATGGTTGAGCATCCGCCATACAGCCCCGATCTAGCACCATGCGACTTTGCATTATTCCCTGTTATCAAAGATAAGCTGAAAGGTAGAAAATTTACCAATGATGAGGAACTTTTAAGGGCCTGGGACAATGAGTGTGCTTTACTTCCAGAAAAAAAATGGAAAGATATTTTTGATGATTGGTTTTTACGCATGACTAAGTGTATTAATTGTGACGGAAAATACTTTGAACGATTGTAAAAAATAAAGTTGTTTTGCAAAATTTACCTAGTAACCTATGTAGAACATGCTCTGTTTTCATGTCTGTACTGTATGCGTAAATATGTAGGCGTTCTTACTGCCAAGTTTGTGGAAAGTTAATGTAGAATCCGTTAGGGTAGATACAGATATACGTACATCATAAACGGCGCATTGCTTGACACTGGATCCACAATATCAAATTTAGCCTTTATACTTGTAGTTAGGGGTAATACCCGAAATTATTCTTCTTCTCAGTCGTATCTATGTTCAGAGTAGTCGTGGTCGTTGTGTGAGGTGTGTGGTGTGTGTCTAGTGGTCATGTCTGATGTTGTAACTTACTAGTGTTCCCAAGAAGCCACGGATGGTGTCCTGGCTGATTTCCTTGGTGTAGAGTGGGCAGGTGACGTACGCACCCGCGCAGCTCACTCCTATGGCTGCACGGGCGAGGATGAACGCCCACATGCTCAGCGAACTCAGCTTTATTATCCAGCAGACCTACAACACACAGATTTTAGCAAATTTCTTTAAATTCCCTATTTTTATAAACTTCATGATAATCATCCTGTCCTGGATGGTTTTGGCCACGTCTACGGGGTTTGTAGGTACCGGTTAGGGAGAGCAACGATCGAAAGCTCTCAAGCGGATCACGTAGCCTATTTTTGTAGTGAATGTACCTTACTCACAACAGGTCAGCCCCCCTCTGACAGCACTTCAGATCAGACTCCAACCGTTACCCTGGTTTTTGATGGTTTGCAATTTTATACTCAACTCAAAGTATATATGCCTCCACTTCGACCGATCTTGTGTCAGTCTCCCTCAAATCAAAGCAAATGCTTGTTTTCGCGTCCCACTTTGCTACTATCGATAAACTTACACCACCCATAATAGACATGAAGATCAGCGTCAGTTTCCTCCCTATGCAATCACCCATGAACGCCATCAGGTAGTTAGCTGGTATGCTCATCAAGTACGGTAGCGCTGCTATCCACGAAATCTGGAACATTTTTTAAAGTTTCTTATGATCAATAGGTAATCAAAAACTGTTAAAGAATTTAAAAAAATGTTTTATAAGGGGCAAAGTTGTTGTTTAACCGTACGTTTGGTCGAGCAAGGGAAAAATTCCAATATTCGCGAGCGTAGCGAATATTTCGAAAAGTGGTACGGTTCGGTAGTGGTCCTAAGTATTATAAAAACATGTAATAAAATAGTGGTACCTACTTACTTCGGTATCGGTGAGCGGCCTGCCAGTGGGAGAATCCTTCGACTGCAGCAGTAGAGTCATCGGCGATATCCACCCGATGCTGGCTCCGTACACGAACACGGGCAAGTTTACTGTCATGCAAGGTTATAACCAACCGATAAACTTTACAAAATAAAAACAAAAATACTGGTATTAATTTCGGACAACAAAAAACGTACGGAGTTATGGAGCATAGATTGGTTATAGTTTGCATTCAATTGTCTTTCAGAGAGAGGTATATGTCCAAAAGATAGAGAATTGTATTATACTAGCTTTTACCCGCGGCTTCGCTCGCGTTAAATTCGAAAATTGTGGAATGCTCCATACAAACTTCCACCACTCCTTTTAGGGAAATCGGGGGTTAGAAAGAGACAAAAAGTAGTCTATGTCACTCTCCATCTTTTCAACTATCTCCCCTTAAAAAATCGTCAATCGTCGTGGCTCCGTTTTGCCGTGAAAGACGGACAAATAAACAGACACACACACACACACTTTTCCATTTATAATATTAGAATGGATTTCCTGTACTTACACAACCCTTAAAATTAATAAATGCAGAATACTTACTTAATACAGCACATATTATTTGATTAACTTTACTGCCTTCTCCGAACAGAAAATAATATTTCTTCATTTTTTCAATATATTTTGTATGACGAATCTTTTCGTATGACGTACATAATTTTATCAGAAGGTATTATAAATATTTCGTGGGTTAAGACTTTGCAATTGTGCCTTCCCCAATGTGCACGTTATACTGAATCTTTATTTAAGCATTGCTATCTCTATTATGAATATGTAGTTGCCATGTTTACAGATGAAATTGATATGATACGTAGCTATTTAGACAAGTATTAAAAGATATATAGTACGAGTTCTTAACCAGATCTATAGTCCGGTCTGGCAGAAGGCATGAAACTTGGCATGTATATAGCTTATAGTATAGGGTTATAAGAAATAAAAAAAAATAGAAGTAGAAACACGCCAAGGTGTCAATGTTTCCCCTCCTACCCCCACTTTTGTATCCCTGTTTTCAGTTTTTTTTATATTTCCATTAAAACCGTGAAAGCTACCATCACGATGTCTAGCAGAAGTATATTCTCCATAAAATTGTCTACAATATTGTCTTTGGAAGTATAAAGCCAGAACTTATAATTTTCAAACTATGCTCATTTTCCCCTAACAATATTTCTGTTTGATGACCTGTAGCCT
Source organism: Leguminivora glycinivorella (assembly GCF_023078275.1). Lineage (NCBI taxonomy): Eukaryota > Metazoa > Arthropoda > Insecta > Lepidoptera > Tortricidae > Leguminivora > Leguminivora glycinivorella. The sequence continues at coordinate 12,302,652 of NC_062978.1, forward strand.
GTACGATAAGTAAGACTAGCGACTTTGCTCTTTTACCTGTGGCGATGTTGCTTGACAAAATTGTTCCTTGGGTCAAACTGATCTGATTTAGCTCAATAGTCATGAAATCGCATGTGACTACCTACCCCTCATAAAGACAAAGGGCCGGTTTCCTCGGTGAAATCTATGCATTACTTCTTTTTGCTCTTAGCGACTAGGGCAAATCGTATATCATTTTCGTGTAATATAGGGACGAGTTAATCATTTCTGAAAAAAGCAAAATAATGCTTTTTTAACTGCCGCCTCAAATCTCTCAGGGAAGGTAGTTCTCAATTCGTCTGTATGTTTTTTTATTTTTATTTTTTTTAATGTTTGTTCCACGATATCTCCGTCGTTACTGGACCGATTTTGAAAAAATTTTTTTTTGATTGAATGTATATGCATACAGATTGGTCCCGTTATTCTCAGAACTCAGTTCTGATGATGGGATCCTGGAGAAATCGAGGGAACTCCTCAAATCTGAAAGGCACACAAATGATGATTTTTGTGTTTTTTAAGGAACAGTATGCATTTACGTACGGAACAGTGACATTTGGTACAGTGGAACTGCTGATGATGGTCAGAACGGAACTCCTCAAATCTGAACGGCACGCTTATAGTGACTTTGGTATTTTTATAAGAACAGCATGCACTTACGTCCAGAACAGTGACATTTGGTGCAGTGGAACTGCTGATGATGGTCAGAACCGAACTCCTCAAATCTGAACGGCACACTTATAGTGACTTTGGTATTTTTATAAGAACAGCATGCACTTACGTCCAGAACAGTGACATTTGGTGCATTGGAACTGCTGATGATAGTCAGAACCGAACTCCTCAAATCTGAACGGCACACTTAAAGTGACTTTGGTATTTTTATAAGAACAGCATGCACTTACGTCCAGAACAGTGACATTTGGTGCAGTGGAACTGCTGATGATGGTTAGAACGAAACTCCTCAAATCTGAACGGCACGCTTATAGTGACTTTGGTATTTTTATAAGAACAGCATGCACTTACGTCCAGAACAGTGACATTTGGTGCAGTGGAACTGCTGATGATGGTCAGAACCGAACTCCTCAAATCTGAACGGCACACTTATAGTGACTTTGGTATTTTTATAAGAACAGCATGCACTTACGTCCAGAACAGGGACATTTGGTGCAGTGGAACTGCTGATGATGGTCAGAACCGAACTCCTCAAATCTGAACGGCACACTTATATTGACTTTGGTATTTTTATAAGAACAGCATGCACTTACGTCCAGAACAGTGACATTTGGTGCAGTGGAACTGCTGATGAAGATCAGATCGGAACTCCTTAAATCTGAACGGCACACTTATAGTGACATTGGTATTTTTATGAGAATAGCATGCATTTAAGTTTAGAACAGTGACATTTATTTAGTTATGTTTGTTAAGAATATTGAGTTTTCAAGTCAAATTTTGTCAAGCTTCGATTTCTTATAATTGGATTCATGAGGTTGAGGAAACTCCTCAAACCTTAACGGTATACGTATATTCATTTGTGCTGAAATGAAATGAAATAAAATGAAATATTTATTTTCAAGTATAGGCATATTACAATGCGCTTATGAACGTCAAATAAAGCTACACCGGCTCTAATCCTACGCCTCAGCCTCGAGAAGATTTCAGTCCCCCCTCAGTTGGAAGGGGGTATCCACTATGGGACCGGCAAGAAACTCGGCGGGCCACTTCTTTTCAAAACATTACATCTTATAATTAACATGCATTAAAAAACGAGATACAATTTAATCAGCAAAAGTATTCATCAAAAAAAAAAGAAATATTAACAGACTAGGAACCTACTCTATGGAAATTCATTTCAGTAAATTATACAAAGTACAAAGCTACTATGATTAATAAAAGATGTTAGAGATGTATAGTCTCTAAATGTTAAAGTACATCTAAAAAAAAGAAAAATTATACATGATGAAGAAAAAAAAACGAACTGGTACAAATAAAAGATAACTAAAATAACTTTAGAGTTGTAAAAGACTCTTGATGTCTCAACTAAAGAAAAAAAAATAGATATACTTAATCTACTTTTTTCCTTGGAGATGTATATGGTCTCCAAGAGTCAGAAAGAAAATAAACAAACAAGGACCGAACAGAGTGCCTCAATGTAATCAAAATTAATGTTACAATATAATAGTTATAGCCTCTATTAGCTGAAACAGACCGGTCTTCACAAACAGCACCCGTTCACGAGTATGGCGCGTATCTCAGACATTGCCATCAAATAATTGAATATTAAAAGCAGTTTTAATAAATACCTACACATTTCTACATAATCCAACATTCGCAAGTAGCTTTCACCAGAATCCCAAAGGCCAATCCCAATTTTTTTTTTCTTAAAAATTATTTCTTATAAACCTATAAGCTATATACATGCCAATGCCAAGTTTCATGCTTTCTGCCAGCAGGGATCGCCGTTTCCGCGGACTACATCACCGTGAAACAAATTCATGAGAAAATTAACTCCGAGGCACAATCATATTGGGAGAACAATATACCAATGTCAACGATTACATATGCCCCTATGACGTCCGTAGACTGTGAACGGACTTTTTCAACGCATAAATGGGTCCTAAATTCACGTTGTTATAGGCTCACACCTGAAAAATTAGAAAAAATTTTGGTCATTCTATTTTATTGGCGAAAGTAATTTTCGTAATAATAATCATTAACTAATTTGTCACTGGATATAAATTATATGGTCCAATAAATTTATAAAACACTTACATTTTTTTTATTAACATAAGGAGCTCTGCTGTATGGAACAGGGTTACATTTTCGAAATGACGGGCGTTTGTCCGATCCTTGATAATAATGAATGAATGATCGTTGGATATTTTAAAGCAAAGATATAATATAATTATTATGCTTAAACTCCGTCGCGGTAAGGCTCTCTTGATACTAGTCTGTTCAATAAATACTTAAGTAAAAAAAAACCACAGCGCAGTCTTCGTCATAGTATGTGAAGTTGGCCATAAATTGAAAACAATCAATGACAAAATACAACTACCTTCGTACCTGTCTCAAAGTTCCCCATTATTCCCGCTGCATTTCCCCGCTGGGCTACAATAGAGACCTGTTGGACCAAATATAATATATTTACCAACGCTATATTGCATTTTGTCGTAAATATACATTGCGTGTATAAATCTTGTATTTATTTTGTCGTCCCGAGCGCCTGGGACAATGAATATAAGCACTCTACTCAAACCTACGAAACGGCCGAACAAAAATCTAATCTCCATCTCCATACAAATACTACTACCCTAACGAAATAATCTGAATAATCCGGGCACAATCGGCCCGATTATTTACAAAACAAATGCAGATTACCTCCTCCACGCACCGATCCGTATTTTCGCTTCAACAGAATGACGGCTCCATATTTTTGCATACTTATAGGGCGACAGTAATACCGGTTCATATAAGAAAGAGAATTTGTATGATAATTTTCATTTTGCATTCGCGGTTATTCTTCTTGTGGCTTGTTGTGGATGGCGCTCGGGGGAAATTCCGCGGCTGTGTCGCGGCGGTATTGGTCGAGCGATGTTGGGCTAGCTGGAAGCGATACCATATTTAAAAGTGATATGGCATTTTTATTGGGATGGAAAGCAGAAATAGATTTAGTTTGTAGGTGCCTTAATATATTTTTCCCCTCACTAGCTCGGAAACACATGTTTTGTCCTTTAATACCAGCGGGTAAAAACGCATTTTATCCACTAGTGGGTAAAGTAATTTGACCTTGAATAAAGTCAAATTAACTGCTTTAAAATTGATAAAAGTAGGTTAATCTAGTAATAAAGATGATTTACCACCTGTGGAACTACTGGAAGCAGTGATAAACGCATTTTTTGCGTTGTAGTTTCCTCGCTATAGTGAGGGGAAATATATTTTTCTATATTTTTCTTGATTAGGCCGAATCTCGCCATCTTTACCCATCATAAGCGAAACTTCAGAACTTACAAGAGGAAGCTGAATCTGCTCAGCTGAAGCCATTAGGTAGGTACGTCAGCGAATCAACCAACATAACTGTCAACGTACGATTATATCAATTTGCTCGGAACGAGGACCTTTTGTTTTTCAAAAACAGCTGCATTGAATCTCTAACTTGTTGGGGTGGTGCAGAAGATAAAAAAAAACCGGCCAAGAGCGTGTCGGGCCACGCTCAGTGTAGGGTTCCGTAGTTTTCCGTATTTTTCTCAAAAACTATTGAACCTATCAAGTTCAAAACAATTTTCCTAGAAAGTCTTTATAAAGTTCTACTTTTGTGATTTATTTCATATTTTTTAAACATGTGGTTCAAAAGTTAGAGGGGGGGGGGACGCACTTTTTTTCCTTTAGGAGCGATTATTTCCGAAAATATTAATATTATCAAAAAATGATTTTAGTAAACCCTTATTCATTTTTAAATACCTATCCAACAATATATCACACGTTGGAGTTGGAATGAAGAAAAATATCAGCCCCCACTTTACATGTAGGGGGGGTACCCTAATAAAACATTTTTTCCATTTTTTATTTTTGCACTTTGTTGGCGTGATTGATATACATATTGGTACCAAATTTCAGCTTTCTAGTGCTTACGGTTACTGAGATTATCCGCGAACGGACGGACGGACGGACGGACGGACGGACGGACGGACGGACGGACGGACGGACGGACGGACGGACGGACGGACGGACGGACAGACAGACATGGCGAAACTATAAGGGTTCCTAGTTGACTACGGAACCCTAAAAAAGAAGGCATAAGCTGAATTTGCTCAATATCAGCAGGTTTGGGATTAAGACGTACTTATAGGCTGCGTTACATCTTCTAAACCATGGTCAATTCCGTGCTATTCTTTGGCTGTGATATGTGGAAAGGAAGGTGCATACACACAAGCCAGAATTATTTGTCGATTAATCTTTCCGGTTGATGGCCAAATACCATAAGAAATGAACATTAATAGGTAATTACGAACATACATCAGATACCTACTTACATTTGCAAGTTAAATAAGAGCTTCTGAAAATGTCATCTCTTCCATATATGTATATAGCGATGTGCGGAAAGCGATGGTAGCGTAATTGCCGTCTTGGGTGCCTGTTGCGATATCAATACCGGTAAATATGAGGGGCTTAACTAGCAGATGAGATGAACCCAAAAGGAAATTTATAGACATCACCTAAATAACAAATATGGACTCAATATTTTGTGATTTTGTTATGCCTGCACGTACACTAAGGGGTGGATATATTGGGTTGGTAAGAAAGTAATGAGCGAATAATAACCAATATTGTAATTTTTATTTAATTTATTATTTTAATCATTTATCAAAAATATAACGGCCTTCGTTATCTACTACTTGTCTCCATCGTTCTGGTAAAGAATGAATAGCATCGGCGAAGAAGTTCTTAGGTTTAGATTCAAAAAACTCAGCTATGTACTGTCGTAGATGGGCTTGATCATCGAACTTTTTTTCATTCAAGGCATTGCTTAGCGATCTGAACAATGCGTAATCCGTAGGTGCCAAGTCTGGAGAGTACGGTGGATGAGGTATCACTTTCCAACCTAGCTCCAATAGCTTTAGCCGAGTCACTTTTGCAATGTGTGGGCGAGCATTGTCGTGTAAGAAAAAAACTTTAGCATGCTGTGGACGATTCTGACAGATTTTTTGGTTTAAATTTTCAAGCTGATTACAGTATACTGATGCGGTAACAGTCATTCCACTTGGTAGGAGTTCCCAGTGAATAATACCATGAATATCCCACCAAACGGACAGCATAACTTTTATCGGGTGAGGCTCTGTTTTTGGTGCCTCTATTCCTTTTTCGTTTGGAGCTAGCCACTGACGTTTGCGTGTGTGATTTATATATAAGACCCATTTTTCATCTCCAGTGATAAGATGGTCCAACCAGTTGAATGTGCGGCGAAAAGACAGAAGTTGTATGCAGATATCGGCACGGCGGTTTAGTTGATCTCTATCAAGTTCGTGCGGTATCCAAACACTGTATTTGTAGTTTTTTCCCAACTCGTGTAAATGTGTTTCTATGGTGACATGAGAGCAGCCTAACCCGGTAGCAAGAGTACGACTCGTTAGCCTCGGATCTCCTTCAATTAAGGTTTTTAATTTGGCTACATCAATCTTCACCGGTCGACCAGACTTAGGTTGATCTGATAATGAAAAGTCGCCACTACGAAACCGCTGGAACCATCGTTTCGCCGTGGCCTCAGACACAACTTCAGGAGCAACACGCTGACATATATTACGCACTGCTTCGGCGGATGAATGGTCAGACTGAAATTCATATAGTAAGCAATGCCTTACATGCATTTTTAATTCGTCCATTTTCTTCCTTCTATTAACTCGGCGACAGCTAGTGAATGACTGACGAGAAACTGTGCGACTCGCTCTTTATATACTTTCGACCATAGAAGATTCTAGAACACTCTCAAAAATTTTATGTGGAATTCAATCGATCGCTCATTACTTTCTTACCAACCCAATATTATGTCGGTCACACAGATACAACACGGGTCAACAGCGAATGCTAGCGCCCGCGCTCTGCCCTCTGAGCTACGAAGACTAAGCTAAGCTATTTATGTATAACAGCAATATCAGACTTATGAATTATGAGTCTTACTTACTTTGAGAATACTTAATTTAAGAAGTTGAAAATTATTCTGTAGTTGCCTGTAGTTATTATGTATTATACTCGTAATGTGTAACGACAACGACCCCAAGGTAAACACTGCCATTTACTACTGTAAACTCACTGTACGACACCCGGGGGCCACTGCTTGCAACCTAACAAAAATTAACGCTAACATTTGAATTCCCAAAAGTACCAGCATGTGAATAATATCAGTATAATTTGTTTAAGCCGCATATCGTGATGTCACTTTCAAAGGTGCGTATTCCATTCAGCACCACCATTTGCAAAAAAGACGTTGAGTTTACGGCAATAAAGTTTAAAGTGTGTATGATTTTTTATGTTTTATAAGAGTTTGAAGAAGTAGCCAATGATTTACAGAGCTAGCACGGAATTTTGCCACAATACAGCACTTTAATTAGTAGTGGCTTAATGAAATTTTCCAGTAATGTTAAATATTTGCATCGCCCGAAGGTTTTAAAACGCTCCGCGAGTCCCTTATCTCATTTTTGATTTATTTACACAGGGGGTAGGTGTATGTAAATAATAACTGTGGTGAGTATTCATAATTTTATGTAATTACCTATGCTACATTTGTCGGTGATAAATTTTATTAAAATAAATGTAATCATTACTGTATGTAACCGTTCTTACACCCTTGAAAAACAAAAGCTAATTCGACAAATGTTAGCTAATTCTTATAATATTACCAAGATAGATTTCTTATAAGTAACTATTTCTTTCCCATCATGAAAGAACGGTGTTTCAGACGTTTTGGGAGGCATACACGTAGTCGAAGTTAACTGTTAAAAAATCGATGGTATTTAAGAGGTCCTTAAAAATGAATAAAATTTTACTCCCGAGTCCGACAGACGTCCGACGTCCGACAGACGGTGGCGTTGACTCGTCCACACAAGGCAACATGTAGGACGGGCCAAGGGCAAAACTAAAGGTGTCTAGCGAGGGTGTACTTCATTCATAAAGCCAACCCACCACTTATATGTTTCCATTTCCGCATCGACCCTTGAGAACGCAACTCTTGCGACTCATTCTGGCTGGAAGGTTAAGGCAAACCCGAGAACCCAAGTCCAAACCAAACTCAGGCTCTCATCATTTCAATAAATTTATCACTCGGACAATACAAGAGATGGAGCTGCTTTGTTTATATCAATAGACTATCTTCAAATTCGAAATCTTTAGGCATTATAGACAGATCACAAAAATCTGTTGTTTATGTGTTGTATGTCTAAATAAATCTTACCGTATTAAGACTGTAGTAACGTAGTCCATTTGATTGTCTCCAGAGAACGCGTGTGTGGTTCCTGATTTAATTAAACATTTTCATCCTTTTAACAATCGCGCCCCGTTTAGCGAGTAATTATACGCCACCCATTTTTGTTAGATATTCGAAATAATTAATTTGACTTCACTTTGCTTTGTTTGCTGAGCAACAAATTAAATTCACGGAACTGTCAGAATCATTTAAATACTGAAATTTTTGCGTGGGTTCTGAACTTCATTCCTTTGGATTGCAATGTAATAACCATGTATTGAATAATAACTACTAAAAATTGTTTTTGGTATTGATATTGAAAACATTAATAAGGTTTGTTTAACCTACCTTTAGGTTTAACGTCTTTTACGTTGCTTTAACGTCCTAATAATTAATTTATATAATGTAGATATTTTATAAGGTACATTTTACGCATTTTTATTGGTATAAAGTTAGATTTTAATTTTAATTTCAAAATATATGTACAAAAAATAACCTTAAAAAAGTAGAGTATTTTGGACTAACGTCATTTTCTGAATAAATTCAATTGCTCATTTTATTCCATAACATGCTCCAAAACCCTATTTTTATTATGACTCGCTAGAATTCAAAATTAATTGAGTGGAGTGTGTTGAAAATTGCCTTTCCCGACTCCATTAAACTTATTTAGTCCGCTCATGCGTGAGATTTGAGCACCGACGCTTGGAAATTAATCTACGCAGAAAACCGCTAATCTCCAATGGCAATTTAAATAAAATTCATCCCGAGGGATTCCCACGTTTCAGGCCCAGAGCAATGCAATAAAAAACAACTTTGCCCTAAGTTTTAATTCCTCTAAGCATACTTAAGTAAACAGAGAGAAAAGTATGGAAAACTCGTCGGATAGCAAGGACAGGGGTCTAAAAAACTCCGAATACGTCAAACAACGTCCACCGTTGGGTGTACTATTCCCCAAACATAGATTTCACATTGAAAAACATCGAAGCTACGCTGAAATGATTCCTAATGGCTTTGAAATAAGGCGACCATTTAAACTTCAGGTCTTTTCTGTGTTTGGGCATTCAATTAAAACAACAAAGTGGCGAAGTTGGTAACTCATTAGGGAGCCTGGATGTTTACCGAAACACCTCGTGCGCTAAATTGAATTTAATCCGGAGTTAATTAAGATGTTTCCCGTTGATTCCTTGTTGTGGATTCAGAGCGCGCCGCTCGATGACCAAAGCAGCCTCTTTTGTGTTAAAATTGACGTACTTAAATATTATAATTTACAAGCAAAAGCTGTACAAGAGCTGAGATTTGTTTCATTAAAGATTTAAGTAGGTACACATCTTAGGTCTTAGCGCTTTCGTTTGTTTACAAATTCTGAGCTTACAACTCGTACCTACTTGTAGAGCGCGCCTTTGAATTATTTTATTTTATTTCTCCACACTAAGACGATTCTTGATATTTAAATTATTGTCTATAACATAACATCGAAAATATTTTAGATCATACAAGTTTATAGGGTTCCGTACCAAAAACAAAAGAAACCCTTATGCCTATATCTGTCCGTCTGTCACATTACTAAATATCTCGAGAACTACTGCTATCGATATGAAATTTGGAATATTTATGAACAAATTGAAGATATTTTTTTTAAATAATTTAATATGAATTACTGAAAATGGCCAAAATGAAAGGGGGGCAAACTGTAAATGTCAAGTTACTAGGTCAAGTGGGGTATCGTTAGAAACATCTTAAAATGTAGAAAAAAAGAATTATGAAGGATAATGTAAAAAAAATACCGTTTCCCTCACTTATCTCTGAAGTTTACCCACGAAAAATTATGAAAATTATAAAACACAAAATTTATGTCTGTAATTTGGAAACATTTTTTTTATTAAAAAATACTTTAGATATTAACTTTCAATTTAATCACTCTTGCATATCATTCTTTAAATTAAGACAAGAGTTTACGTAAAAAATATATGTCTTTCAAATAGGGTCTTTAATTGTCGAAATCGGTTAACATCATAAAGAACCATGCCTGAAAAACCAACATAGGTACTATACACATACAGGCCGCGCAAATGAGCGAATTCACCGAGAGATGACGTTGGCGCTATTCCGTCTAGTCAAGTCTTTAAAGTTATATTGAGAAACATGATTAACTTACTATTGAAAGTTTGTACGGATATGGAACCTTCGGTGGGCGAGTCCGACTCGCACTTGGCCGGTTTTTTTTCATCTTTGATCTATTAACCAATAGATTATACGAATAATCATTGATTCCAAGAGCATAAGCCAAAACTGAACAAAGGTGAAAATTAATATCCTTTTTCATGTATTCATTGATCTAAAAACATTTTTCAAGCTCGGAAACAGGTCCTTTAATACGGGTAAAAAATAATCATTGATTGACCTTGAATAAAGTCAAATTAACTGCTTTAAAATTGATAAAAGAATCTAGTAATAAAGATGATTTACCACCTGTGGAAACTGAACAGTGATGAAAAGGTGAAAAAATTAAAATATAAAAAATGCAATATTCTTCCTATATCGCTATGTATTCATTGAAAAGTATGCATATTGTAAAAACATTTATGGCTTATGACTGGGTTCGCTAATCCCGGATCACAAGCCCGGGTTTTTGCTCACACGGATAGTTTTAACGGCAATTATCCAGTGTATTGAGTCGAGTAGTCGCATTCGGTGCTCCCAATGACATGAGTAAATTGTGGATATTCCTTATTCGGATTATTAGCTGAGTAAGAATTCCTAATACTCAAAACAGAACACTTTTACCGGAGTTAGTAAAAGGTAACTTGCACCTGGCGACACTAGCGCGAATTGGGTTTCTGCAAAATTCCTATTACTAAATAATGATGAAAGTACAAAAGTGTAAACTGGATTATAAATACAGATTGTACTTTGCTACTAAACAAAACTGTTAAAAAGTCACACATCAACTTAATCATTGGCGTTTAAAAAACGCTGGTAGGCGCGGGTTCTTAATCCAATTCAGACTAGGGTTTGCAAAAACCGGTTAACTTAAAAAACCGGTTAATAACCGAGACATTTCCTTCAAAACCGGTTAACCGGTTATTAACCGGTTTTGAGGATTTTTAGTAAATGGCCGTACTACGCAATAATTACCATTACCTTTAAGAATTCTGATGTTGATGATATCGTAGCAGGTATTACTTGCACGATGAAGATCATTTTTCTCCAGTTTTTGGAAATTTTGTAAAATGCGGAAATTGCAAAAAAAGGCTTGTGTGGTTTGAATGTGACGTCAGTTTTGCGTTTTCTAGGCATGTGGCGAAGGTCTACAGCTCCCAGAGCCCCTAGTAATACAAGCAATTGATGTAAGAAAACCAAGATTCCATTTTACCTTTCTTTTAAAAAATATAGTTTGAAATATACGGAAATAGACTCCGGTTACAACGACGCTCAAGGGACAGCTGATATTACGTCGCACTAACCGGATGTCGTACAAAACGAATTTCATTTCTTTTAATTAAAAATAATATCTACATCTCTATTACTAGAACATTTCAATCAATAGGTTTATTTGTTGTTGTTGTATGTCCTAAGGCACCCCATAGGTGCATAGGGCCTCCACAAGATCCTTCCACGCCTTTTTATCTTGAGCCACCGCCTTGGCCTCGTTCCAGCTCAGTCCATATTCCCTCAGCTCGTTCTCAACGCTCCGCCTCCAGGTGTGTACGGGGCGTTTGCGGGCCCGCTTTCCTCCTTGAGGCCGCCACTCAAACGCGATACTGGTGCTGTTGGTAGCTCCTTTCCGAAGGGTATGACCGATCCATCTCCATTTCCGCGAGCCACTTCCTGGGCGATCGGAGGTTGTCGGCACATACTCCACAGATCCTCATTTCTTATAGTTTCGGCCAGAAGATACGGAGGATCGACCGGAGGGACTTATTGACAAACACTTGTAGCTTGTGTGTCAGCCCCTTTGTCACTCTCCATGTCTCACAGACGAAGAGAAGCACGGTCTTGACAATAGATTCGAAGAGGGAGATTTTCACGCGACGAGTAAGCACGTTTGAATCCCAAACAGGCTTGAGTTGAGCAAATGCAGCTTTTGCCTTCTTAATTCTGCTCTCGACGTCATCGTCTGCACCTCCCTGACACGACAGTGTACTGCCGAGGTACACAAACTTGGAGACTGATTCAAGGCGGTCGTTTTTGAGCAACAAAGGTTCCTTACAAGCTGATTGTACTCGCATATTGACAGTCTTTCGTCGGTTGATTCGCAGGCCCATGGCTTCAACTTCCTCTTGAAGACTCTCAAGTTATTTACAGGGTATTATTATCATAGTATTAATACCTTATTTTATTGTGACTAGTTTAGTTAGAAAAAGTCGTTTTTAGTATGCGTGCTTGCTCATCATTTGTAAGTAAAGCTAGTTTATACGCAATCGAAAAATACAAATTGGGTTCTATTTAGCTTATTAGGATTAGACCCGAGGTGAACTAATTGTTAAAATTTTAAAAGTACTCCAAAAAGTTACATGGCCACAATGTCATCTTGCTACTTGTTGTAGGCAAGACAGGGGGCCGTGCTCGGGTGGAAGTAGCTTTGTTTCCTCAATTTACTAGTAAAACTAAAAACGTTGTCGCTCGTCGTTGCAACGGACTTGACGGACGGATTCTGTGTAAAATGTGTCGTAAAAAGCGGCTGGTCGTTAAAATCGGAGTCGTAATAAACGGATGTACTTTCATACTATCACATACGAAAACCAAATAAATGCCTGTGCTTATGTCGTTGTAAGAGGTTGGACGTTAGGTCTATGCGGAGTCGTAATAAACTAACCGGACTCTACTGTATTGTATAAAATGTATAATTGAATAGACTCGGGACTAATTTTTAAAATAAAATCATTACAGATAATAATGTTGTCAATGAAAAGTAATGAATAAATCTTTATTATTACAAAACATTAAATAATTACGTATTTTTTAACCTTTTTATGGCTAATTTTCCAAATTTTGAGAAATAAATACAGTTTCGGTTATTAACCGGTTAGATAAATAAAAACCGGTTTTTAACAGAGGCCAAAAAGTCTCGGTTAACCGGTTTTTCGGTTAACCGGTTAACCGGTTTGCACACCCTAATTCAGACCCTTGAGCACAATTTGCCTTGTCGCGCGCGAGTCCGTACTTGAAGTCGCGTCGCGCTTGATGTATGGATTCGCGCGCGACAAGGCAAGTTGTGCTAAAGGGCCAGGTCTAGTATAACTTTTGAATTGGAAGGTCATGGCAGTCGATATCATGAAAACTAGTGCCTTCGCCAATTATGATTATGTTATGCAGTTGGCATACGAACCCCAAGCTATGATGTGATCATTACGATAGTAGTACCTATGTTTTTTATGGTCAGAGAAAATGGCATTTTTCTGCAGACAAGCTGTAAAGCATCCACTTAATTTTCCAGACATAATCCAAACTTTGAAATAGTATATTAATCAGGGGTATATCTCGTCAAAGCCATCAGTCAGCGCGGCCCAATCTGCATCAGATTAAGCACAGCTAAACTTTTGATGGATTCTCCCGCCCGTGCGCGAGGCGAGTGCACTCACTACTAATTACCCACTTCCTAATAAGTGCTCATGCAAGAGCAAATAATTCATTACGTCTGTGTTCACAACATAGGTAGGTATAATAATAACCAACGAAGTGGAAAAAATAACAAACCAAGAGTATTTTAAGGCGCAGTTAGCGATGTGCATTATGTGCAGATTGCAGACCATTCTCAAAATTTCAGCAAATTACTGGCAATTTTCATGCGAAAATTCTCACGTAAGTTTCCATTACATGGAGAATATTCTCTTTAAAATTGCGACATATTAGGCAAAGTTATCAACAGTTGACGATCGTTACACCCTGGTGTTTATTATGAAATGCCATTAAAATGTACCCTAAAGGCTTGGCAATACGTGCGAAGAATAATATCACCGAAACTCTTTCACACGGAAACGCTCAATTTTGAATCTTTTTTCGGTGCATTGCCTGGTGCAGTGGGTCCAGCCAGAAGATCTCAAAATCAAAAGAAAAAGGCATCCTTATTATTATCAGGCATCTGTCTGTTTATTAAATATTGTGTGAAATATATGCCTCCTAGCCGGTATCAGCCACAGCGACTATATTCATGGGCTAAAGTGACCGCTTAACTTCATTGGGAAATCATGCTTGTTTTGTTGGTCACCGATGTTGTATTCAAAATGTGGAAAACCAATACTTAGGCAGCTGTTACAAAGGTAAGTATGCACTGCAGTGTGCTTGCCTGTTAGCGTAATGACGCAGTTGTTACTCCTGTTTCTGTAACATGCTTAGTTCTGTTTACAAGGTAGCAACTACACATGTGGTAAAAAAATCAGAAGGTTTACTTCGCGTTATTTTTAGAAGATGATGTTTTTCGGACATACATTTCACGATTTTTCTCCTTCTACACAAACTGTATATTAAAGTAATGAAAATACCTGTCGCAAAAATTTAATCATCGAAAGATTTAAAATATAATTTTTAAGAAAAAAACACCGCCACTTTGGGGTTCTAGTGAAAGGTACTTGCGAATGTTGGATTATGTAGAAATGTGTAGGTAATTTTTAAAACTGCTTTTAATATAAATCTTTGATTATTTGACGGAAACACAAATTTAATGAATATAGGTAATACCGTTAAGGTTTGAGGAGTTTCCTCAATTCCTCATGAATCCGATATCCGATTACATATAAGAAATCGAGCTTGACAGAATTTGACTTGAAAACTCAATATGTAAGCATAACAAAGAGAACAAATCTCCTAACAAATAAATGTCACTATTCTAAACTTAAATGAATGCTGTTATTATAAAAATACGAAAGTCACAATATGTGTGCCATCAGGGGCGGCTCACTCCGCGTTTCTATCGCCACGCTGCAATAATCAGGGGTGGCGCGCGTTCTCACGAAACGCACTTTCGCACGTTCTATTGTTACTTTACGTCGCGAGTTTTTTTTAAGGTTCTTATGCGATGTCCGCTTGTGTTAAATAGATATCATGAATAAAATGCCATTCAGATGTTGAAGAGTTACCCAAGACGTATAACATTTTATTCTGATCATCATCATCGCCGGAAGTTCGTTTCTTTGTAAGAATTTTGTAGGCATTTAAAAAGGCGGCATGTCGTGAACAAATGTCACTGTTCTGAAGAGTTCCGGACGTAAGTGCATGTTGTTCTTATGCATGTTGTTCTTATAAAAATACCAAAGTCACTATAAGTGTGACGTTCAGATGAGGAGTTCCGTTCTGACCGTCATCAGCAGTTTCACTGCACCAAATGTCACTGTTCCGTACGCAAATGCATGCTGTTCTTATAAAAACACAAAAATCACCCTTCAGATATGATTCTTCTTTCAGATTTGAGGAGTTCCCCCGATTTCTCCAGGATCCCATTATCAGAACTGGGTTCTATTAAAAATAGGACCAATCTGTATATGTACATTAGATCCGGAAACATTAGATCAAAAATTTTTTTTTCAAAATCGGTCTAGGAACGACGGAGATATCGTGGAAAAAAATAAAAAAAATAAAAAATACAGACGAATTGAGAACCACCTTCCTTGAGATTTCGGTTAAAAACAACTGGCATACAATTTTGGCCTACATATTCAGACGGATCTGTCAGTAAAATACAGCCACCAAAAAATGACAAAACGACTACGTTTAACAAATCCATACTAATATTATAATTGGGAAAGTGTGTGTGTCTGTTTGTTTGGCCGCCTTTCACGGCGAAAGCGAGCGACGAATTGACTTGATTTTTTAAGTGGAGATAGTTGAAGGGATGGAGAGTGACAAAGGCTACTTTTTGTCTCTTTCTAATGCGAGCGAAGCCGCGGGCAAAAGCTAGTCGTCTATAAAATGACTAGGTATGTCGCCAACTAAATAAAATGTATCTTACCCTAGTAAATAAATCTGTTTGATACAATTTACAATTTCAAAGATTAGTTCAGTTTCATCTTCATGTGTTTCTAGGTGTCATTGAATTATTAAGCA
This sequence comes from Leguminivora glycinivorella, assembly GCF_023078275.1. Taxonomy (NCBI): domain Eukaryota; kingdom Metazoa; phylum Arthropoda; class Insecta; order Lepidoptera; family Tortricidae; genus Leguminivora; species Leguminivora glycinivorella. The sequence continues at coordinate 12,318,658 of NC_062978.1, forward strand.
GCAACATTATAGTCCTTGTAATTATGTATATAAAAATCTATTGCTTTAGAGAATATAAAGAATTGCGTCCTGCTGCATCCAGCCTCCTTGTGGCACGCTTGTAGCTCAAATGTCAAGTAGGTTTCTAGCAAGGAATATTGATTGCTAGAAACCTACGAAGCGGTTCAAAGGTTAGCAAGAATTGCTCAGAAACCTGACCATCACAGCGTTCTAAACGCACTTGTATCGAGGTCGTCAGAAATACATTTATTTACTTCCCTAGAAGTATAGGTTCCAAGATCATTCCATAGCCTCTGCCATGAGGCCCATGAAATTTGGACGTTTAAGAATACATCACTCGATAGCGTAAACGCCACAGAAAATGACTGTTTTTGTTTGGAGAAAGTGAACATAACTAGAACCTAATTCATTAATTAGTAACGTATTCTAAAACGTCAAACTCATTATAGAGGCTCAGTAGGCTGCATTTTTTTTAAAGATTTTGTCTATATAACATGGAAAAACTAAATTAATGGGCCCTGGAGTAAAAGTTACACTCAGCAGTTCGTATAGAATTTTTCATTGAAAATATTTGTTCTTATAACTTGGTCTCGTCCATTGAAGTGTACAAGTACAAGAACTACTAAGAAAAGCCAAATTTCTTTAAACTCTTCCCGGTTACCCGTCCGGAATGATTTTACCCGCCCCGATATAATGTACGTTGAGCAATTTCTTGCCACGAGTCAAAGGCGGGGCTCGAACGGAATTTAGATTAAAAATGATCCGCGCAGAAGTGCAACGTTTCGTGAAATGTTTTGGGCCGACATTAATTTATTCGCGTTCGAGATAAGACGTAACGTACGTGAACTCGCGTTCACTAAACGTCGGGAGCGGGGGAGTAGTGTTGTACCGTTCTTGAGAATATAGCTCGAGCTGGCGGCCGCTTCTAGAAACATTGCTGGACGAACCGTGTAGTTACAAGGTACAGATTATTTGATATTTTCCTCCCAGTTCCAGGAAGTTCCTTCGTTAATGAACGTGTGCACTTGTTAATGACATCTAAAAACGTTCTAAAGCGAAAAAGCGATAGGGAGAAATAAGTAGGTACTTACCTACTATATTGTATTATTGAACCTCTTGCAATAAAAAGTATAAAACGTATGCATGGAGAAAAACTGAAGATAACAAAATGTCTCCAATAAAAATGATAACTGGCAACAATATCTTGGCAGTAGCAAGAATTAAGGGCCTACGCTAGCTTACGCGGACGCCCGCCGCGTGCGCACGCTCGCGGGTCCCGCTCCGGACACCCGCCGCGGGCCAGCGAGTCCGCGACGGACGCCCGCGACGGGCGCACGCCTAACTTAGCGCTACCAGTATAATTTTGGTTCACAGTGTGTACAGACGTGTCCGCTAGATAATGGTTTTTTCAACAATTTATTATAAGGCGCAAAAACGTCGACAGATCTCAGTGTTCCTGAAAAATAGGTTGCTGAATAGTGAATTTGTAATCAAATTTTCGCTTTTGAGAGAAGATGAGAAAGCATTTTGCAGATATTTTAAAATGACTTCAAAGACATTTGATGTATTATTCATAAGATTAGAGCCGCATTTGAAAAAAATGATTATAGAATCAATGTAAAGACAGTAAATTTCACTTTTTAAGGCAGTTATGAAAAATTGTTCGAAACATGTTTAAAAACTTATTTTCACTTGTATCGATGTACTATTTTTACTTACCTTATAGCTATTGCTAGCCTTTCTATGGGTGTTATCGGAACATTGATTCAAAAATAGTACATTTCGTATAAGTGAAAATAAGTTTTTAAACATGTTTCGAACAATTTTTTTCATAACAAGTGCCTTAAAAAGTGAAATTTACTGTCTTTATATAATTCATTTCTCATATCCCATAATACTGGTCGAGCTTGCACATCTAATATTACGCGCTCCGTGTCGATCATTATATTATCTCAACTGTACTGTCCGACGGGTGTATCCGCGGCACGATGCGGCGCTCGACTGAATTCAAGAAACAAGTCCGCGAGCGTGTGCCCGCCGCGTGCGCACGGAGCGGACACCCGCCGCCCGCCGCGCGGATTAACGTCCGTCGCACGCGCCCGCGCCAGTTAGCGGTGTCTATACAATTTCTTTGAGGCGGGCGTCCGTTGCGGGTAATCCGCGTAAGCTAGCGTAGGCCCTCAGGGCACGGCACTATGCGACAGTATGGGAAAATGCGCTCTGAATTCCGCCTTTGGGTCAGAGGAATCTGTCTGCCGCTTATCGACAAAAAACGGGAAAATACATTATCGACAAAAACGGGAAAAACTAAAATGTTCGGAATTCAGCTATCTTGGCTACGTCACGTCATCTAAAAGGAAAAGAGTAGGTACGCATAAATAATATGTTTCGTACCCACGTGTCACGAGCAACGTGTACATTAAATAGGTAGGTAGCTACCAACCCAGTACAGTCGCTATGAAATATATTGGAGCTGCTAAAGCTGCCACAAATAACGGAACACGCCTTGATATTTGTAACATCTTTGATGGCTGCTCCAATATTCATATCTGCTGGCGATCGACGGCGACTTAGTACAACGCAACGCTAACGCAATCTAAATTCACACGGTAAATACTAGGTTTGTCAATTTTTGCTCTTGGTAAAAAGGGTAGTAGGTATGAGCCAGCCCATGCAATGGTCATATGGAGTCTCGAATGTCTCGATCAGTGTTTTAAGGCACTGATATGACCTCAGATATGATCGCTAGGTACGTCGGCGTAAACACGTGTCGTGAAACCATCCTAATGGTTTTCAAGACAAAATTAGATTCGTTTAGTGATTATAAATAAAGACTTGTTTACATCATTTGCGCAGTGTCGTTAGCCTAAAAAGTTTAACAAAGGTCATTAGCATAAATTACGGATATCCGGATCTCCTTACGTGATATTTTGAAATGTTAATATTATTGAATTTTAAATACGTTAGTTTATTCATAGAGGCTAGTCCCAAAGCGATCGCGTCATTGTTTGCTGCTAAATATTTGTTTTGCTGTTTCGACATGGATTTTCGCAGTTTATTTTTAATTTGCACGATTTCGAAATTTTTCATATTTTGTCATGGTGTTTATCAAACAGAGTTAATAAGTGTGGAACCTTGTGAGAAGACCGATCCTCCTTACGAATTGGACAGAAAAGTGTTAGCAAATGTTTCAATTCATACAATAAATAATGATACATATATGAGGGGGGTTATAGTCATAAAAGAAAATCTGGTCGGATATCTTTGGAGACTAAAATCGGGCGTACATCGAAATGGTGTTTTAAAATATAATTTGGACAGCAAAGGTATGACTTGCAAAAACATTTTAGTGCGAATGATCACACTGGCAGCAAAAGTCAAAATAGATAAATCTTGTAAAATATACAAAGGATCCTATGTTTTTGAAAATTTTGATGTAAAGAAAATTGATAGAGCTGTCAATTTTATACCAATGAGAGAAATGGGATTAAATAGTTGGGTTATCTCGTTGTATGGAACTCATGACACGCTTGTGTGCTACGATGTTCGCCTTATGTTAAAATATTTAAAGCAATAAAGCTCTCTACGTCGACATATTGCTTTTTTATGGAGATTAGTTGTTTATTTTAATTTTATTAATAAATCCAAAATCCTCAATCTGTTTTTTTCTGACAAATGTTATACTGCTCAACGAGAAATTTAGTACAGAATCCACCGGCCCATAATAATTCGTAATTCGTAAGCAACCTATGTTTGTTTGTAGAGTTTATTTTGCAAGTAATTTTGCACAAAGAAGGTAGCCGTGTAAGGGAACAAAAAATGCCCCTGACGTTTTTAGTTAATGAATCTATCCGACCCGAGGGACCCGACATATTGGTCACAATGCTAGTTATTATTCTCGGCAAATTTTATGTCATAATTATTGACAGTTTCCTTGAAATGTCACTTTAAAGTTTTTTTAACTTTTCAATATATTTCAAAAACTACTGGTCCGATTTTTTTGTGATTCACATATATTATGTTGTTAATAACTTAAAGAGGAATAATTACGCCAAAAACCAGAAGGCTCCAGGTCAACATTAACTTTGTGTTTTTTAATGTCAAATATTTAAAAATTTTTTTTGACATTTGTGACTTAGCGACACCTACAATTTTTTTTACACTAATGTGACATCTTTTTCCGTACTAATTTTTTTTTTCAAATTAATTGGGTTGGAACAACATGGTGATTTTTTGAATAATGTTTAGGTACCTACAGTACTGGACAAAATTCTTCATACATCGACATAAAAAAATAAACTTTCTATCATAATTTCTCTACCCTTAAACTTAACATCACAGTTGTGTTGAAAACTTTTGGCTAATTTCATGGCGTACAACATACAGACAACAATATATCAATGATTGTACAATTATTGTTTTACATGGGTATAAATATAAATATTAGTACTTTTGGCTCTGGACAAATTTGATCATACAGTAATTAAAATACGAATGAAATGCAATGTATTAGTGTGTATGGCTTTCATCTGCTTTAGATATGGCTGCTTGTCTCGGAGGAACATTTTCAGGTACAAACTGAAATTTATCTAACCCAAGCTTTTTCCTGTGTGCCTACTAAAGTAGGCAAAGTGGGTATAATTCAGAATAACATTTGATATTTTCTTTGTTTTTCCAAAAACTTCCTTAAATTTTGACTAGGATTGATAACATGAGACTATGTCAGCCATTGAAGCTACTTAATCCTATGAATCACAACGAACGCATGAAATAGACATACTAGTATTTTCTTTCAGTCATCTTTCATATATATTCAGACGGGCGATGGCTGAAAGATAATACCAGTATGTATATCTCATGCGTTTGTTATGATTAATAGGAATGAATAGCTTGAATGGCTAACATAGTCTCATGTAATCAATCCAAGCCAAAATTTAAGGAAGTTTTTGGAAAAATAAAGAAAATATCAAATGTCATTCTGAATTATACCCACTTTGCCTACTTCAGTAGACACACAGGAAAAAGCTTGGGTTAGATAAATACTTTCAGTTTCTAACATAAAATGTTCCTCCGAGACAATCAGCGATATCTAAAGCAGATGACAGCCATACACACCACTACATTGCATTTCATTCGTATTTTAATTACTGTATGATCAAATTTGTCCAGTGCCAAAAGTACTGATATTTATATTTATACTCATGTAAAAAAATAATTGTACGATCATTGATATGTTATTGTCTGTATGTTGTACGCCATGAAATTAGTTAAAAGTTTTCCAATACAACTGTGATGTTAAGTTTAAGGGTAAATAAATTATGATAGAAAGTTTATTTTATATGTCGGTGTATGAAGAATTTTGTCCAGTACTGTACATATCTACGAACAATATTGAAGAGGTTACAACAAAAAGTTTTCTTATTAATACAGGTTCAATAATGCTGGCTAGTCATTATAATACTTTACGAAGGAAAACTTTTCGCACTACATCTGTACATGTATGTAGGTACATAACCTAATCCAAGTCCTTAAAGACCCACGTTGGGCGCCAATTTAGCCGGCTAGCCAGCGGAGAAAATAAACTAAGGTTCTTTCTGTAAACAATGACAGATCTTTGTTTATCTTATTGTTTATAAATATTCTGTTTATATTACATTGTTTACAGGAAGATCCTTAGTTTATTTTCTCCACTGGCTAGTGTAATACCCCGGTACCCCTTAATTAATTCCTTTCTTAATCTAACACTACCTAACTTAAGTCCAAATTATTATCCTTAATTAAAACAAAACACTATTAAAAAATTGGCCATAAAAAGAAATACTGTGATCGTCTAGTAAGTGGTAGGACCCCGTAGTTGTGCGTAGTAATCCAGATTCTTTTTACCTTTAGGAACTTGCTATTAGGGTTAAATTTAATTTGATAAAACTAAGGCAGTAATATATTCACTTGAGGTATAATAAGCAAAGTGAACGACATTTGTGAAAGAATTTAGTGCGTTGAGATAAGAGTGTGAGAGATAGGTAAAATTGTGTAAGGAATATAAATACAGGAAATATATTAAAAATATATACAAGACATTAGCGGGACCTATGCTCCAGGTTGGAAGTGTAAAATGTCATAACGCCGGCGGCCTGCTGAACGGATCACCGGGATCTGGCTACCGCAGTCTCACCTCTCGACAACCTTTCAGCCACTCTTCAAGTGTTGCTCTGTTGTCGCACCATGCGTGCGGCCGTTTTGCAGGGCCCACTCAATGAGTTGGCGAGTCACCGCCTGTCTTTTACAATCTTGAGACTAGTTGTCATGGCAGGTGTCCGATAGTCTCCCCCCATAGACCATTATCCAGTCCATCCAACTTGCACAACAATAGCCTATGACCTTAGTTCCCATCGCAACACAAAAGTGCTGCACTGAAATAGTCTTTACACCTGGCGGGGACCATCTCCGGATGTATCATATTGTGCGCTCGGGGATGGTATCCGCCACGTGTATCCCTTGCCTTTAGATTAAAGTGTCTAAAAGGGCCTCTGTGCTGTTGGCTTCGGCCCCACACATGCCTCCCAAAAGTCCGGGACCCCATGGTCCCGAGATATGGTAAGACATACAAATAATAATAACAAGACATTATTTAAAATGGGGTTAATTGCTTCCGACCCACGAGTCCCTTATACGTAGGAATAATATAAAGACCTCGCTCGAGCATATGGACAAACCAGGTTGCCGGTTCAATTTATGTTTTAGGTTTAGGTTTAAAGATATTTTTATTCTCATAAAAGACATACAAGTCACTTACACGAGAACAGAATTTCAAAGTAAAAATAATCTTATTTACGGTAGCATACAAAGTCGCTCAAGTCAAGAGGTACACGCTCACGCAACTTTTTTTTTTAAGGTGGGTAGTGGTTTAAAATGTGTTGCGATAATCTAGTTTTAAATGTGTTGAATGAGCCTGTGTCTCTTAAATCAGACGGTAACTTATTATAAAGCTGTGCACCTTCATACGTAAACATTTTTTTCCTAACTGAGTTCTTATCTTAGGCAATACAATGAAGCTCGCACGACGAGTAGTTCGTTTAGATACTTGTTTCTTTGTCGTAAAGGCTAAGTTAGTATGGAGTGCGCTATTTAATATTTTCCTAACAAGAATGCTAGTACTATAAATATACAGTTGTTTGATGTTCATCAGGCCAGTTTCTGCATAAATACGTGTGGTTGGTGTTAGACGGTGATAATTAAATAGAATTTTGATTATTTTGTTTTGAAGTATTTGTAAGGAAGTAAGTTTGGTTTTGACAGCACTACCCCACAGTTCAATCAAGTAAAGTAAGTGTGGTTTAATTAGGGAATTATATATGGTGTAGCGTAGCTTATGTGGAATACAGCTTGATATTCGTCGTAAAGAACCCGTGATAGATGATAATTTTGCTCTTATATGTTCAATTTGAGTATTCCACGTAAGGTAACTATCCATTCGTAGGCCAAGGTACTTTTCGTTATTTTTATTTGTTATAGCTAGATTATTTATTGTCAGTGGGCTATGCAGAGGAATATTTTTATTTTTTGCTCTAAAAATGACATAACTCGTTTTGGATGTATTTATCGTGAGGAGATTGTATTGAAACCATGAGTGTAATTTATTCAAATCGGTTTGGGCGTTTCTTATTAAATTTCCTACCGAAGGGCCGAAATAGAACAAACATGTGTCATCTGCATATAATGATACATGACCTTGAAGGCCTATATCGTGTACATTATTGATGTATATTTGTTTATTTGTTTATTTGTTTATTTTATTGAGAAAACCAACAGCGATACAAAGTAATTTTATCTTATGCTAGTGTACAGTAGTATGGCCACTTACAGGATTTCCTTTATAACTTGTATTGTATAGACAACATCAAACGGACTTTTTTTTTTTATAATGGAAAAATTATAAGTTACGAGTAACATGAGAGGTGTACATTGAGTGCAGATATAAAATATTTAATTAGATAAGGTAGGTGAGATATTAGTAAAATGAGGTCGGTGAGATCTCTACAAAAAAAAAAAACTGAATAACTAAATGATACGATGATATAATATATCTAAATATTAAAAACAGGAGAGGTCCTAAAATGGAGCCTTGAGGAATTCCGCACGTTATAGGCAATTTAGAACTTTGAGTTTTATTTATTTTAACTACTTGGGATCTATTTTCAAGGTATGATTGAAACATTTTTAGTGCATTACCAGATATACCAATTACTTGTAGTTTTTGAAGAAGCAAATTATGACATATAACGTTTTATCAAACATTGAACAAATGGGTTCCTTAGAACAAAAGTAAACTGATGTAAAGTGTCTTTGCACTACTTAAAAATGTACTACCATAGTAGTAGATATCAAATAATTAGTCAAGGACCCTATAATCCCGGTATAATTTTATATGTTTTGGGATGTTTCTGCAACCAAATTCTCTACCGTCAGGATGAAAGCTGCTCTACCTATTCCTGGTCTATCAAGGAAACAGAATATCTATTTTGATATCCATTATTGGGCTATTCATTGACCTTCTTTTGATACTAAGACAAATATTCATTGACCTTCAAATCCCTTTGATACTAAGACAAATACTGACCAACATTTGAGTGACTAGTCTTTAAATTTTCAATTTTTCATACAAAATAAATATGACGCCATTAAACGTTGTCTGTCACCTAGACTAACAGAATTCGCCATACATTACCCTTAGAAAAAACTTTCAAGGGTATAAAAATCAAAATAGTTATTTTTAAAAGTCGCTGAACAAATCTTGATCAGTATAAGGAGAATTACAGTTTAATTTTTTGCTTTTGTTCTGGTTCGGCCTTAGCCATCGAAAGTTGTCCAAGATCCCAAAGTATAAATTCTATATGCGTGCAATATCCCACGTTCCAAGTATAGTGGTCTATTGCTTGACATCGTGTTACACTAGTCAATGCTAGAATTGTTTGATTTCCCAGACAATGTTATCGTTAACCATATTATGAAAATGGAATGATGATTCCAAAGTCTGCCAATCTCGAGACCAGTGTCAATAATTCAATTTTTGTGAACAATCCTATTTTTGAATCAATGATTCTCCTTGATAGCGACAGGATCTTAACATCCATAGATGTCCTATGCCTCCCTAGTATTTAGTATTAGTATTAATTCCCACAAGTTATCCTTTAACTCTAATAAAGTTTACATGTTATGAACAATAAATAAAGTTATTAATCCTACTTTCATTGAAATAGCAAAATTATCTTACTTAGGGATGAGATAATAGTGGGGAAATCCTTCTAATCACCCAAAGAGATTCTAGCTAATAGAATGTGCATGTACATAAAGTAAATATGTATAATATTTTATGTATCTATTTTGTTACAATCACCCAAAGAGATTCTAGCTAATAGAATGTGTATGTACATAAAGTAAATATGTGTAATATTTTATGTATCTATTTTGTTACATGTAGTAGTCATATTAGAAATACTCATATCCTAATTTTAATTAATAATATTCCAAATTAACCGTTAGTGTTAATTGTATGCAATAAATAAATTGAAATTTGAACAACTTTAAATAATCACCACATAAATATAACATTCATGAATATCCCGTTTATATGAAATGAATAAGTACCATAATCAATTTTAACACACAATTAAATAATTAAATTTTATCACTTACTTGCACTCCTTCACTATACTTTACCAATATAAACTCAAACTCCTTCTCACTCTAATTATTTCTATTTAAATGCTTCAATCAGGATCACACCAACAGACTTCCTTTGGTAAGCCAACGTCGTACAACTAATACTGCTCCTCTCTCCCATTTTGCTCTGCCTTTTATATCCTATTCGCGCATGCGTTTGCATCTTTCGTCCAAAGTTCCCCTTTCTCCTATTCCTCTCAATAAATCAATAGTTAGGGACGCCATCTTTAATATTTTCGTCAAGGCTGACCGCTTTCCTCGATAACAACGCTTACGGCAATAGTTTAAAGAATGTTTGATTTTGTAAATTACGCTAACTTTAATATTTTTATCCCGATTTACTGCTTTCCTCGATAATAACGCTTTTGGCAACAGTTTTAGAAATGTTGATCTTTGTAAATTATGTACGTTTGAATTCCGGGAATAATTATTATTTTTTCATACTATTAGACGTTTACTTCTAATATAAGTTATTAAAATTGTTTACTATAATTACACCTAAGTAAGGGTGTTTTAATAAATATCTCCTTTGATTTGAACCGAGGACTGTGTGGTCCGTTACACTAGCCTGCTAAATTGGCGCCTAACGAGGGTCTTTAAGGACTTGGATTGGGTTATGTACCAAATGTAGCAAAGTCATACCGCTTTTTAAATCGGGTGATTCGAGTGATATAACCAATTTCCGTCCCATATCAATACTTTCTGTACTAAGTAAAGTCTTTGAGAAGCTAATGTTAAATGATCTACTGGGACACTTCAACAGACATAGATTACTTACAAGCAAACAGTTCGGTTTCACAAGGGGCCGTTCCACGACCGATGCTGCTTCGGTACTCATTAAACATATATATAATATTTGGGAAAATTCTTGTGATGCAATTGGCATATTTTGTGATCTTTCAAAAGCCTTTGATTGTGTGGATCATGGAACGCTGATTTTGAAATTAGAACACTATGGTTTGTCTATAAATGCCCTAAACTTTATGTCTTCTTACCTTAGCAATAGAACACAAACAGTAGTTGTTAACAAAACTCGCTCTAGCGGGACTGTAGTCCAATTTTAGGTCCATTCCTGTTTTTGGTTTATATAAATGATTTGCCATGTATAGTAAAAAACTTTTGTGAAATAGTACTTTTTGCTGATGATACATCACTGCTTTTTAATGTTGACCGAAAATCTACGGATTACAATGTAATTAATAGCACGTTAGCTGATGTACTGCAGTGGTTTACTGTCAACAATTTACTTCTTAATTCTAAGAAAACCAAATGTATTCGATTTTCTCTGCCGAATGTTAAACCAATCGATACAAAAATACTTTTGAATGATGAATGCTTAGAGATGGTAGATACAACACTGTTCCTTGGTTTAACATTGGACAAAAATCTACAATGGAGTCCTCATATAAGGAAACTAGCAAGCAAATTAAGTTCAGCCGTATACGCCGTTAGGAGAATCAGGCAACTGACTAATGTTGAGACAGCTCGCCTAGTGTATCATAGTTATTTTCACAGTGTAATGTCATACGGTATTCTGGTTTGGGGCAAAGCAGCTGACATACAGACTATCTTTGTATTACAAAAGAGAGCCATTCGTTCTATTTCCAACTTAGGAACACGTGAATCAGTAAGAGAACTCTTCAAAGAAATTAACATCTTAACTGTAGCTTCCCAATACATTTATGATAGTATAATTTATGTTGTTAAGAATTTAGACTGTTTCACTAAGAATTCTGATATCCATAATTATAACACTAGAAACAAAAATAAGCTTGCCATAAAGAAGTTTCGTGTCCGTAAAGTACAGAAGTCATTTGTTGGGCAATGCATTCATTTTTATAATAAGTTACCTGACACTGCTTTGAGATTACCCCTCCCAGCTCTTAAGAACAACTTAAAAAAATCATTGATGTTAAAGGCTTATTACAGAGTCGAGGACTATTTGACAGACAAACATGCATGGCCCGAACCAGAAACTACAAAAAACGAATAGCAATTAAAATAATTGTATTATGTATAGAGGACACAGTTCAGATAAGAAAGCACATCAAATATTTTATATTTTATGTTGTGTAGGTAAATTACATATTTAATGATATTGAGATTCATATTATCTTTTTCTTCTGTGACAATTTGATATGTTTTCTCTGAAGAAGAACGACGTATTATTAAGCAATAATATAATTTATTGAAATTAATTTCCATAGAGTACCTAGTCTGTTCATATTCTTTAATGAATACTTTTGCATGTTAAATTGTATCTTGTTATTTAATGCATGTTAATTATAAGATGTAATGTTTTGAAAAGAAGTTGCCCGCCGAGTTTCTTGCCGGTCCCATAGTGGATACTCCCCTCCCAACTGAGGGGGGACTGAAATCTTCTCGAGGCTGAGGCGTAGGGTTAGAGCCGGCGTAGCTTTATTTGACGTTCATATGCGCATTGTAATATGCCTACTTGAAAAATAAATATTTAATTTTCATTTTCATTTTCATTTACCTACATACTTGTACAGAGGTAGTAGCCTGCGTTAGTGTCCCACTGCTGGGCAAAGGCCTCCCCTCTCTTCCTCCACTCGACCCTATCACTCGCATTTCCCCACCAGTTGAGATAAAATTTTTCCAGGTCGTCGCACCATCTCCTTTTTGGTCTGCCTGTACCTCTAGCTACACCATCTATCGTAGTCCGTGGGTCCCACTCGGTAACCATTTTAGCCCACCTTTCAGGATGCATGCGGCAGACGTGTCCAGCCCAGTCCCACTTAAGCTTAGCGGTCTTGGCACCTACATCTACTACTCGAGTTCTGGAGCGCAGCCTTTGTAAAATATTAAAATGACTAGCCAGCATTATTGCACCTGTATCAATAAGATTTTTTTTGTTGTAACCTCTTCAATATTGTTCGTAGATGTGTATGTACCTAAACATTATTCAAAAAATCACCGTTTCTCCAACCCAATTCATTTGAAAAAAAAAATAGTACGGAAAGAGATGTCACATTAGTGTAAAAAAAATTGTAGGTGTCGCTAAGTCACAAATGTCAAAAAAACTATTTTGAAATATTTGATATTAAAAAACATAAAGTTAATGTTGACTTGGAACCTTCTGGTTTTTGGCGTAATTATTCCTCTTTAAGTTATTAACAACATAATATATGTGAATCACAAAAAAATCGGACCAGTAGTTTTTGAAATATTTTGAAAAGTTAAAAAAACTTTAAAGTGACATTTCAAGGAAACTGTCAATAATAATGACATAAAATTTGCCCGAATAATACCTAGCATTGTGACCAACACGTAGGATAGATTCATTAACTAAAAACGTCAGGGGCATTTTTTGTTCCCTTACACGGCTATCTTCTTTATGACAGATTACATAAAGACGAACAAGGTTGGATCTTGGGCCGCTTCTTTTCTTCGTTTACATTAACGATATTAATGACTTAGGGCTCAAGGGCGAACTCACACTTTATGCCGACGATACATGCCTCTTCTATTACGGCCGTAAAATCGAACATATTCTCGTAGACATTCAAAAAGACCTAAATCTTCTAAACGCATGGTTTCGAGTAAACTTGTTAACAATAAATATCGATAAAACTAATTACGTAATATATTCGGCAATAAATAAAAAAATTGAAAATTACACGCCACCATCAATAAACAATAAAAATATAAACTTGAAAAGTAATGAAAAATATCTGGGCTTAACCATGGACAGTCATCACCTATCCTGGAAACCCCACATAGAAAAAATAAAATCAAAACTCACCTCTCTCGCGGGCGCTATTCGCAACATCTCCCGATGCCTACCGCAAAAAGTGAGATATCTAATATATAACTCGTTGATAAAACCACGCATAGATTACCTAGTAGAAATATGGGGAACAGCTGCTATCACTAATCTTACTGGCCTCCAAAGAGCACAAAACAAGCTACTAAAAAGTTTATTTAACTATAATTTCTTAACACCAACTCAGAAAATCTATAAAGAATTAAAGATTATGAATGTTACACAAACGTATATATATTATACTTGTCTTTTGGTACGTAAAATCCTTCATAAGAATATATACACTCACATATAAGCTTTACACAAAAACATCACGTACAAAGAATTAAACTACGAAATGCCGATCACTTAATCTTACGGCCAGCAAGAACAAAATATGGTAAGCGCAGTATAATCTACGAAGGTGCACAACTTTATAACAGGTTGCCAAAAGATATCAAGGAATCTAAATCCTTGGCTAGGTTTAAAAAGCATTTAAAATTTCATATAATAAATAATGTAATTACTAAATGATCTGCATACGAGTATATATTTGTTAGGCAAATACTATCTATGTACTAATTATAAAATACTAATTATATTTTTGTAGGTATCCTAAAAATTGTACGCATGAAAATGAATATTAATATTTTGTGTTTTAATTTATAATTATCTTATATCTGCTAAGTACTCAAATTTAATCAAAATACCACCTATAAGCAAAATACCATTATAAATATTAATAAATAAATACAAAACTATACCACTCATTTGATTATTGTAAAAAAAATATATTTATAAGTAAATAACCATACATGCATACATAAATACTTAAAAAATAATAATAATAACAAACAACATTAACATTAATAAGTAATTATACTTACCCAGCATGTTTATAATTTCTAATATACTTAGTAGCATACATCATTGTAATATATAACCAATTGACTTATCCATGCTAACCGCTTCGTAGCTCGCCGACACTCGCACGGCAACGGGTTCCCATAGACCCACTGACGGACGCATGTTCAGCTCACCAGTATAACGCGACTCCTCACTCTTAATGACCGAGCTAAACCGAAAGACCTAATTATACTTGGTAGTGTAAACTCGTATGCGCTAGGTAAGCGTTGGGAATGCACCACAGTTACTTGCATGAGTTTAGTTACTCAAGCCGGCTAGTAACATACTTCTACCCACTTTGTTAATATTTTGTTATGATCATTTATTTATCACTGCCTGCACGTTAGTTTTAAGATATATTAAAACAATTATTGTGTTCTCATAAGCGAATTTATGTAAATTCTTATTGAGAATAAAGTTCTTAAACCATAATTAGCTTTTGCCCGTGGCGGGAAAAAATGCGGAAAGCTCCATACAAACGTCCACCCTCCATTTTAGGGAAGTGGGGAGTTGGAAAGAGACCAAAAATAGCCTTTGTCACTCTCCATCCCTTCAACTATCCCCACTTAAAAACCACTTCGAATAACTTCATATCGAGTCAAAATGCGCTTTCCTGAATTTTTAAAATTACCACCTGTAACAGCCCCGGTTTAACCCTAAAACGTCATTTTGTAAATATTTCTATCTAGTTTTTACCCACGGCTTCGCTCCCGTTAAATTCGAAAATTGTGGAATGCTCCATACAACCCCCCCCTCCCCTATTTTAGGGAAGTGGGGGTTTATAAAGAGACAAAAGTAGCCCTATGTCAATCTTCAACTATCTCTACTTAAAAAATCACGTCAATTGGTATCTCCGTTTTACCGTGAAAGACGGACAAACAAACCGACACGCACACTTTCCCATTCAAAATATTAAAAATATGGATTTCGTTTCGTGGATTACACGTTCACAACCAAACGTTGACATTGACACAACTGAAACTAGCGATGGCGTTCCCATACTAAATTATTACGGATTATCATATGTGTGGTGACTGAGTTGGCTTGAATGCTCCGTCTAGTAGTTGAGGTGGTCTGTGCCATTTTTATATGTATGTATGTATGTATATCTATCTATCGGTCTGGATATATGCAGCATGCATTTCTCGTACACGCGCAGCGCTGCACCTAGCGGTATAATTAATCTAATTGATAGGCGACAGTGACAATTACGCGATTAAATTTTGCGACATGCGGTTGGGCCCATGTAGCCAGTAGCATAGCTGGGCATTAACTCGTTAATCCCTTAATCGTTAATTAACGAAGTTAACATTTCGATTAACGGATTAACTTTTAAGTTAACTTTAAAAAATGTTAACGGATTCGTTAACTTCCGTTAAATTTCATCTAGTCCGTTAATCGTTAATCCAGCACCCCAAGCGGCTCACTGCGCCGCGAAAACCACGTTCTTACTGCTACTGTAAAAGCCCGTAGTACGGCAAAACCTAGGTTTTATCGGTAAAAGCAGATCCGTCGGTTATAAACAGTCTAAAGACCAATTGGCGACTTTGGATCACTTATTCGAGATCTCCTAAATGTTATTAGGCGTGCTAGATCGATCACTAACCTGGGAATAGAGTGCAATCATCAGGCATGACAGACAAATCGCGCAACCGACGCATCGAGTTAGAGTCCGGCGCGGGCCTTAGATTACTCTACCAAGTTATCGTGGCCCACAATACCGAGTTGTCATCTAAAATCTCAATCTGAAGAACCGACGCACCACGATCGCGACCGCATGAATAACCCAATAATTACCAATCTGAAGTAAAATATAGGATTTAGCCAACCAACGGCGGTAAAAGCCCGAAGAGACCGTAATTATTACATTTAGGTTTTTTACCGGTCACAGGTTTTAATGGTTTTTGGTGGATACTTAGTAAATAGAAATACATAATACCTACAGTGGAGTCCTATTTTTATGACGTGTTAACGGATTATCGATTAACTTTAACTTCCGTTAAATCTACCGAAATGTATCGCTTTAACGATTAACGAAGTTAACTTTTTAAGTAACGGATTAACGATTATCGAAGTTAACTATTTGATTAACGGTGCCCAGCTATGGCCAGTAGCCACCTTGATGAGTTGAAATTATATTACTCCATAGCGTTCACGTTACGAACAATATATCACAGAATTACAGTTAAACCAGAATGAGTAGTTAGGTCAAAAAGTGTGTCCACATGAGAGGTCATTGTTTGGACTGGTGTCCCTCTCGCACTTACTGACAATGTCATCACTGTCATACATTGGGGATACCAGTCAATTTTCAAAGTTACTACCAAATCTACTAATACCCATTTGAACATATTTTTTAATTATACAAATCTTTGATTTATTGGCATCAAAATAATTACATTATAATTATTTTCCAATTCTTTGAAGTTTGAATATAACACTAAAATAATATAAGAAGTTATAAAGTCAGGTAATATACAGATAAAAATACTACTACTATGGTAACCTCATTAACACTGGCCACACGTGCGAGAGGGACACCAGTCCAAACAATGCCCTCTAATGTGGACCGTTTTCGCTAGTCTGATACGATCACCTTTCTGTATCAGTGTCTCAGTGATAAGGTTCCACAATCTAGTTTAATAATTCTAAATCTATGCAATATATATAGAGTAGGTACAGTCGGCTGCAGAGAAAAATAGACCCCCTTGCTACCTTGCATACAAAGGAGTCTACTTTTCTCTGAAGCTGACTGTACATGTTTGGGGGAGTTGCTTACTTTCTCCACTCCCGCGTGGCGATCTCGCTATCGACTAAGCTTCGAGTTGATCATATTTATAGAGAATATTTTTAATCAGAACTGGGAAAGGAAGAATAAGAGAATGAATGACACTGTATCAAGGAAAAATGCTAAAGCGAAAATGAATGAAGATATAATTATTTAATTTAACTGATGGCGCTGGCACCGCGGAGCTTACCCTGTTAATTTCGAAGATTCAAGATTTGTTATTCGGAACATTTTTCTGGATGCCAGTCTTATTAGACAAAATATGTTGTGGAACATACCTTAATTATTTCACAGACAAGTCCGCGCCCCTCTCTCATACCATATATCGAGGGTTTACTGGTAAATCCCGATATCAGTCACTAAAGATACTTATATAAATTGGAATTGACCAAAATAACCTTTCCTAAATCAATAAAAACAGGTTACTGATTAAGTCGAATTAATAAGACAAGGGCAAGTTATGGCGTCATCTATGAACCCTTGACGTATGGCAATCCCATTACATCGAAGTCTGCTTCAATGTTTTGGTATGAAACAAACATGTCCGTCCTCGGATAAACAAACACATTTCCCGCCCACAATACATGCCCGAGCACAAATCGTGCTTCGAGTCCCTCACAAACAGTGCACCTAATGTACCCCGCGACACATTTACTCCTATATTTACTTACAATATGGAAATATCACCAGTAAACCAACAGCTTTGGATGAATATAAGGTCAGTGGCATAGGAGTCCGATTATTTTGATCACAGACCTTGTGTCACCGGCATAGTGGTTTAAATGGCCAATCTGAACACATTCGTGGACACGTATGGTATAGCATACGCGTAGTCATTTGTTTCCTTTGGTCTATGACAGATGACGTCACTAAGCGTCCCTGAACGTGTTAATTTAGAAGGTTGTAGAATAGAAATAGACGTGACCTGTGGTCCGGTGTCAGTACGGCGTATTATAAATATATCTACCAGATAAAGTTATCACTATCCTTTTCATCACACGTATAAATAACAATGACAGCTAACATTTATCTGACAGATATTATTTATCTGGCAATTGAAAAACCAGCCCTAAAAAGGTAAAATTTATAAAATGAAAGCCTGCGTTTAACACCTGTTAACAATAGATGGCAACTGACAACAACCTGAACGTGACTATACATTGATATACAGATATAAATTGAATTTACTTAGCCACAAAAATACTTATTATAGCGGAAATTGGGTACAACTTACCTATAGTTATTTTTGGCCTTATGAAATAACGTAACAACCAAAATAAAATTTTGAATACACCCCCGACCGCGACATAGTGGACCGATCGATTTTCATGAAATATGGCTAAGAACACTCCCGACTAATTCAGCTTTCAAACAAAAAACTAAATCTTAATAGGTTCATCCATTAGGGAGCTACTATGCCATAGACAGACACACACACAAACAGACAGACAGACACGTCAAACTTATAACACCCCGTCGTTTTTGCGTCGGGGGTTAATAAAAGAAAACGGTAGCACTAACGAAACCAAGTTCGAAGAATCACTTACACAAGTGATATTTCTTCAACAGATATTTGTTTAATTGCACATATTGAAATATTAATTGAAATATTGGTAAATATACTTAAGAGTTTATCTGCAGCAGCGTGACGTCCTCGGAAGCTTGTGCTATCTGGCCGGAACTGGCGGGTTGACCATACCGCCTGGTCGCGTAGCAAACATGACAATCGTCCACGCTCCGTACGGAACCAAAAGCAACTATGTATTATGGAAAACATTGAAGTGAAATTGTAGAAAGTTAAAATTTACAACGTCTGTGTTCCCAAAAGGGTAGGCAGAGCACACGAAACTGCTCAAATATCAGTGCCACTTTTAGCAATGAAGGGATAGAAAGAAAACGTAATTGTGTGTAGATGTCATGCAAAGTTAGCTTGGTCCGACTATCATTTTCTTATAACACCGATGGTACCGTAATCATTTGGTAGCACTTACCACGCTTACAAAATTCATCGCTTGTAAGAAAATAATATCTCGCATCCCCTTGGTGAAATTACGCAAAAGACGTGACCAAATAAAGGCGCCCTCATGCACATATCTGCCGACGTTCCGCTTTTTTATGAAACAACGTATATATTTGTATGTAAAAAATGACGGTACAGAAAGGTAAGGAACGATACGGAGTGTCACACAAATTCGGCCCGACGTTCGACGCAATGGGCTCATTTACTTGGGTCGCGGCAAATCTACTCTCCAGTCGTATCTTGGACATAGTCATTGGAATACAAATTTAATTTAGTTTCGTTTAGGTAGTTTTTACTGGAGTAGAACGGAAGGGATATGTGAAGTTGAGTAGAATAAAACTTTGAATTATTCTGTGCCAGTGGGTATCAGGTAAAATCCAGTCTCAGGTAGATTTGGTGCTTTATGTCCAAGTTTGTGCGGCAGAGCAGGGTGGGTACAGAAGAATTATTTTTCAGTCGCTCAAGGCGTTACAAAAATAATGGAGGTTAAACTGACGTTTAATTAAGGACGTGTTCTGTATAGTGTAGTTAATGAGTAGAAATTATTTATTTCTTAAGTTTCCGTTTTGGAACAGGATTTGTGACCACAGTTTCGGCTTTTCAGAGAAATTATTTATCATTTTTTCTTGTGAGTGAATTTTTTTATCGTCTAAACTTTGCCAGTTATGGACCTCTGTGTCAATGTCAAGTTACCTTAAATATCATGCACAAGCAATGGACGACAGTTTTTTTATCTATTAGTCCAACAACATCTAAATTGAAATTTAGTTCGCCAATGTGTTGACGCTTTTAACATTTGGCTTCGCTGTTTGGCACCGACCTCAAACCTTTACTCCATTTAAAAAAAAGGAAAAGACCATCTTCTAAGTGCTTTTGACGTTTGATCTGTAACTATGAAAACCTTCGGCGACCTCGGTGTATTTAGTAGGTATCTATAAGCAACTTGCTTTAGAGGTCTTGTGTACCTATGTACAAAGACGGATGAACTAGCTTGCGTCAATTGATTGGATTGTATCCCCTGAGATTTGACAAACGGGATGTTAGAAGCCAGAGTCCCTTAACTCCGAGAAGCTGACCTCAGGCCGTTTGATTTAAGAATCAATTATTTATTGGCATGAACCGTGAGTCCTAAGCTAGGTAGCTATTGACATGTTTTAGTTGGTTGATTGGTTGTTTGATTTTTTTATGTTGTACCCAACCAATCATGTCATGATATTGTTTGTTCATATTTAATCTGGATACGAAATATAGACCTGATACACGGTCGTTACCAAGTTGGTTCAAACTAGCAGCAGTTTATATTCACGAGCAGAATTGCCGTATGTCGATATTTCTCACAGCAGTGTTGCGTTGCGATGTTTTCCACATGGCACTATAATTGGCGTGCCGCTAGTTACGCGCGTTAATCCGTGCGGGCTTAGCTAAGAGAATCCAATCAAACTTGTTTGAACTTGCCTCGGCAACAGGGTTGTCACTATTTTTTATTATGTACCTAGGTAGGTATATTTGTTTGTCAAACATCGGAAGCTCTGGCGCGCGGGTTTGTCAATTCTTCGATCTGACTTACAAATAAAAAAAATGATCAGACAAAGTCAAAATAAATGGAATTATTCACCAATAATACCTATTGAAGAGTTTTTGTTAGTCCTTGGAGAGAGACTAATTTGCAGAATGGCAATAGTGAATTTGATGAAAATCTTATATGGTGGAGTTGCTGGGACCACAAACTCTCTTATATGGTGGAGTTGCTAGGATCACAAACTCTATTATATGGTGGAGTTGCTGGGATCACCAACTCTCTTATATGGTGGAGTTGCTGGGATCATAAACTCTCTTATATGGTGGAGTTGCTGGGATCATAAACTCTCTTACATGGTGGAGTTGCTG
Source organism: Leguminivora glycinivorella (assembly GCF_023078275.1). Lineage (NCBI taxonomy): Eukaryota > Metazoa > Arthropoda > Insecta > Lepidoptera > Tortricidae > Leguminivora > Leguminivora glycinivorella. The sequence goes on from NC_062978.1 coordinate 12,339,745, forward strand.
GGATCACAAACGCTCTTATATGGTGAATAAGGTTAAACTTGCAACCCTAAGATATGGACACAACAATCCAAATATAATGTACCACCTGTATAACCTATGAAAGCAATAAACATACTCATTATTTTTAAAATCGGGACTTAATCGCGTATAACTACATACACACACACACACACACACACACACACACACACACACACACACAAGACACACACACACACACACACACACACACACGACACGACACACACACACAACGACAGAGTAACATCCCTAGTGCGCAAACAGTTCAAGTTGATAATCAAAACCAAGTGCGGGTAGTTCGAAAAACTCGCGCGGCTGTCAGAAGGTGTTGATGTCATTTCAAGCCAGTCTTCTCCGAGACCACGGGGACAACGCCGTCCTTGAAACGTTGGAGGTCAGTTTAATATGTAGTTATACGCGATTAAGTCCCGATTTTAAAAATAATGATGTGTAATAATCGTGAAAGTTTAAATCAGTGTTTTAATAAACATACTGATTACTGATTACTGAAATGCAATGCGCTTTTCATTAATGTGAAATTTTGTACCAAATTCATGGCACAGTGGATATTTCTGTTGAGTTTCAGATGTCGGTTATATGAGATTTTCCCGCCAGCCCGCTGCGCCCGGCAACTATAATATCAGTCAATATATACCGATACGAAAAACGGCTGTCGCAGCACCCTTTTCCTCCAGAATAACATTATCAAATGGAGAAAAGTTGTATTGTGGCAACCCTGAGCTGTTCAGATCGCTTTAAACTTGCGGGTAGACAATGAGCGCGCGCCGTTCGGGTGTGAACGGGTTGCGTACAAAGCATTCGTTGATTTGTGGGCCAAGTTGCACTTTTGCTTCATACACATCTATGCAGTCTTCGCTGGCGTACTGTGCACTTTTTTCCTATCAGTTATCCGTTCTGTCCAAGTTCTAAGAGAAATATTGGGTCAAAGCAGCACATGAATATGAATACCGCTGTGGAGACATCTAGGGGCCCATTTCTCCAAGAGTCCGGAGGGCGACAATCTGGAGTAAGTATAAAATTCTAATCGCCATCTCTATTTAGTTTAAATAGCTTTCCGAAGCTACTGTAAGCGTTAGAATAAAAAGTAATTTCTTCCATTCCTTCGCTCCATTATGACTTCTTTAATTACAATACCATTACTTCAGTTCCAGTCACTGAATGGCATTCCCTTTATCTCTATAAAACAGATCAAATACTAATTTCGCTGAGACAAAGACGGAAAATTAGAAGTGTAGTCATGCGCAAAATGTCAGCCTTTTGGAACGGTGTTTCGAGAAAATTCCACAATCCCAGATTACCTACATATTAATAGGAATTGCACAATATGGGTGAGATAAGTGGTTATTATTTTTACTAATGCGGAACTCACTTGCCGACTTAGCCAGGGTGACGATCGCTTGCGCTACGAATGCTACGATAGTGAGCTCTTCCATATTGGTGCGACAGTGATATTTGACTTTCCTTCGCTACGTTCCGTACGAGTTTACCTAGATAATTGGCACGTTGGTTAAGAGGTCTGATGCTGCTTAAATAATATTGCATCGTTAGGTTCGGGTGACGGGCAGGACTATAAACATATACGAACTATTTTTTAATGTACATACCGACACATGATGTATATAGGTATTAACCTATCTACTTTATTCTCAAATCCGCAACGCAGGCTTCGTCAACTGAATACAAAATCCGTTTTTAGCTACAAGCTTCATCAAAAAGCAAGACAATGGAAAATCCGCAACATGCTCATGTACTTTATGAAATTCTTAATTTGGTACATTACGTAAAGAATCCAGTGGTATATCTGCTAACAGTATTATAATTTAATCTTATCTAGCCTAAGTGGGTAGCCTGATGGATACAACATTTCCGGTAACACTCAATCACTCGCTTTCGGATAGTTAAGCAACAAAACAGTAACCTATGTATGAGAGGTCCCGCTTTCCCGGTGTCTTATCTTTAATTTTAATTTCCCTTAAGCTCAGTGCCTCATTATATTAAAACAACCTCTACTTTTTCTGGAAAATATGTGATTTTCCTACCTAGGAAAATACCGTGATTTTATAAAGAATTAGTTTCCCCGTGAAGTAAGAACGAAATATTCAAATATTCAGCGATGTTTAAAAGTACTACAAATACCAAGTAAGTAAATTGCTCTAAAATATGTCCCATACCCCTTAATCCGTCAACATATTTTAGAGCTACTTATTAGGACTGAGACATATTTTTGACCCGCCCACATTTATTACGCTTGACTGTACTAAATAACAGAGAAAATGTTGCAGTGTCGAAATGGTTGCAAACACCTCTGCCATGCACAAAGCATGCCTTTGCGTGTCGAGCAACCCAATCCGGCAAATTGACAATGATTCGTCGAGGTTTGTACCTAGTTCCACGGCCGAGGCTTAAGCGAAACCAGACATAATAATATCTGGCCCCGTAGCCGAATGGCATTTCTCCGACGCCAAACGAAAGCGATACGCCGCACAGTGGATCGAAATGAATAAAAAATGGACATTCGCATTTTTTTCCAAAAATCCTATTTTAAAAAATGCTCTTCGGTTGAAAATGATATGAGAAATAAAAAATGTTATATAAAATTTTTCAAAATGAGGCTTATTTTAAGCAGAAAAAAATAAAATGTGTTTTTTTGTATGAAACTGAAAAATGGGTATCTTATTGTAAGAAAACCGTAACCGATCCCGCTTTCAAACCTTTACAGTGTCATTGTCCTACTTTAGAACAGTAGAAAATAGTAAAAACCTTATCTGAGTAGGTGCCCGTTATTTTTTGTAGTCCAATCAAAAGTCAGTAAATACAACATTTTTCTTAGTGCTTTATTTTTTTATTTTCATAAAAAAAACGGTATATTCATGACAATTTAGTATAAAAATAAAATATATATGACATTTTGATACAGATAAATACAAGTTTTTACAAGGAAATGGTTAAAAATGACATTAAAATCGAAACATTTATTGCGATGTTTTTAGTAACTATGATAGTAACAAAAAGTTAAAATTTACTTGAAATCAACAATAACAATATAAGTTATAAAAAAAAATACATTGTATAGATCTATTTTATTCACCACCTTCTTCTACACTTTCAAACATTTCTATATTTTCAGTATCATCAGTGCTTATGTTTTCTATTATTAATAATTCCAAAGCTTTAGAAGAGAGGGTCTTTTTAGTCGCTTTACTTAGCGGTGGCCTCAAAAAAGACAATCTTGGATCAGATGACACCAAAAAATTGTTATTGTTGATTTCAAGTATATTTTAGCTATTTGTTTACTATCAATAAAACACCGCAATAATTGTTTCTCTTTCAATGCAATTTTCTTGTAAAAAATTGTATTTATCCTTAATAAAATGTCATATATATTTTGTTTTTATACTAAATTGTCATGAATACACCGTTTTTTTAATATAAATAAAAAAATAAAGCACTAAGAAAAATGTTGTATTTACTGACATTTGATTGGACTACAAAAAAAAAACGGGCACCTACTCAGATAAGGTTTTTACTATTTTCTACTGTTCTAAAGTAGGACAATGACATTGTAAAGGTTTGAAAGCGGGATCGGTTACGGTTTTCTTACAATAAGATACCTATTTTTCAGTTTCATACAAAAAAAACACATTTTATTTTTTTCTGCTTAAAATAAGCCTCATTTTGAAAAATTTTACATAACATTTTTTATTTCTCATATCATTTTAAACCGAAGAGCATTTTTTAAAATAGGATTTTTGGAAAAAAATGCGAATGTCCATTTTTTATTCATTTCGATCCACTGTGCGCCGCTGGCTCTGTCGCGCCAATACGCAAGCGCGATAGAGATAGATATCTACTAGCGCTTCGTTTCGTGAGCGTTTCGTGAGCGATTGTGCCATTCGGCTAGCCACCCTGAGCGGCCACGGTGCTCAAATATGTGTACACACGCACTGAGCCGCAGAGGCGCGTGCAGATGTTTGTGACCACCTCAGGCGCTCCGGTATATCTGATACCGACTGTACCTACTAGAGTTTGATATATGGGAACCAGCGTAACTGTACCTTCATGACTAGCTGAGATCGGAGATAGCACTTATAACATTGAATCACATGAGGCGAAGCGGGAGTGATGAGATGCCGGACTTAGTCAGGACGTAATCTAGCATGTATTGACTATTGAACTTTGCAGACTATGGATGTGCTCTCCCGAAATTGGGTATTCTATTGTTTTGGATAAATAGCTGGAACTACACAAACAACACGGCTGGTCAAATTTACTACCAAGAATTGACATTCACGTGAACGATTTTTTATGGGCAATTTTGGCTTTGCAATTTCTGCTGATGTCGCCCATAATCAAAATCGACGTGGAAGTGCGAGAAGAATTAATAGCGCAATTCGAACTTTAAGATGCGATAGGTAAATACGTTATACGGCGGGTTTGTTTGAAATAACGAATCGGGCCGTGGGTGTTCGGCACGTGAGGTTAATTTTTTATAAGTTGCTTATATCTGGCTCCTCCGAATAATACTTAATCGGTCGATTAATTCTTCATACAAAGTATTAAAACATAGGTTCGTTATAAATATCGGGCTACCTGTTATTAAAAGTGTTTTCTGTATTTATTGTAAGGCCAGTGTAGAAACACTGGTTAAGACAATACAGTAAGAGTCAAGTATCCTGCAATGTGGGAAGTAATCGAAACGACTAGTTATCTTTAGGACGTTTATTGCAATCCTATATATGGGTGGATACAGCTCTTATATACTAGCATCATAGAGTAGTAATACATAGAGAGTATACAAAGAGTATAAATGTAGACATGTAATAAGGCATAATACTTATAACACTACACCTCCATTCCTTGAGAAAAAAAATAGATTACCGTAAAGATAACAGACACAATAATCTATTTTTTTTTATTAATATAGAAACATATGTTTTAAAAGTACATTTTTGAATAATTTTATAAAGAAGTTACGAAAATGACTAAACAATCAAAATTACAAAACGTTAAATTGTCAATTCAAATTGATCACAACTATTTTTAGACAAAAGGCCAAATCAATTAAAAAAAAAATTGTACGCTAGTCTGCTGGAATACCCAGCCATTTTTATAGCGGAGTACATAATCCGCTTCATCTTTGTTAATTAAATTACAATTACTTAATTACAAATTTCTGCTTTGACGAAGAAACGAAATTGCAATACAAAGTTTCTAAATACAAAATAATTTTCAATTAATACGAACGAAATTACATAATACAAGAAAACACACGTGTTATATGAGACACAGAAAATACAATAACACTAATAAAAAAATAAAAAGCATTGTCCATGTCTAGGTACCTAGTTGTATCCTCGGAGTAACTATAATAATCTAATCGTGATTCGTGGTGCTTGCAAGCCTTATTTATCATAATGTAGTATACATACCTAACTCATTTCATTTAGGTATACCCTTTTCATATTAAACGTCATTGTTAGTACTGTCATTATCATTTTTACAATTTAAATCATTTAATAACTTAAGCATCTAAAGCGTGCAACTCTGGGCAAGGGTACACAACGCATTTATTTACCTGGTCGGCCGACCTTTTATTTATTTATTTATTTATTAGCTCAGGATACAAGGATATTTATTTTTAAGCGCGCAAATACTACATTTATTCATACTCCCAGGCAGTTCTTTTAACACATCCATACATAATATCATTCCGCGTGTCCAAGGGTCTCCACGATTGATACTCGATCGAATCATGGTCAGACACCAAGGATTCCGTGCCTGCCTTGTATCCTGGCATACCCTTGCTATACCATTTCGATCAAAGGTGCCTCTCAGGCCACCGAAGATGCGATAGGTATTTATTCATTTTAATAAAAAAATAACAATATTCATACATTCCCATTCTTTCCAATTAAAATACACATTCAAAGTCACAACAACAGAACAACACAAACTTAGAAAACTTTAATATATGTAAGAATGTCAACAACCCCTAGCTGATCAGGCTAGGTGTCCTGTGAAAAGCTTAGATATATAAGTTTTCCCAGCAACTATACTAAAACGCCATTCAAAATCAATCAAATCCTTACGTGCCATTTATACATACCTTTACCCTACAAAAAAAATAACCGTACACATACAATACTCAACTTTTACGCACCTTCTAGCCATAAAATCCAACATTAACTATAACATAACACTTATACAACACAAAACAATTCAACAATTAATAATTCATAATCTGTGCATAACATTCTCATATCATATTTTAGTAAGTAATTATTTATCATCATGTAGTGTGATTGTGGCCTGTCACACTACAAAATGATGTATTTCCATATTATTAAGTGTCACATCCGTAAAAAATGTCTATTCCAGGTAACATCTTATTTTTATTATATGTCTTAAACCAAATTAAAATAATTCTAAACAGAATACAATGTAAATCTATATGGTATAATTATGAGGTTAAAAGTCTGTTGCGTGAATGTTTATACCTACATTTAAAAATCGGTATAAGTAATGTTCTAATACTATTTTAATTAACAATGAAATTCAAATGATTTAAAACGGTGCACAAATACTATGTAATTCGAGATGTAATAACAGACGGGCGCATGCCGATCCCTTTAAGGAGTGCACGCGCCGCCGTCATGTGCCATATTTGTAAGAGATAAATTTATGTCACGAAAACAACTATTGTATGAAGTTGAATAAAGTAAATGTAAATTATTTATGAAAAATTAATGAAAGAAGTAATTAATACACACATCTTTAAGATATCCATGAGAAAAATAATTTTAGACCAATATTTTAACCATAATTAAACAATTTATACTATGTACCTATATTTATACGATTTTAATATTTAAATTCAAACGTACACAATTATTATTATAAGGTCCAATTAGCAAATAAAATACCTATTTACTGTTAACCATGTCTTTTACACGGCACGTCACTAAATACACGATGTCACTTTATTGTTCACGACTCACGATGCAACCAATCTATCAATCACCAATTCACCATTACCTACTACATATCAGTCATATCACTTTAGCACATTCTCGGACCTCCCTGGCACCATCGAAGGCCAAGGACACCATCAACTCCCTGCTGCAACCGTATTTATACTCGTACTTTAAATTGATTTTTATTTTTAACAGTCCAAATCAATTTCCGTTCCAGCCATTTAATTATTACAAAATTTTCACTTGGTAGTAATATATTCAGTCACTGATTTTTTTTAAAATTTACTTTACACGTTGTGTTTTTCAGTCCACGATAAATTTTTCCTTAACTACTCGTACTTATATTTTCACTCACCAACATCACTATTCACGTATCAAAAGTTTCAGCAGTCCGTCACACTTATTGTTTTATACTTAAAAAGTTCAATAAGTCAAAATAATAATTTGCGCACTATTATATAATACTGGCGGCCTCGGCGCGCCGCCAGTGCAGCGCAAGGCCGCACTGGCAGGATCGCCATGCAATGTGGGAAGTAATCGAAACGACTAGTTATCTTTAGGACGTTTATTGCAATCCTATATATGGGTGGATACAGCTCTTATATACTAGCATCATAGAGTAGTAATACATAGAGAGTATACAAAGAGTATAAATGTAGACATGTAATAAGGCATAATACTTATAACACTACAATCCAATAAATACCCCATGTGGTTTACCCTTGAATCGCCGACAGACACTTGTTCGAATATTATTTCAAATACAACGTTTCAAATAATTTCATTTCATCGACAGTTCATATCGTAGAACAATCGACACAAGTAAAATCAAACCGTAGACTTTTACTTCGTAGTACGTAAGTTATTCCGAGTATACTTTATATCGTGGTATTTCATTTCGTGTTTTTTCATTTCATTTTGTTTTACATTAAATACAATTCATTACGCATAATATTATTTCAATTATGTTTCTTTCTAAAATTGTACAATTTGTAAACTGTTTGTTTGGTCACAGTTCTAACCTAACCCAAACCTACTCGGTAAGCTGGTCGTTTTTGTGTGTGGTCACAGTTCTAACCTAACCTAAACCTAATTTAAAAGCCATTGGTTGTAGTGTAGGTCGCAGTTCAAACCTAACCTAAACCTACTCGGTAAGCCGTTTATTTCTGTGTGATCACAGTTCTAACCTAACCTAAACGTACTCTGTAAGCCGGTCGTTTTTGTGTGTGGTCACAGTTATAACCTAACCTAAACCTACTCTAGGATTTAAGCCAATGGTCATAGTTTAATTATGGACGTAAATTATGTGATGTGCCACGATAAAATCGACAATTTGAAGTTTCCTAGAATAGAAACATCTATTAACGTGTAGTACGACAAATGAGAAAGTATTGTAATAATACGTCGAATAAATGAATTGCGATGTTTTGTAGTTCTGCTATTTGAAGTACTTTGAAACGAATCAGCGATGAAACAATATTCGTTGAATAGTATTTATAATAACTAAGAAAATTTCAAATAAATAGTAGTTGAAACAAAATTACTCGAAACAATTTTACTCGAACTAAACTTTCGATGATTTGTTGTCGATGAAATGATATTCGATGAAAAGTTTGTCGGCGAAACAAGGGTACACCACCCCATGTTTATGAACGGACAAGAGGGGGCAAAATAGAAATACAAAAATCTGTCAAGGTGGTCAAAGACATGCACTAACCTTCTCTCCGGGAGTCAGGAACTGCAGGCAGGATTGGCTGGGGTCCACAATTCATCACGGAAGCACAACCGTTTTCGCACATGTCTTATAACAGTCTGTCATAGGTGTCAACCACTAATTAGAGGGCCGCGCGGGGCGGAGCGAGGCGCGAGGGGAGGGGAAACATATCTTTTAAATATATATGGTTAGATAGGTAGAATTATAGGTAGAATTTTGAACACCCCAATTTAAATTTTGAAGAAGGTCCAAAACTGAAGAACAACCGTCACAGCAACAAAACACACAGTAAGATAGATAATATGATTCATGGTTTTATTCATTGCTTGTTTACACAAAAAACCAATTTCTTAAAGTGACATACAACCAACCCAGCTTACGCAAACACAGAGAGTTTATTAGCCTGCCGAGCAAGCATGCACATACTACTCCTGTCTTCTTTGATTAAACTTTATTGAGCGGCATGCTAACGGTGACAACCCTTTGTTCTAATTCCCTGTACCACCACTAACATTAATATACTGCTCACGAATACCTTATTCTACAAACTTTAGGTTCAAATTTGGGTAACAGATATGTAAGGGACTGTTTGGAACGGGCGCCCCTTTAAAACAATTACGCGAATTGGTCTAATTTTACTATCCAAGGCCCGATCTAAAAAATATATGGTACGTTAATCCGATTTAGCGATGTTCACATGTTTTTATTCTTCTTCGTTAGCTAATGCAATTTTATCGGTAGCTGGTATGGACGTTATGAACGATCCATATCTGTATGTTGTACTAACATATTTTTTACGCGGATGTTCAATACACCCGTAGAAGAGTTATATTATGTGACTGATGCATTCATAGAATAAACACATTTTCGACCGGTTTGCCTAATTTGTAGACTAGGTACTCCAATTTTCCTGTAAATAGGTTTGACATTCTGCTGCAGTATAAAGGGACAGTTCTATACACCGTGTAAGCCCGTATAAGGCGATAAATGAAACCAGGGTGCGTAGCCGAATGGCACAAACGCCACAAACGCTCACGAAACGAAACGCTAGTAGATATCTATCCCTATCGCTCTTGCGTATTGGCGCGACAGAGCCAGACTACGTTTCGTTTTCGTTTGGCGTCGGAGAAATGTCATTTGGCTACGTACCCTGATATAGAAACGCATTACAGTTATCATTAATTAAGAGGGGCTTTCAAGTTACTCTTAATTTTCACCCCATAATTATTGTTTTTTTTTCCATCGGAAATGTATTGTAAAAATGGTTGCGATGACAGTTAATGACATCACATACGCAATACGATATTTTAGAAGTAACTGTCAACAAGCGTTTAACGCGAGTGTGTTTTTATGTATTACATTGAATTTGCATGGATACAATTTTAAATTTATCTTGTAGTAAAAGTTATCTACTTAATTACTAAGAAATGTAAACGTTTTTACTTTGTCCTTGACAGTTGTAGGTTTTGTAAACCCATTATACCTATTTATCTATTATAATTATGTTCACCAAGTTTATTTTACTGGATAAACAATGAATTAGAAAATCAGATTTTCTAAAATCTTTAATTTATATTTGAAAGCTTCAGAAGATAAAATTTAATTTCTATGCGGTTAATCTGATTGCGTAAACGGCCAATTTACTTGTCTTCAAAATTAGGGGCCAACATTTTATTAATAATATCACGATTTTGGTTGTTATAGTGCCCCCACACTAGGCTGTTATAAATGTTAAATAACATATATGGTATGACAGGGACAGAGCGCCATCGCGCCACCACACCATGTTATAAGTAACTATACATGCCACCAGTGGGCTTGATCGCTTTTTCTTTAGTGTATGGTAGCTATTTCAGTTTATAATTTTATTTATGGTTCAAAAGTTACATTTTATTTTTACTTTTGGAGCGATTAAATATTTCCGAAAATATTAACAATATCAAAAAACGTTTTTCGTAAACCCCTATTCATTTTTAAATACCTATCCAACAATATATCATACGTTAGCGTTGAAGTAAAAAGAAATCACTCCCCACTTTACGTCGGCCCTACCCTAATTAAATATTTTTTTCCACTTTTTATTTTACCACTTTGTCGGCGTGATTGATGTACATATTGGTACCAAATTTCAGCTTTCTAGTGCTAACGGTCACTGAGATTATCCGCGGACGGACGGACGGGGGCAGACATGGCGAAACTATAAGGGTTTCTAGTTGACTACGGAACCCTAAAAACTATAATGAATAATAATTGAAATAAAAAGCAGGAATGACTTCAACAATAAGGGGTCAATCAAGTCAGTACATTCATCGGTGCTTATGGAAGGAAAGTCGCACATCGCTCGTCGTCAGCTCGCCTCGCCGGCTCTCAGCTAACTTTTCTCGTTTAAACTTATTTCCTTTTATCTAGCCACGAGGGAGACCGTCTTCGACTTATCGCCGGTTTTATTAAATTACTTGATAATTTCAATCCCTAACGTCTCAGACATCTTGTTTGTTCTTTCACGGAGTTAAGAAACTCACTCTGATTCTGTTTTGGCTAGGCTAAATAACTATATTTTTCAGTACAGATGGTGTTTTTTTTACGCACTAGTGCGAGAAGTAATATGCCAGGTCGAAACTTCGGAGAGCCACCTGTACTGAAAAACGTCGTACGATACACGTGCGAAAAGGAAATTCCTAACTCGTGTCGATTTGAAACACTCCCTTCGGTCGTGTTTTAATTTATCGCCACTCGTTTCGAACTTCTTTTTTTACGCACTTGTATCGTAATGTACTAATTCGTAACACAGAATTTAATATCAATATAATTTAATACAATGTGTAAAATTGAATAAGAGTAATAGCATTAATTATTCCATTGCACTCGCAATGCTCTAATTACTACAATTATTTTCGGTACCTATAACATGCGTCAGCTTCGTATGTTGCGAGAATTATGGCCAGATTCAAATTTAAAGATATATTATAATGTTTTTATTTACTTCAAATAGTTATAAATGTTACAATAAGTTTTGACACTGATGACTTTTCTTTTCAAATTATTACCGGTCATTTAATAAAATCAAACTAAACTTTTTTTTTTTTTTTAATACTACGTCGGTGGCAAACAAGCATACGGTCCGCCTGATGGAAAGCGGTCACCGTAACCTATGAACGCATACAACGCAAACAGTGTATTTTTAACCCCCGACGCAAAAAAACGACGGGGTCTGTCTGTCTGTCTGTTTGTCTGTCTGTGTGTGTGTCTGTCTGTGGCATCGTAGCTCCCGAACGGATGAACCGATTTAGATTTAGTTTTTTTTGTCTGAAAGCTGAGTTAGTCGGGAGTGTTCTTAGCCATGTTTCATGAAAATCGGTCTACTATGTCGCGGTCGGGGGTTTTTTCAAAATTTTAATTTTGTGGTTAGGTTATTAAATATCAAAAACGCCAACAAAATTGGTTTAAGTTATTCAGTCCCTTTTATTTTCGAGTGTAATTTATAGATAACATATCTGAATAACAAAAGTGCAGTACTTGCGTGCAATAGATTGTAATCCAGATAGCTGATCGCTTTATTTATTGATATTGCAGTGGGGGAGAAAATTGCAAGTTGGCGCGCTTTCGTCATAAATATGGCGGATATGCTATAAGACGGTTTTGAGATTAGTCTCCACTATCCTTTATTACTTACTAGCTTTTGTCCGCGGCTTCGCTCGCGTTAGAAAGGGACAAAAAGTAGCCTATGTCACTCTCCATCCCTTCAACTATCTCCACTTAAAAAATCACGTCAATTCGTCGCTCCGTTTGGCCGTGAAAGACGGACAAACAAACAGACACACACACTTTCCCATTTATAATATTAGTATGGATTATGTTTAGGTACCTACCTAAACATAATCCATACTAATAATATACCTAATATTATACTTAATATTATACTTACACCTAACTTCCACATGGATCGGGTCAATACTATAAGGTTACACATCAAACAAAACAATACATTACATACACATACACATCAATACTATAAGGTTAGATTAAGGTATACAAATAATATTTGTGCCATTTTTTTAAGTTGTCCACCCCACTTTTTTTTTGATTTGGAATTTTTTATCTGGTTTCCACTCAGGATCCGGAGCTCTTTCAATCCTAATAGGAGAAAAAGTGTCCCAAGGTTTTTTCCCATTCTGATACCATTTTTTCATACATTTTGTATGTCGATAACGGAATGGAAGGTTTGAAAAATGTATGGAAATCTTAGGACATTTTTTTCTTCTAATTGGATCGAAAGACCTCGTGATTCTGAGTATGAATCGCGTAAACAATACCCATGGCCATGTTAAAAAAACTGGGGTGGACAACTTTGAAAATAATTTTTAAGAAAAAAAAAACCGTCGCCTTTCGGGTTCTGGTGAAAGCTACTTGCGAATGTTGGATTATGTAGAAATGTGTAAGTATTTTTTAAAACTGCTTTTAATGATTTAATTATTAGATGGCAACACAAATGAATATACTCAATATATGTATAACGTTGAGGAGTTTCCTCAATTCCTCATGAATCCGATTATATTATAAGAAATCGAAGCTTGACAAACTTTGACTTGAAAACTCAATATGCTTAACAAACATAACTAAATAAATGTCACTGACTCACTGTTCTGAACTTAAATGCATGCTTTTCTTACAAAAATACCAAAGTCACTATGAGTGTGCCGTTCAGATTTGAGGAGTTCGGTTCTGACTATTATCGTCAGCAGTTCCACTGCACCAAATGTCACTGTTCTGGACGTAAGTGCATGCTGTTCTTATAAAAATACCAAAGTCACTATAAGCGTGCCGTTCAGATTTGAGGAGTTCGGTTCTGACCATCATCAGCAGTTCCACTGTACCAAATGTCACTGTTCTAGACGTAAGCGCATGCTGTTCTTATAAAAATGGCAAAGTAAATATAAGCGTGCCGTTCAGATTTGAGGAGTTTGGTTCTGGCCATCATCTGCAGTTCCACTGAACCAAATGTCACTGTTCTGGACGAAAGTGCATGCTGTTCTTATAAAAATACCAAAGTCACTATAAGCGTGCCGTTCAGATTTGAGGAGTTCGGTTCTGACCATCATCAGCAGTTCCACTGTACCAAATGTCACTGTTCTAGACGTAAGCGCATGCTGTTCTTATAAAAATGTCAAAGTCAATATAAGCGTGCCGTTCAGATTTGAGGAGTTTGGTTCTGGCCATCATATGCAGTTCCACTGAACCAAATGTCACTGTTCTGGACGAAAGTGCATGCTGTTCTTATAAAAATACCAAAGTCACTATAAGCGTGCCGTTCAGATTTGAGGAGTTCGGTTCTGACCATCATCAGCAATTCCACTGCACCAAATGTCACTGTTCTGGACGAAAGTGCATGCTGTTCTTATAAAAATACTAAAGTCACAATAAGCGTGCCATTCAGATTTGAAGAGTTCCGTTCTGGCCATCATCAGCAGTTCCACTGCACCAAATGTCACTGTTCCGTACCTAAATGCATGATGTTATTTTAAAAACACAAAAATCACCATATCGATACTTTCAGATTCGAGGAGTTCCCTCGATTTTTCCAGGATCCCATCATCAGAACTGGGTTCTGAGAAAAATGGGACCAATCTGTATGCAATCTGTATACATTCAATAAAAAAAAAAATTTTCTAAATCGGTCCTGGCCCCGTAGCCCAGGGTGGCTAGCCGAATGGCACAATCGCTCACGAAACGCTCACGAAACGAAGCGCTAGTAGATATCTATCTCTATCGCGCTTGCGTATTGGCGCGACAGAGCCAGCGGCGTATCGCTTTCGTTTGGCGTCGGAGAAATGCCATTCGGCTACGGGGCCAGTAACGACGGAGATATCGAGGAACAAACATAAAAAATAAAAAATAAAAAAAACAAAAAAAAAACATACAGACGACTTGATAACCGTCCTTCTTGAGAGATATGAGGCGACGGTTAAAAATGGAAAAAAAAACACACCACACCTCAATAAAATCTGAAAGAAATTTAAAAAGTAATAATTAAAAAATACAAGCAAGCAAGAGCCATACAAAGCTAATTGTCAGCCATTTTGAGAGCATCGACGGTGCAAATGTTATTTGGCGTTCTCTTACTTACTTACCCCATGGTTCACTTAACCCATGCCATAGTTGATCGATAAATTTTATTAATATTTACTAAAATTAAGTACTTACATATCTAAACTTTTTCGCGAACTTCAAAAATGGACAGCCGATATAAAAAAGGTCTCAAAGTAGTCAATGGCTCTTTATGTCGCCTTTTGCCTGGTGAATGCCTTTCAGATAGCCTCGCCTGTATACGCCCCTGACTGAAAGGGGATAGTGACATCTTTTCTGAAGCCCTTTATCCTATAGCATCCCTCTTGTGCTTTGCGATTTCAATCTTATATAAGTATGTATTTAAAATTACTAAATTCCTGCCTATTAAACATTTTTATAAATATACGAACCCATTCCCACAATCGATCAGCTAAACTGGAATGAACTGTCGCCTGTGGTTTTCCGGACTATTCAACTCAAGAAAACAACGTATCTTAAAGGTCAGCGACACACCCAGGGCCGGATTAAGGGTAGAGCGAGTGGAGCGGCCGCTCTAGACGCCAAATGGTAAAGGGGCGCCAAAATCGTAAAAAGAGGCGCAATTTTGTATACGTCAAAGGAGCGTAAGCGTGACGATGAGAAAAGTTCAAAGCACTTGGAAACCGAAGGGCATAGATACAGTGACAACACACCGAAATTACTGCTTAAGGAAAAATTTTTAAAAAACTTTTACCTAGAGCGCCGACACTCAAACTTGCTCTACTCTGATCGAGCGCACGGGCCGGCACTGGACACACCTCTAACCCTTTTGGTATTTTAGGTGTCCATAGACGGTGGTGATCTTACCAGTCTTACCACCAAGCGACTTCTGTACTCGTTTGCCTCTCTCATAGTCTCTCATATTCATGATCTCATAAAAGTGCATCTCTCTTGGTAATACATACACTGCACACCTACAAGTAGGTACCAGCGAAATTCACGATAACTCACTGATGTCATTTTGATTTTAACGAACGTTCGATATGGCCTGGGAGGTCGCTCCGGTCGGTCGATAGGAGTCGCCCTATCAAGGTCTCATCTTATCAATTCCAAATGAAGTTGAGACTGTTATAATTGGATGTCGCTTCTGGATTATGACAATGAAAATCTATAGATAAGGGATTTGACACTCATCTGCCTCTGCTTTTGTACAAAATTTTTCGTAATTTTTAAAAATGAATAGGGACTTCATCGCGTAGCGCTTAATTTTTGTATGTGGCCTGACGTTTGGAATGTGTCATTACGGTTGTGGTCACAAATAAAATAGCTGCCTCTGAATTTTCTAATATTCTAGTCTATTTTTAGCTCTCAATTTCGACGGCGATATTAGAGCTATTTGACTCAAAGTAACCTAGCTTTAATCGCTGAAATGTCGCTAATGTCAGTCGGCATGAAATATTATTTAAGTAAAATGGCGAAGTGCTCTCCTAAATTGCCGACGCTTAAACGAAAGATAGCATCTGACGTTTACCTTTATTAGAAGTTGCCAACTTTTCTGCTATTTATACTTTAATAAAATAAACGTTTAACAACATTGAATTGCCTGAACTTCCTTTATTGTTAACTTGTATTGTTCTTGGTTGCGGAATACGGTAAAGTTTTACTTGGTGCTTTAAGAACGCGATAGGTGTTAAGAAATGTGTGATAATTGACATGGCGATATCACCTTCATCCACAGACTTTTCTTTTGTTTTTATTTTTCACACAAAGATGAAATAGACAACAGGAGAGTGCCATTTCACTTTGACAGGGTAGCTAATTGTAAACCGAAGTTTAAATTTTACGATTAAAAGATTATTACAAAAAATAATATATGTATATTATTGGCCAAATTTTGCTTCAACTCATATAACATTTTTTCTTTCCTTTGGCCTCAGAAATACGTGGTTGTAATCTTTCGATTTTGTCATGTTGCACAGTGTAGGTTGTGTAGGTATAAGTATTAATACTTGGTAATACCTACACTCTTTTGCACATTTGTTACCGCAATGAAAAACTTGCTTCATATAAATGTCGATAAGACTTTAGCAACTGAATTAAGTGAATTAACTATTCACTAGCACTAGTCACTCTAGTCAGTGTTGCAGGCTCTCGAGTTATAAGTCACGTTTGGTTTCCTGTAAAGTCTCATTTAGGTCGCATAATTTTTTTGCTATACTAACATAAGAAATTTGGAGATCTGGTGGTAGCCATGGTTTTGACCACTTGTTAAAAATACAAGAAATCTAGCGGACTGAAATAAAACATCAGACCCCAAGTCTCATTTTACCACTACTACCTATACGTAATGTGGTATCAACAATGTAACTTCGTGTCGGTGCAAATGACAAATTAAGGACTTAGTTGAGTTTCACTTTAGCTGAGTTTGTCTTAGTGCGTTTTCACATCGCCATCTTGGATTTTTGCCTTAGAAATCCTTCCGACATCCGATATCGGATCAGATAATATGGAAACACACTTGCGCTGGTACTACACTGAGAGAAATTTGCATTGTGAATTTAACAAGTTCGACTTGTTGCGGTTTATCCGTTTGAATCAGCCAAACGTATGTTTAAAACAATATGTGTCAGGTTGTTTTTATAAAATCGACTTGTTGATTCAAATATATTGCCGATTCAAATGACAAGTAGCTTGTTGTTTGAACCAAAGAGCACGTAGGCGCTATTTTAACCAAAAAACTTGTTGAACGAACATGAAAACTGGTTGTATTTTCTCTCAGTGTATGTAGAAGAAAGGAAGAAATAAAAACCGGCCAAGGGCGTGTCGGGCCACGCTCAGTGTAGGGTTCCGTAGTTTTCCGTATTTTTCTCAAATACTACTGAACCTATCAAGTTCAAAACAATTTTCCTAAAAAGTCTTTATAAAAGATATACTTTTGTGTTTTTTTTCATATTTTTTAAACATATGGTTCAAAAGTTAGAGGGGGGGGACACACACTTTTTTTCCATTTGGAGCGATTATTTCCGAAAATATTAATATTATCAAGAAACGATTTTATTAAACCCTTATTCATTATTATAAATACCTTTCCAACAATATATCACACTTGGTGGAATGAAAAAAAAAATCAGTCCCCAATTTACATGTAGGGGGGGGGGGGTACCCTAACAAAACATTTTTTCCACTTTTTATTTTACCACTTTGTCGGCGTGATTGATATACAATATACATATTTATTAGTACCAAATTTCAGCTTTCTAGTGCTAACGGTCACTGAGATTATCCGCAGTCCGCAGACGGACGGACGGACGGACAGACAGACATGGCGAAACTATAAGGGTTCCTAGTTTAACGCTTAACACCTTGCAGAACACTACTCCAGACACAATAGAAAGAACAATGGAATTACGTCTGTAGACGTATACCTACTTAGTGTCCACCAGGAAGGTGTCAAGTGACTAAAATTGTCCAAAAATTAGCTAACTTGAAAAGTCACAAAAATTGCCTGAAAATCGTAACGTAATCACCTTTAACGAAAAATTTGACTTTTGTGAACATCTGGCAACGCTGGCACTAGTGCTTTTTTCAACGGGTATGGGAGTGACGTCGCCGCTCGAATAGAGCATTCATAACGCAATAACTCAGGGTTGTCGCAGAGCATTTTTAGATTTATCGGACGCCTGCTGCTAATGGAGAAAACCTGTAGCGAGGAAAAAGTGCAAAACTATTCTTGCATTTAGAACCGCGGCACGAGACAGGTTACAAAGACCACGCAGGTGTTCCGGTGACAATCCCATTATTTTCAATCATTATCTATTTATTTCTTTAATTTCTTTCAGGTGTAGCGTAGCGATGTGGGTTAGAATGTGAAATCAGGGAGTGTGACTGCTATAGTTAATTCATAAGGCTTTTTTCTTTCTAGTTTGTTAGGAAAGGACAATTTCCATGTACTGACTAATAAATATAGCAGTCCTATGCTGGGAAGGTTTTCTTTAATAGAAAACAGGTAAATCATTTGACCACAATTTCACCAGATGAGGAAGTGTCGGCACACTTCCTCATCTGGTGAAATTGTGGTGAAATGATTTACCTCTGCATCGGCATGCAGTCTAGGATGAAGCATGTTGACTCAAAAAAAAATCTATTCATTCTTGATTTAAAAAGATCTAAAATAATAGTGGGCTGGAATGAAAAAATACATGCAGGAAGTGAGTTCCACTCCTTAGCCTTCCGAATGTATTTTGAATTAAAAAAAGTTATACTTATTCGTGGTAGAATATATGAATTGTTTATACTAATGTCATCTTTTGTTACATGTGTTTTGGTACCTACAAATCAAAATTCCTATTGAGATAGATATAATAACTATAACCATGTTATTATGATCTTCAGGCAAGTACCATTACTGCGGTGAAATACTGAAGCATCGGACATAAAAACGAATTGGCCCTCGAACAAACTTTCATGCCCCAACTTTCATGCCTTAGGCCAAATACTGGAGCAATTATCCACAAGCGTTTATCTATAAAGGGCTCGAGGATGCCCTACGTACTCGTTACAGTAAGGTCCGCTCATTGAATAAACTTCCCGAGAAAACTTGGGACCATGGAATTATGTGCTACGCAACTCTGGAATGCGCACTAAAATTCTTATATAATGGAGGACATTAAAGTTGTTCTTACAAAATTTATTTATTATTTATTATACCTACTACCTACTTATTTATTATACCTACTAGCTACCCACATACAAGAAAATCGGGATAAATTTTAAATTAATTATACGCGATATAATCAGTTTCCATAGTTTTATTTCAAAAGTTCAAATAGTTAATACACATAATCAATGAATCACTGTTTAAAATGTATGTTTATAGTTCCTCTCACTTAGTGTAAGTAATTGAAATATTATGTTCGATCAAAGTTGTATAGCTTTTATGTTTGAAAACAGCAAATTTGTTCACGTTTAAAATAACAGTGTAAATAATAATATAAATAAATAAATATAAATGTTATAGGACATTCTCACACAGATTGACTGAGGCCCACTGTAAGCTCAAGAAGGCTTGTGTTGTGGGTACTCAGACAACGATATATATAATATATAAATACTTATATACATAGAAAACATCCATGACTCAGGAACAAATATCTGTGCTCATCACACAAATAAATGCCCTTACCAGGATTCGAACTCGGGACCGCGGCGTAGCAGGCAGGGTCACTACCGACTGCGCCAGACCGGTCGTCAAACCTACCTACGTGTACCTACGTATGGTCGAAATATTAAAACACAGTTAATTAAAAGACAAAGTATTCAACGCAGTATGAAAGCGTTGACGAAATTGGCTGGAATTATTTTAATGAAAATTACATACGTATACCTTGCCTCACTATGAGGCCATTTATGTACACATATGGCCATTTATGCATGTTTGAAACTTTGAATACCCAACATTTACTTAATATAAATGTTGATAAAGCGCTTTCCATTTGTTCGTAGTTATGTACCAACTGACTACTTCAACGCTTGGAACCCTTTTGAATGTTAGTGTTTACGCTCCCATCGCGAGCGATTTGTCAAAGAAAGTCGAGAGCGCAAATATGGGAGGAGCGGGACGAATCAACACGCCCTGTGTGGAACGAATTGTTTTTGCGAATGTATGGAGATTGTTGTTTGCGATTTAAGATCCAATTCCTTTATTTTCCGTCAGCGGCAAATAAGAAGTTCGTAATTCGAGCGCTTTCTTGTTTTGTTTAATGATGAGGGCCTCAAAGGGCCGGAGCGGCGGAGCGACGGATTGTCTATTTATTTGATTCATTTGCAGTTCGATGTATTGTCAATAGTAAGGTAAGCTTATAGGCAAATATTTGTATGCGTAGGTATAGGTTCAGCCTGTTAGGAGTATCGTATAATCGTGTCGGATTACTGTGAAATGACAGCTTCGCACCGAGCTGCCTACAGCCTAGTCAATGCTCAGCTGCCAGTCTAGTTGCCGCCGGACTCAATCCTCTTCGCATGATTGAGAGGGATTAATGACCCACGTTGAATATAAACGGGTTTAGATATAATTATCATCTTTAAACGTCTTCCAAGGTAGGTATTTCATTTTTGTATGCCTCGTATACCACACTCCATAAATATTTACTGTATTGGCGTTAATAAGTATTGAACCAGAATTCGATGTCTCATTGAACAGTCAGTTCACTTGAGTCACTGGGATTCTGTTACTAAAAGCAAAGTTCCCAGGAAAAGAAAGTTCAACAACAATTCGGTGAATTCGAGCTCATCCCATTAAACCTACATTTACAATACATGTGTAACCCTACTCAATTACGAGTTTACACAACAAACATCTGCGAAGTTATAACATGGAAGAGTTGTACGAGGAACGTAAGAGTTAGTATTTAATTTAGTGCAAGTTCGTATTAATTTAGTCTCTCAATCTTGGTTGGGCACGGTGCGGGCTTCGGGTAGGTCGTTAGAGATCGTCGAAGTTAGGCTTTTCAATTGCATGCAGTTCGGAGTTTTACGATGCGATTCGACATAGTTAAAGAGCAGCCTCGGAATAAGAAAGTAACTGGAATTCTTTTTTTGAAGTGAAACTCACTCCACTCATTCAATCTACGTACTTGAACATTGGCAGCACGTAACACTTAAATTTGCACCCATTCGTATAAACCACAGTGGCCCAGTGGCATTTATGGTACATTTTTGCCGTTACTCTAGTTATAGTTTTAGGTTCGATCCCCGGCAAAACTTTATGTGTTTTTATTATTTTTTCTTCTGGTTGCCCCCAGCTAACACAATTATGTTACGAAGTTTCACTTTTTCTCCGCTCAGGGACTCCACTCACTATTTTTTTTTGTAACATTTCGGTCTGGTAAACTGAAAGCTCTCATTTCATTTAGCACTTACAAAGTTATTAATTTGAGGGATGGACCTGCTTTTATACTCTTTTATAGACTTGAAGGCCAATGATGGACGTACTCAGACATACCTAAATCAGAACGCCTTGTCCTCTAGCCGATTTCTTGCCCACATAAAGATGACTTCATCCACGAACACGCGTGCTTTGGCTCGTATTGTCAAACCAGCGCATTGCCGTCATTAGTATCATCATACTTATCATCCTTGCGTTATCCCCGCATTTGCCACGGCTCATGGGAGATTGGGGTCCGCTGTGACATCTAATCCCAAGATTTGGCGTAGGCACTAGCTTTATGAAGTTGGCTTTACTGCGTACAGTGTGACCGGATATTTAAAACCAAGTTCGGATTCGCGAGCCATATACGTGGTCATCAGAAACTGTAAAGGTCGCCGTTGTCGGATACGACATGGAGGACTATATACCTAGTATATATGTATATATAGTTTTACGAAAGCGACTGCCATCTGACCTTCCAACCCAAAGGGTAACTAGGCCTTATTGGAATTAGTCCGGTTTCCTCAACGATGTTTTCCTTCACCGAAAAGCGATTGGCAAATATCAAATGACATTTCGCACAAAAGTTTCGAAAAACTCATAGTTACGAGTCGGGGTTCGAATTCGCGACCTCTGGATTGAAAGTCGCACGCTCTTACCGCTAGGCCACCAGAGCTTACCGCGCGCGAATAGTAATTCTATGGTTATTCGGGAATCAGCGATAGTGGCTCTTACCGTTGCATTTTAGTGTAGGACGGCTGTGGTGAAGATCCAAGTGGGAGACATTTGTCTATACCAAATACTGGGGACGCTATTGCACAACACCCTGCATTTTATGATTAAGCACTGAGACTTGGCACAGGTTGTTCCTTGGGTGACCCTGAGTAGATAAAGATCGGGAGGCATTGAGAGCCCCCCTTAATTTAGGAGGGAAGAGGGGGGGAAGGCTGGCGCCGCCGCGCTTCCTTTGAAACCATATTTCTCTAAAACTATACAAAATAGGGCATGCGATATATCATTTTCGGATAAATGAAGGACGAGGAATTCATTTTTGGAACAAAAAAAATGTATTTTAGAACAAAAATACAAAATAAAATGGGAAAATCTGAAAACGAGATTTTTTTTTATACATATTATTGCACATTTTATGAAAACTGTAATGGTTTTTTCTAAATAAAAAATATTATTTAATAGCTACATTTATCTAGTTTTAGAAAATGTATAATTTGTTATAGAAATATATTATAGGACGAGTGATAAAAAATAATTTACATCGCCCGATAGGGTGATTTGAATGCTCATTTCAATAAGTTTTGTCAATGATTTCAGGTATAATCACTATTTTTAACACACGAAAGCCGTAATCATTGTAGTTTATGGCTATTTTAGTGATTAATGTACTTAAAATAAAAAAAAATACAAAATTTTTAAAAAATATTAAAAATGTGATATTTTTTTTTAACATTATCCTATTTTGTTCTTTCTATACAATATATATCTAAAAGCAATAAATATCAATAAAAAGCCACATTTATACAGTTTATAAAAATATATAGTTTGTTATATAAATATATTACGAAACGCGAGATAAAAAATAATGAAAATGAAAATTTTAATGTACATCTTACGTTGCATTATTCGATGAGGTGAGGTAAAGGTACTACCCGCTATGCAGTGGAGTTCGTCTAGTAATACAGAAATATACTTATTCTAATAACGTTTACACATGTAGGTATATCACGACCCAGTACAGAAAATTGTAAAAGTCCTATAATATAGTTTATTTTGATTGTAAAATAAAATTGCATGTGACTTATATTGCAAAAAAATGTCTTAATCACGTTCTCCTCTCCTAAAGCAGTTCTGCATGCATAGGCTTGAAGATTTTTTAGTTTACTAGCAGAATTTAGTTACTTCCTTTGGGCCCCCTTAAATCGGTTTTACCCATCCATAAAAGATAAAATAAAAATCGTCATATTCTTCCTTTCAGTATCAATGATAGTTAGTTATTGCGCAATAGTGCCATAAAAAATAAACTAGATTCGTATTAGCATTAAACATTAATGATTTTTGAACTAAGACATTGCTTTTGTACAAAGGAGAACCTCAAAAAATGGTCTGACTAGACGAAAACATGTGTGTCGGGGCTAGTACTCAAGGCTCTCAAAAAGTGTAGCTATTTTGAGTTATTCAAATAAAACAACATGAATAGTCTGAATTTAATTATGTATATATCACAACATCCACTGCATAAGCACATCAGCTCCGAACATTTAATTTAAAAAGTATTTTTTTACGGTTGCACCTTACGCGGCACTGTTTTTTATTACACCTGCATCCGACAATTTCGAGGCATGTTTCTGCAGCAACAGGCAACGTTGCGGGCAAGTAGGCTCCCAAATCCCAATTGTTACAGACTTTCGTCCAGCCACAAGTAGAAAATAATGGCAAATTTTGAATTGGGTTTAGTTGACCCCATACATGGACACCTTGATATACCTATAACCCTTACAAAAATGGTGCAAGGCAGCTTTTTTCGGTGAAATGCTGTTAATTTGGCGGTCTTTTTTGGTTAATAACTATTTTCGGCACTCGTTAACCAAAGTACAGGACGCAGATCTGGAATAATAAATATGTCAAGTAAGAATTATCCATAAATTATGCAAATCATATAGATAACTACTATTTCACAAGATGTATGTATTAGGATCAGATGTATATATCTGCCCTATCATATCAATCGATCATTTCATGTAATATAAATAGTTAAATTCAGACTATATAGTAGTATGTTGTTTAATTTGAAGTACTCTAAATAACTACACTTTTTGAGAGCTTTGAGTACCTTTACCTCACCTCATCGAATCATACAAGCTGACCCGTACCGTACATCAAGATCGCCCTGCCACGTCACTTTCATTATTTTTTATCTCGCGTTTCGTAATATATTTATGTAACAAACTATATATTTTTATAAACTGTATAAATGTGGCTTTTTATTGATATTTATTTCTTTTAGATATATATTGTGTAGAAAGAACAAAATAGGATAATGTTAAAAAAAATTATCACATTTTTAATATTTTTTAAAATTTTTGTATTTTTTTTTATTTTAAGTACATTAATCACTAAAATAGCCATAAACTACAATGATTACGGCTTTCGTGTGTTAAAAATAGTGATTATACCTGAAATCATTGACAAAACTTATTGAAATGAACATTCAAATCACCCTATCGGGCGATGTAAATTATTTTTTATCACTCATCCTATAATATATTTCTATAACAAATTATACATTATCTAAAACTAGATAAATGTAGCTATTAAATAATATTTTTTATTTAGAAAAAACCATTACAGTTTTCATAAAATGTGCAATAATATGTATAAAAAAAAAATCTCGTTTTCAGATTTTCCCATTTTATTTTGTATTTTTGTTCTAAAATACATTTTTTTGTTCCAAAAATGAATTCCTCGTCCTTCATTTATCCGAAAATGATATATTGCATGCCCTATTTTGTATAGTTTTAGAAATATGGTTTCAAAGGAAGCGCGGAGGCGCCAGCCTTCCCCCCCTCCTCCCTCCTAAATTAAGGGGGGCTCTCGATGCCTCCCGATCTTTATCTACTCAGGGCCACCCAATGAACAACTGTGCCAAGTCTCAGTGCTTAATCATAAAATGCAGGGTTCCCATACAAGACATAGCAATAGCGTCCCCAGTAAAACTATAATTTCACAATATAAAAACCTTAATACAGCGGTGTGCACTTACTGCACTACTAAGGAAAACCTCATCTAGCCGACTCGAAAACCAACTTTCACATGCTTTCATGCTTACTTAAAATTCTTACTACTTAGGTAAATATTTAATTTTATTGATATAGTTAGTAGAATTTATAGCAGACGCAGGCAGACATACATTTTTCTTGGCGTTTGAAATGATATTTTCCCCATAAGTTCCGAAAAATTCATTGGTAGGTCGAGGCCGAGGTCGAACCCGCGATCTTATGAGAATACAGACGTGATGAGCATTTACGGTATTTTGAAATTTTGCAGTACCTACTACAAAAATTTACTGTAATATATAACTTTCATTAGAATGCTGCTAAATATAAACTCAACAACAATTCAGAGAGGGATCTATTAATAAATGCTCGTGTATAACTCGCCCGGAATCAGAATACAATTAGAAAGTACCGTTAGCACTTCAGATCTTGAAGTTAATTGAGGATTATTTGAATTTTGAATATACAATTTGCTATGATTTTCTGTAAATTGATTAAAATGACGATATGTGCTAATTAAATAGGCAAAATCACGCTGGCTAAGAGTTTTCATCGAAAACGCTGCCCATACCGATTGAGATATAATATGTATAATATACACTGTACCTGGGTTTGTAGTGTTTGTACCTACCTCTTTTATAGGAAGGTCTACAAAAAAGTCCATCGGTGGCATGCATGCTTTAGGTACTCCCCGTGCGAAGCCGGGCGGGTCGCTAGTGTATGCACCGTGTAGTGTAAAGGCACCTTTAGCACAGGAAAATCATCCGCATTTCCACTTAGCGTATCGATGCGATGAGTTACTAGACGAGTTAAACTGTGATTTAAACTTTAGCTGAAGCAAATCAAGGCAGTCTTTGCAACACTGTTGTTAGGTGTGATAGATTTTGCGAGAATTGTTGGTTTTGCATTTGATCCTATTGTGATCGCAATCGAGTATCTGATATGATTGTCACTGTTTGCGTGCCGTGATTGAAAGATTGATTGGGAAGTGATTTCGATTGACAAGTGATCGAAATTGCGTATTGATGGTTTTGAAAGCGAGTGGTTCTTTTGTCACTCTTATTCTATTTCTGGAACAGGTTATTACAGGTATGCTATGTCCTGGGTACCTGGGTCATTTTATTGTCACAGTATAAGGCGTAAGTCACAAAATCAAGCGTATCTGGAATAGTTTCTATATTTCAAAATTGAGAGGTAGATAAATAGTGTGTGGAGGCGCTCCGCGTAGAAGAAGTGAAATTTCGTAACATAACCTTAAAAACATTCTGTCAAGTGAATGTCACGTTTTTGCGTTTCATTAGTTACTTCCATCTTTTTACTGTTTTAAATATTTTACATTGCTAATTGCTCTTGTTATTGAAAAAACAAACATAAACTCATGAAATATGGACAAGTTCAAGAGTTTCACTTCATAAATTGGCATATTTTTGCATATTCCTGGCATCCGTCTGGCATCATTAGGGTTCCGTACCAAAAAGGTACAAAAGGAACCCTGATGGTGCGACTCTGTCCGTCTGTCTGTCTGTCACATTATTAAATACCTCTACAAATTGAAAGTATTTTTTTTTTAGTTTTTTAATATTAATTAGAGAAAATGCCCAAAATGATAGGGGGGCAAAATGTAAATTTCAAGTTACTAGTGTCATGTGGGGTATCGTTTGAAAGAGCTGAAACTGTACATATCAAAATAATTTTCATGTTGTGGAAAAAACAGTTTTTTGAAGGAAAATGTAAAAAAAAACCCCCCCCCTTATCTCCAAAGTTTACCAACACTAATTTTTGAAATTTTTACCAAACATGGCTTTTATACTGAATATTACAAGAAAAATAAAATCGTACACGTATCTTGAAAACTTTATTTATTTATTTATAAAAAATCTTTCTCCATCTTTCCTTTTCCTTTTACATTTTCAATTTCAACACCCCTGTGGGTGTTTATTGTACCTGCATTTTTTACAGAATAACAATGAAATAGAGGATAAATGGTTAAAATCGGTACACGCAATAAATAATTATCCCATAAAAATCATCTTCCATACTAGCTCGCGCACATTACTTTATTTAATTTGCCGATAGATGTCGCTGTACATTGAACGCTCATTTCCTACATCGCGTTTTTCCTGATATAATGAGGTCGGTTCAGAAGCGTCCTTAGTTCCTTACGACATGTCCTAGACTATTGAAGTCGAATTATTTTGATTTTCTTTGGACGTTGTCTAACAATTGTATTATATAAAGTGTCACTTGTTATGTGGGAAATTTAGTCTTGAGGGATTTAGTTAAGTCTTTAGAGTTGAAATTTAACATTTGATGATTCAACTATTGAAAGATTGTACGGAACTCTCGGTGGGCGAGTCCGACTCGCACTTGGCCGGTTTTGTTTCAATATTCGAGTCGGCAAACTGTACATTAAACGTCTAAGCCCTGTCAGTTGGAAGTTGCATTAGAAGTTTCACTTTGCCAGTAATCATTGAATTTCTTCTTCGTAATCTTTTCCTTTATTATATTGACGTGAAGCTTGCAAAAATGTCTCAAGACGATTGCCATAATTAAAAAAAAAAAAAAGTTTCACTTCAAAACTACCGTTGACGTTGATCAGTTCGAGTCCTATAAAATCTGTTCATGTCTCCCGAATTGCGAACTCTGTACAATAGCAGTTGCACATAACGTTATTCACCTAAAAGGTATACGCTCCAATGCCGTCAATACAACCCGCCACTTGTTCTGCTCAAACTTTTAGCTAGCATTTCTCGAGAAATTTGAAGAATCACTTTATCGTACAGTATTAACGGAAATGCCAAAGATTTTAGCGTTCGCCAAACAGTTTCCAGTCCGTACAAATCGAAATGAAAACTATTGACAGATCGCATTAACCGGTTATGACCGAAACGTAGGGTTGTCACTTCGAAATAATCAAATGAAATATAACAATATTTAAAAAAGAAACATTTTTAACAGACATGCTTTGTATTAGACAGTGATAGGCTTGCGGCTGCGGTAATACTGTATATTAGAATTCAAGATACTGTAAGTACTGGTATATTAGTAAGCGAAATGGAAAATTAAATAACGCAGGCGTAAGCGAGTTGTCCGTGTCAAACTCGTAGGAAACCAAGGGGCGTAGCCGAATAGCATTTCTGCGACGCGAAACGCCACCGAAACGCCGCAGAAATGTAGTTTGCCCCTGTCGCGCCAATACGTAAGAGCGATAGAGATATATAGCTACGAAAGAGATATTATCGTGAGCGTTTCGTGAGCGTTTGTGCATTCGTCTACGCACACAGGGATGAGACGTATCATATAATCAAAAATAAAACGTGTCAACATAATGGTTTAAGGTTCAATATCTGGGCGAGCGAGCTTCACTCGGTTCTATTTTATTATAATATCGAATCACGTCTTTAGATAAAAAAACTCTTATTAATACAAAAAAAAAAAAACAACAACTTTATTTCTGGCCGGGATTCGAAACCCTGACACCTGCGATGTGCTTGCGAACCACTTACGAACATTAGACCGACCTCTTGCGACTGAGCTACGCCCAGCCGATGCGCGGTCGGCGAAATTAACGACCATATTTTGCATTTACTAACGAGAAAGAAAAATCATGAAAACTCGAAAATTCGCGTTTTCCGGGATCTAAGGCTACTTACTAGATCGATTTTTCACCCCCGAAAACCCCCACATAACAAATTTCAGCGAAATCGTTAGAGCGGTTGCCGAGATCGTCGGTATATAAATATATCGGATGCGGTGCCCGTAATTAATGGACAACCGTTTTATCCACCAAGACACCTTATACTGGTCCAGAAAATCGAAATTATGAGAGGTTTCAATGAAATACCATGTCCATTTCGAGAATTTTTCACAACTTTTTAAAATTTTACGTTATAGATTAAAATTTTTCGAAAACTGCCGGATTGTGAAGAATCTCAAAACGCCAGCACTCCTCAACCATTTCTTCTAAGAGGGCACCTTATACCGGTCAATGAAAAGGTTTAGTAAAAGTCATCTGGTTTTCGAGATTTTCACAATTTTTACAATTTTAATACTATAAAACTCCCGTGAGACTCATACATATTTAAAAACTCTTGAGAAAGGTTCTCGAAATTGAACCGAAACATGTCGAACGCTATATCGACTTAATACGTGAGTAACCCGCTTAAAATATTTTTAAATTTTAATACTACCTAAAATTTTAAAAAGTGTGAGAATCTCGAAAACCAGGCGACTTTTACTAAACCTAAAAGTCGATTTTCTGGACCAGTATAAGGTGCCCTCTTGGTGGTTAAAAGGTTGTCCATTAATTACCGGGCACCCGGTATATGTGATAAATAAAAAAACAAGAATTGCTAGTTTAAAGGTATAAGATATTCATTTCGTTTCACCGATGCAAAGTTAGCTCTTTAGTGTGTTACTGTCACACTTGGCATGACCAATGACCATCCCTGTTGCTGTAATGTAATAAATGGATGACCCCTAAGGCAAACCCAGAAGGTGTGATGGAGTGTCATTTATCTTCAAACTTGGGTAAATCCATTCTGCTTTAAGGTTGATTATCGTTTAGATCAATATTATATTTTTTATATAATAAAGCTTTTAAGTAGTATTGAAGTAGCGTAAAGATATTCTCAAGTGTCTCGATGAATTATCTGTTGAGGGAAAAGTCCATTCAACGATAAATTGTTTAAAAATTAACGATAACTCATTATCTATTCAATTGACGACCGGTCTGGCTCAGTCGGTAGTGACCCTGCCTGCTGAGCCGCGGTCCTGGGTTCGAATCCCGGTAAAGGCATTTACTTGTGTGATGAGCACAGATATTTGTTCCTGTCATGGATGTTTTCTATGTATATAAGTATGTATTTATCTATTTAAGTATGTATATCGTCGCTTAGCACCCATACAAGCTTGGCTTAGTTTGGGGCTAAGTTATCTGTGTAAGGTGTCCCCAATTAAGTGAATGTTAAGCTATACAAATGTTTTTATTGACGTACAGTTACGTCAATAAAAAATGCCCATGAACCCTTGGTCCAGTCTATATAATTTAATGACTACATGTAATGTCTGAATGAATGATTTGAATGGTTATTACAACACTTTATAATGACTTAAGTAAAAACACATTTACAGGCCTTGTTTCATAACTTACAATCCCCTCTTCTGGTTATTAGTGTTAAAACCAGCGAAATGCCGGGTCGTGCCATAGCCCGCCATATAAAGTCAAATTCATAAATGTAAAACATAATTCAGTCTCACTTATTCGTTTGTTTAAAAAATATCACTGTGCGTGTGGCAACCCTGGTAGAAGAGTGAAGTTGAAACTTGGCGCTCAAGTAATATCAAGTTGCACAATAGTTTGCGAGGTCTAAATGAATTATGATTCGTATGGCCAGGATAAACATTTTATGAATTAAATAATAAATTTATATAAAAATCGGGTACATATTCCATCTTAACTATACCTTCGGTACCTACGCGTTATTACGAAGAATATGAAGTCCTTTCGTCAAAATCCAGAAAAAGAAGTGATGTCGGCTTCGGCATAATACCAAAATGTCTTGACATCACTTGAGGTGTTTACTTTAAGGTGTTTTCTGATTTTATTAACACGCTATGTTTTATGAGTTACAGTCTGACCAAAAAGAGTAGAAGTGGCAACATTGTAGTGTGATCACTTTTAAATCAATATGCAAGAGAAAACGGGACGACACTATGATATATGTATGTTGGCATTTTTTTATTTTACTCTTTTTGGTCAGATTGTACTATTAGATCCTGAATGGAATCAGTGTGCGTAGCCGAATGCACAAACGCTTACGAAACGCTCACGATAATATCTTTTTCGTAGCTATCTGTCTCTATCGCTCTTGCGTATTGGCGCGACAGAGCCAGACTACATTTCTGCGGCGTTTTAGTGGCGTTTCGCGTCGCAGACATGCCATTCCTGGCCCTAGCTGTTAAAGGTGATTATTTGGTTTAAATAATGGCACATTTGGTACCTACTGACGGATCTCGACAATTTAATTCCTAACCCGTCATTAAAATTAAAATACCTACTCATGTTTGTCTATTACAAATATTAACATCACGTACCTACAAGTAAAATTGTCGAGCTAACAATCTAATACCGACAATGAAACACTTAAGATTATTAGTTAAACTAAATCAATTCGCGAACGAATGCATCAATCTAAATATTATAAACTAACGAGGTTCACTGCTGCCTACTCAATCTGGATTGGTGCCTCATTTGAATTACTTGCTAACTTAGCCAGTTCACTTGAAACCTATCAAAATGAAATTGCGAACGGAATGAGTAAACTTGTGTTTTTATTTCCTCCCGATTACGTCAAATTGGTGTGAAAATCGGGTAAATTTAAACCGGTGTATGTACCTGTAGGTACCTATCAAGGTTATCGTAGCTCTCTCTAACGCTCAACTGTATTTCCACGAGAGAGCCAGTTGCGTTCAGCTTGCGGTCGCCACTTAGCGTCCACGATTATCACTTCGGCTAGACCTTCAGATATTAGTCACACTTTGGCCTCTTCGAAATGGGTCAAAAAGATTTAGTAAAAACGTCATTTCTGTGGACAATATTATAAAAGATAACGACTCTGGTACATTCGTATCCTGTTTTTCGTATTTGAGTGTCAAGAACTAAAAAAATGTTTCCCGTCATTAGAATGTCGTCTAAAAATTTGCACTAGATTTTCTTAACTTTTGTAATGTCCACAGGAGAAATATTAACCAATTACCCATACATTAAAATCTGTTTGACCCAAATATCTGATGGCATCTGTACTCATTGAATTACTATGTACTAATACCTCAATGTCTGTACTGTATTACTTGTACGTTTACTACGTACAAGTACCTAATGTGTTATTTGTACATTTACTTCGTACAAGTACTCGCTTTGTCTAAACGCAGCTTAATGGGTATTGATTATAGAAACCAATTTGTAATTCATAAGGGCGTAATTCGCCGAGCAGGTGTGTACCTGCTCGGCGAATTAGCTGATCAATTAGTCTTGTCGCATACCAGCTTATTTGTGGAACTCTTTACTTAATAGAATACTGGATGTTGGATGTATTTACACCGAGGTAACGCGTCTCATTGTAAATTTAGAGAAATCTACAATGTATGCGATTGAAACGCCATAATAATGAAGTAAACTTAGAAGTTTTGTGGCAAAATAAGTGATTGAAAAAAGTAAAAAACTTGTTGTTTAACCGTTAGTGATAATATTGATACTAAAAGTGTTCGACAAGAGGAATCTTGTGCGTTGCAAGGGTTTCAAGGCACGAAGGTTAAACAAATTTTAACACAGAGTGAAACACAACATTTTTCACCACACAAAATACGAGGAAAATACTGGCTCTAAAATATATTTATGATATGACTGACTGATTGATTCATCAACGCAGAGCCGATACTACAAAAGCTAGAAAGTTGAGTAAAATTCTAGTTTAGACAAGTACTTATGTGTAAGAAAAAAAAACAATTCAGCGTTTTAGAAAATTAGCCCCTGGGGTTAAAACCTTAGGTATTGAGGTTAAAGAACTCACTTTCGAGTTGATACGATTGAATTTTGAACTGTAAAGAGAAAGGAATTAGCATAACAGAGAGCCTACCGCGAACACCAAAATTCGTGGATATCAGAATTTTTATGAGTAATAACAAGCTTCAATTTAGAAGTTTTTTTTTTAACTACGTCGGTGGCAAACAAGCATACGGCCCGCCTGATGTAAAGCGGTCACCGTAACCTATGGACACCTGCAACTCAAACAATGTCACAAGCGCGTTGCCACCCTATTAGAAACTTGTACCTACACTCCCTTTTGCTGTGTTAAGTACACAGCAAAAAGGAATGTACAAGTTCTAAGGAGTCAGAAGTTACCTAAGAGGTAACATTCTGTAGATATTACGTTAAACATTAATTTAAGCTTGGCTCCAACGTTCAATTGTCTACGTAAGGTTTCATTGTTTGCAAAAGGTATTCTGAAAGTCCTAAAAGAGGTGAAATTTGTCGAAGTTACCAACAGCCATTAAGTGGAGTTTCTACGAATGTTTACGCAACACGTTTAATTAAGGGGATCGATAACATCTGCTCCCTAACTTGGCGAGTTACACTTTGTTGTGAACTGTAAGTGTTGGGTGCAGATCGGTTAATGTAAATCCCGTCGAAATAAAGGATGGGTTTGTACCTTACCTACTTAAGTACATAAAGGTAAACCGATGTTTGACAACAGTTCGGAGTCAAATCGTGCTGTCCCTTTCTAATACATATCACCTATCCCTTTCGATTTAGGGTTGTGAAAAATCATGTAATTACCTTACCTATGGTAGTTCAGGCAAAGGGACGTCAAGTTGTACCAACTCTAATAATTGCTACGAAGCCATTTGAGCCGAATGAAGCCAAAATTTTGGAAGGCTACTGGCGCTAATAATGATAAGTTTGGGCAGAAGGCGTCACTGTTTCAATTATTTAAATGACAAATTACCTCGTTTGTGTAGTTCACTATTGGATAATGACAACGTTGTACATACTCGATCTTGGGAAAGCGGACAGACTATACTACTGAATTTTCTGATAACGATGTAAGGTTGATTTGATTTATGTAAAACAGCCTCTTAAAAATAGGTACATATTGCTGCAACCCCCCACTAACTCTAGCTATCAAGAACAATAAACACTCTAAATATACGGCCTCTCCATTAAATTTACGCAGGTTTTATTACAGCCCATTTGTCATAATGCATTTACGCCAGCATTCATTTGAGGGCCGGAGGGCCAATAACAGTATATCACGGCCCTGCGGTCACTCGTAGTTGTATCTTAGAGGGCAGCGTATATCAGGCCCTCCGACCCGCACTCGGTACTGAATCATTGTTGATGACGCCACATTTATTCTAAGCGGTTTCGTATGGGTAAACAATTTCGACAGCCCTTTACGGAACCCTTTTTTAGTGTTTTTGGTTTACCGTGAAAGTGTATTTGTTGTGGTTCTGTTGCTGGTTATTAGCTTTTATAATGGTAGGTAGACCTTAGGAAGTGATTTCCATTATAAACAATTTTAATTAAGTCAATACAGGGTAGTCTAATTAAGTCAACATAATATCACGTATTGATGATTATTGGGATTGGGTGTAAATTATGAACTAATAGGTACTTTAAATGAGTTTCTATTTATGTACGCGGATGAATTTACTAAAGGTGCGTACTGAATCAGTACAGGGCTCAGGCAGGGCTGAATCAGTACGCACCTTTAGTAAATTCATCCGCGTACATAAATAGAAACTCATTTAAAGTACTACTGAATATCAGTTCGAAGGGCGGTAACGGCCTGTCAGTTAGAACTGATGTTAAGTATGCCCCTTTATTCACTATCATGTATTTTGGTTTAGCATTTTTCTTATGATATAGAATAAATTGGCTAAACATTGTCTTATTTAAACCGAGACGCGTGGAAGCAAGAGAGGGAGGTCTCTGCCCAGCAGTGGGACACAACAGGCTAACAAATAAATAGAATAAATAAACGGTTGTCGGACACCTGTAACTCAAGAGGAATTGAAAGTATGTACGTTGTCTCTCTTTCTACTCATTTCGACTTATACTCGACATACTCGTATATCTTTGTTGTTAGTAAATTTTAGCATGTTTCTAAATTTCCCCATTTCTTATTCTGACTCCCAAAGATAATTTTATATTCATTTCATTTCATATATAGGTACCACTTTGGTCTAGTAGTCAGTATTATTTGAACTAGATTATTTGATAAGTTTACATATCTATATTATTTTTAGCAACAACAGAAGGGAATCCCCTTAATGTATGGTACACGTGTTTTTAAGCTAACTAATAAAAAGTGTCTTCTGCTAAGCAGCGCAGATAAAATTTTGCTTACGAGGAATACGTTCAAACCTAAAAAAAACTACGCTGCATTGAAAAACTAACTCTACATAATGATTGAATGAAATCTAGCGAAGTATTCATTCTCAGAAAAAATATAATTGTGTTATGTTCTACAAATATTTACAATACATACTTTATGGCTTTAAAAATCAACTTCTTTATCAAAGATTTTGAGTACTTGTCTGCCGAGTCATGCATTTAAACGAGTCTTGTGTAAGCTTAGAAATATTTACAGGGGCCTCGTTTATGAGGCGCCATCATGCCAAGTCACTTCCAGTGAGGGAGATGTGTCAACAATGTTAATTAAATTCTGCTTGACACGTAAAACAAATACACCAACGTATTAGTGTTTGACGTGACACCGAGACATGTTCTAATTTTGAAAATATAATATTAATGTATATGTACTTAAGTGAGTAGGTACCAGGTATGAATCTTAAGGATTTGGCGCACTAGTAAGTGACGATAAAGTACTAAATTTAAGAAAATTACCCCAAATAGAGCTTGCCGCCCGGCCCTAACCAGGTTGGCCATAGGCTGTGCCATAGGGTAAATACGCCTCTGACGTACACTTGGTAAAAGTGACTACGCTTTGTAAAAAAACGTATGTAGTTGCGATTGTAACTACAGGCCTACTGTTTGTTCGGAAACAAAAGAGTCTTAGAATGTATTGGAACCCATACATTTCAAGAATCTTCTTTTCAAAATAGACGCTAGTTACCTATGAATGTAAGTGAAAACGCTATGTTCTTCGAGTTAAGAGTTTAATTGATAATTTTTAAATTTTTAAATAATTATCAAGATACTCCAACACCAAGCCACCCCCTTACCTTACCTTTAGATTAATTAAATAATAAATTCTTATTGTTAATATTTAACGTTTGTTGTCCACGTTGTGTCGTGCACAGTTGCACACACAATATTCACAATATGACTGCCAAGGCTAAAATCGGTGCCAAGTTCTGTCAATAATCAGATCAGCAAAAAACACAATAAAATATAGTGACAAACGTGTAGCTCAAGATTTACCTTGGCTAATTTTATATCCCGGTCAAGTGCTAGTTTTACTATTACACCGTGAATCATTCAAAAGTGTTACAAGTTACTATGGCTAACTTTTCAATTAGTTATAAGTTTGTTTCCTTGACAAGCAGATATTACCTACGATAATAACGTAAAGCGGAACAGATAATAACTTGAACGAAGGAAGGAAGCAACTGAGAACTTCTCCTAGAGCAACTAGGATTGCTTATATAAAGTTCTTCTTGAAAGAACCCGAGAGGGAATCCAAATGAAGTTCCTTAATGTTATTCATTTTCATTTGCTAAAATGAATGTGAGTATTAGTTGCAGAGTATCTACTTAGAAACAAGACGGAGTAGAACTTCGAGTAAACGAACTTTGAAATTATAAGGATGCATTCATTTTGTAACAACTCGTTAGGTTTACTTAGTGTACGAATGTTTCTAGGTAAAATAAACTCAGCAGATTTCAAAGTGTCAGTTACTGTGAAAAGTGCAAAGCACTTTCAATTAACTAAAGCTGCAAAGGCATATTTTGTTCGCGTAAGACCCACTCGGGACCATGTTATTAAGTTGTAAACTTTTGCCCGCCCAATCTCGAGCTAGGTAGCTTTAAACATTTGGTATAAACTTTTCTCGCATGACCTGTAAAACAAGCGAGAATCTTAACGTTCCATTTTATTAAATTTTACGACTTACAATTCCCTGGCGTGATAAAACTCTCCCAACCCTTAAAACTGCTGCAAGTTAAAGAAACAGTGCAATTAACCAAGTTTGCGCGTCATAAATACAAATGCAAACTGTTTTTTGAGAAGTGTTGTAAAACAACGGTTCTTTGCTTTAGAAAACTTTTTCTAGAGTGCGAATACGATGTTGAAACGATCTATAGTTCTCTGCTGTTATCTGGATTTAATTTTAAGTATCGGAACCGCTGGTGCAATGTTTTCACTATTTAAGGCATCTCCACTGTATGTAAGTGTGCCTAATATCTTCTTTCATTAATTGCTCAAATTACCTATATGTTGCATCGTGCATATGAAATAGAAAATTGCAAGCTGCGATTTTCTATTAAATCTCTGTAGGTAAGTATAAGGTATGTCAGAGAAGCTTTAAATATATGTTCTCTTAGTTCAAAACGCATTAGAATGTTCGTTTAAATTAGTTTTTCTACTCCCGTACTGTTATTCGTGACTTACAAGGTCGTGCATAGTACTTTAAAACCCTACATAAAAGATGTCAGGACAAGTCTATCTAGTCTATACCCTGAAAACATTTAGTAGCAGTAGCACGATATAGCTGTTACAGTTCAGTAAATACATTGCTACCAATTTAACAAACCAATCACTTCATCGTAGAAAATTAAAGCTAGGAACACACTACGCGGACGTCCGTCGTAAATCGACCGCGGACGGGAATCTGGACAATGAAATTACACATAACCGTGCAAACTATCGGTCGACGGACGCGGACGTGGCCTTGTGCGCACGGACGTCCGATCGAAATCTGGCTCTCTGGATGTTTTGTTCCGTGCACACTGATAGGTCGCGGTCGCGGTCGTTTTACGACGGACGTCCGCGTAGTATGTTCCTAGCTTAAAATATTGTATGAAATAGGTACATTGTTGCCAACCTTAGAATGTCAGATAAAGCCTGGCATTCGCAGAGTCGAGAGTCGAGACTCGTTCGTTTTCTGCTGCGATCATTGGCGACGCGTCGAATCGCATTCAAATGTATGAGAACTCGATTCAACTCGACTCGATTTGTCTTAGTGGTCAGGCTTCAAAGAACCATGTACCATAGACAGTTTTATTTTCATGTTTGCACTCAAACTGCATATTCGAAATGGTAGGTGGTCCACTAGATAACTGAAAGTAGGTATTTATTGAATTTATAATTTTCTTTCAAAGTAAGTGCTTGGTCGTAGAAAAAGTATTGTATGCAACGGTGTTTAACTGAGTCAAAAAATGCTCGTGGCGTCTTTATTAACAATTTTCGGCTCCGCCTCAAATTGTTACCCACGCCACTCGCCTTTTTTGACCTCTTTTAACCACCAGTTGCATAAAATACCTACTATAAATTAGTAATTGATTATGAAGTCTAAAAATATACGTTTACGTGATATGGATAGGATATAAAAGAGTGCTAATTTTAACTCCTCAAGAGATATTGCTGTACGTTAAGCGAGAGTATAACCTTGTGGTTACTTCCGCAAGTCAAGTGCAAAACTCACTTTATAATTCCTGACGGTAAGTGATATGTTCGCTTAAAACTTGGTGGGGTAGCGTAGCCTCCTTCCACTTAGCTCACTTCGTTAACATTTTAAATTTAACTTAAACTTTAAGTTGAGCCAATAACTTTTAAAATAAATGAAATAGTTGAATAATGACGCTTTTATTGATGACTGAGCGCGCTCGGCGTCAATAAAAGCGACTTTGACGCCAATTAATCAGCACCATTTCTAGGCACGGATAGTGTATCGTACTAAGTAACATACATGATGTAATTTGTATAACTTGCAATATTTTGTTAATATGATGGGCTGGGGACTGGCTATGTAAAAAATTATAAAACATTAAAAATATGGTATAATTCGTCCAATTTTACTTAGATCGGGTGATTCTGATTAGAGAAATCTGTAATGCCACACGCTTGGTGTACATAATTTATAGAACTACAGGAAACTTTTGGTTAAAATTAAGGTGACTTTTGAATTATTTTGGGTTCTGTATCAGCTTTATTGCCGGTTATAACAATGACATCCTGTATGATTATAGTTCAGTAATACTCGTCAGTGGTGTACACAATAGGATGTTACGGACCGGCGCCAGGGTCCCCAATGTGGCAATAAGCTGATGGATGTTACCGAGCTATGTCACCTACAGCGAATACATTGATTAAAATAAATAAATAAATAAAATAAATATTGGGGACACTTTACACAGATCAACTTAGCCCCAAACTAAGCAAAGCTTGTACTATGGGTGCTAAGCGACGATATACATACTTAAATAAATAAATACATACTTATATACATAGAAAACATCCATGACTCAGGAACAAATATCTGTGCTCATCACACAAATAAATGCCCTTACCGGGATTCGAACCCGGGACCGCGGCGTAGCAGGCAGGGTCACTACCGACTGCGCCAAACCGGTCGTCAAATTTCTGCCAAATGAATGCCTGTTGCCTAATCCTATACCCGTACAATACCTGAGGGGTGATAATAATGCCAATAAGGTTCACTTGCAAAATAATGTATGTACTTATTACTTACACCTATTATACATGGGCATTTCTATTTAAACTTGTACCATGACTCATTTGAGAAGTTGAAAATAAAATATGCATTATTTGGTATTTTGTCGTGTTATTCTGTTAGAAAATATATTCTAGTTTACGAAACACTGAAGAGAATCGCAATATTTTTAGGATAAACTAGTTAAAATGAATTTTTAATAGGATGGGAGAGGTTTTTTGTGGTCCGTTTGGTTACAAATGTTTTTTAGTGTAGGAAATAAAAGACATACTTGAACCAAAGGTTTTAATGTTTAATAGTTATAATTAGTATTAAACAAAGTAAAAACAATCATCATTTACTAATACTAATGAAGCTTTTTTATAAAACCGTATTTTAGGTGGTTTGGTTACGGCATGGTCCCAAACCGTACCTTATTTTTAGGTTTATTAAGTAACTACGGGCATTATTGACATATAATGAATAACAATCAATAGAATTAACAAAACTTGTAATTATTAGCATTAAAACATAAGATTTATAGCTTATATACTTTAATTAAACAATAAAAATCACTTTTTTAACAAGGGGACAATTTCCAAATGGACACCTATGTAACTTGACGGACAAAGTAAGGACGAGATCACAATAAACAAACATTTCACTCAAATGCTTGCTCAGTAAAAAAACACAGAACAGTTACCTACCAATATCAGAACTTATAATATCAATACTTATTAAAAAATATATCACTATTATAATGGCTTTTTATGAGATATACCTAATATCTAATCTCACTTTGGGTAGAGTTTAGTTCTACTAAACATCTGTGGTATCAAATGCGTATTAATCACAGTTAGAAATCATAATATTAAAATTAATATTTCTTATCAAAATGAAATAAATATACAGTATTTTGATTATGATGATGATTGCCAATAATACGAAATTTATATGAATTGATAACAAATAGGATATTTACTATTTCTACAGATTGAATTTTCTTAAAAGCCAAGGAAAGGTCATATTTTGTGTCCATGAGATCTGCAAACTAGTATGAATATTACCAAAAAAATAAGCATGGACAAAGTCACGGCAAAAAACTAGCTATTCTCAATGTGCACGCAACTTTACCGTGTCAGTTTGGTTACATTTGACTGTCCGGCAATATGTTACGCTGCAAATTGTTTCCAAACGGACGTAACGATTTGTCTAGACCAGAATTAAATCGATTGAAAATAATACAAAACTAACAGCAATATTTAACTTATTTACTTGAGAAATAACTGTATGAGGCATTGATTAATTTAACATCAACAGTTCTTTACTTACCTAACAGTTTAGTTACGTAAAAATTAGAACAAAACGGACCAAACATAGTGGTAAACTTACCTGTCACACGCCAGCACTCCTTGTCGGTCGCGGTTTGACTGTTTTATAACCAAAGTGAAGTTAGACAAGGTTTGTCTATGGTCACAGGTTTGCCAGGATTAAAATAAACCTTAAATGTTGGTAAAAAATATTTTGCTACTTAGTTAAAACTGCGTAACCAAACGGACGATCTCGAAACTGGACATTTCGAGGGGACAACGTTTTTATCGAAATTATACCCTGTTACTGTTGATTTTAAAGTTCTTTTTCGTCAAAAATACGTTTTATACTACTTAAACTATGGTAGAAATGCATTACTTAATGTTACCCTCCTAGAAAAAAATTGTGGAAAAGTCCAACAAAACTTCGAATCGTGGAAGGGGACAGTACTACAGCGACATTTTACCATATTTTAAAACTTAATTTTAAGTACAAAAAATTGATTTATTATGCATTTTACTTGATAAATGATGCGTCTACTTAATATATTTCAATAAAAACCAACATTTACCCAGTTAAAACTTCAATCTTAAGAGTAAATCGCAAAAAATGTAAGGGGACATGCGAAAACTCGGGGGTACAACTTTAAATAGAAATGCCCACATATACATTCAATCATTTCTATACATTCAATCCTGTATCCCATAAAGGGGTAGGCAGAAAGTCTCAGTGCCACTCTTGGCAATTAAAGGGTTGAAAGAAAAAGAAAATTGTGACATTGTAGTGACAGGTTGCCAACCTCTCGCCTACGCCAACATTTAACCCAAATCCCACAGTCCACTTCTACGACACCCACGGGAAGAAAGGGGGTAGTGAAATTCTTAACCCGTCACCACACACCTATTATACTTTTTCGTTTTATCGAACCTACCAAGATGTATAATGTTTTGTATATTATCTAATATTAGGAGGAATAAAAAAATATTGGTAGAATTTGAATTCCTAGTAGCACAGATATAACTGTCCGAATAACAGCGGTCGAAGTATCGGGCTATTGGCGCTTGCACTATATATTTACCTACTGATGCGTATCTAACGGATGAGACTATAATAGGGACTTGCCTGCAAAATAAAATACATTTTACTTTTCCTTTTTTTCCTGTTTTTCATACTGATAATATATATAAATCCCTCTTCAAAAACAAGTCCTCCCAAACGTCGATAAACAACTTGAGTTGAGCTCAAACTTACCGTACGCCCACAATTTGTTATAACATTATCCTGTATAATACACAAATCATTTTAAAATGTATCTCTTGTGCGAGAACTCTGCGACTCTGTAGCGACATAAAGAGCGATCTTTATTAGAGGAAGTTCTGTGTATTGGTCCCGGGACCCTCGTTTGTGGCACGAATTGTGCACTGCAAGTAAACGAATAAAGCGGACCACTCACGTTGCTACGGTTTTCTAAAGATTTTAAAGTTTACCTTATACCTTTATTTTCTGTAGTAAGGTAATGCAGCTGCTTGGCATTATATTAACTTTTAGATATAGTATTCATAGGTCTATTTAATAAAATCTGTGTCGAATATTTGGTGTCTATAAACATGTGGTAGACTCATAGACGTGTTACAAACAATTTTAAACCTATGCACGTAAATAATTTTTGAGTTTGGGTGTAGCGTAGGTTTTCATTTTAACGGAAACGCCAACATAAAACGATCTTCAATTACAATAACTACATACATTTCTACTGTCTTATGATCTTAGATGTATGGTGGCGTACAACAACTCAGTTCAGTGAGACCACAACATTACTTTAAATGAGAGATGAAACTGGTTTGCTTACTAGTGACTTTATAGATTTAACGGGCTTCGATTTTTTTTAGCAGAATTAGAAAACAGTAGAAAGGAGGCAAAGTAGAGCTCCGGCCAAATAATTTAGTAGAATTTTAAGGTGTAAAAAACAATAGGTAATCATTTTTACATATCAAAAACATTTCCAGGCAGCTATTTAATTGTACAGTTAACAACACAGCTGTGAATACAAAGTGCCAAAAATATGTATACACACCTTAATATACAGGCAATAAAGTTCTGTATACATGTTTTTGGCACTTTGTTATCCACAGCTGTGTTGCTGACTGTACTCAAGGACATTGAAATAGATAGCCAAATGAATGCAAAATTTACACTGGACTGTCGCATTACAGGCATAAAAATTAACAGACGGACCACAACGAACAAACGTCAGTTTTTGTAAACGTCGTAACTTTCACGAAATTATTGCTGTCTCTTACGCCTTAGACTGGCTACTACGTACTAATTTGCATTCGCTTTTGGCTTTCAGTTTTAATTTAATACCACTGCCGTTTAGTTTTAGGTACTTATTTATATCTGGGAGTTAGCAGTTTGTTTGTAGTTTTTCATATTTCATGCTTTTACTGAGATTTCGCTTAGCAGGATTTACTTACGTTCCTTTCCTACCCCGTGACACAGAGGATTTCTAGTTTAATTTTAAGATAAAGAAAAAACGTGTCTGTGTCCGATCCCACCACGACTGCATTTGAAATAACCTTTAGGAATGATTATAAAATGCGATGCGCGGACATATTTATACACACTTTATATATTGGGTTGGCACAAAAGTAATGACACACTCTACAAAACTCTGTACATTTCCTTTCTTAAGTTAATTGTTTTCGATAATATTCTAGTATGTTGTAGAACATTCTAGGTACTTCTAATGTGAGGGTATATAAAGCCGCCCTCGTGATTGGTTTAGTTAGATTGAAATAAAATGGACGAGCGACAAGTTCGAACACTTTACTTATACGAGTACTTGTTAGGCTACAGTGCGCGGGCTGCGGATGACAATATCAAAACTGCATTGGGCGCTGGAAGTACAAGCCAT
Organism: Leguminivora glycinivorella; assembly: GCF_023078275.1. Lineage (NCBI taxonomy): Eukaryota > Metazoa > Arthropoda > Insecta > Lepidoptera > Tortricidae > Leguminivora > Leguminivora glycinivorella. Next base: position 12,383,635 of record NC_062978.1, read on the forward strand.
GCCACGGTGTCCAGATGGTTTGACCGTTTTAAATCAGGAGACAGGAGCCTTGAAAGTCAGTCACGCTCAGGGCGACCACCTGCATTCAATGATGACGATTTACGCCGCGAACTACAGTCGAATCCTGATGCTACTACTCGTGAATTAGCGGAAGCACTTAACTGCAGTCACCACGCTGCATGAGCTTGGGTATCGAAAAGTTATGGGATCGATGGATACCGCACATCCTTACCGACGCCAGTCGTGCAGTCCGTGTCGCCATCTGTCAATCACTTTTGCTGCGACCCCGACGTAAAGAGTTTTTGACTGATCTGGTTACGGGAGATGAATCATGGATTTATTATGAGAACGATACACGTCGTGCTTTTTGGCTGCCTCGAGATGAAACGCCACCAACTCAACCGAGCTGAGTCAAAAGAACCGCTTAAAAGTTTTGCTTTGTTGTTTCTGGGACTCGCAAGGCATGCTGTTTCATGAGCTATTACACAATGAAAACTGTAAACGCTAACAAATATTCAACACAGCTCACCGAACTATCTTCTGCTATCAAGAAAAAACGACGAAGACGAGCCACTGTAGTTTCACTACATGATAACGCTCGACCTCATGTCGCATCTACCGTTCGCCAACAGCTGCAGAACTTGGGCTGGGAGACGATACCCCACCCACCTTATTCTCCAGACCTCGCACCATCAGACTTTCATTTGTTTGTAGCCCTGAAACGACATTTGCGGGGTAAACAATTCAATGATTTCCAAGATGTACAGGTGGAGTTAAACAACTTTTTCGAGGCACAGCCATCAGAGTTCTGGGCGAAAGGCATCCAAACTTTGCCGGATCGTTGGCAAGAAGTCATAGATGCTAATGGTGATTACATCATCGACTAAGCTTTTTGTATTGTAATAATAATAAAAAATATAAAACGTAAACCAAGTGTCTCATTACTTTTGTGCCAACCCAATAAAAAAATATAAATATTGCCTCAAATGGTGGTCTTTGGCGCGCTTGTTGTTTAAAATTTGTGGAAATGTAATATTTTGTTTGGGTAAAATTGGGTACATGTAATTTTTTTAATTTTTTGGGTTCTGCATCAGCTGTATAATCACCTCCTTAAATATTGTCTGTTATAATAATTACATTCTGTATAAACTTTTTCTTGGAAAGTCTGTCTCAGGACATTTGGCTAGCTTTGTATCTAATAGTACATAATTGTATTGTCACTCCTTTTGGGAATACAGGCGTGAGTTTATGTATGCATTTAGGTATACAAAATAATGTAATAATAGGTATACTATTGATGTTACTACTGGTGTTAGATACGACATTTTTAATTCCAAATTGGCTCAAGCCCTCTAAAGTGCGTATATGTCACGCTAATCTATATTTAGTTCACGCCCGTAATCCGCACCGAATTATTTCCTATCTAAATTAACCCTCCTAAGCCGTCTGATACGAGATAGTTCCGGATTTTTTACCCTCCCTGTGTTTGCTGTTATAATAAGTTTTGCTAACAAAACCTGTAGCCTGTGGGTATCCTATTGGCTAAAACTAATAAATAAATGCACCGACATAACTAAAAACCGCCTTCAAAAATAAGCGCGTTACAAAACACGGAGAAACTAAAAAGCCAAAAATAATAAACCTTTCAATTCAGATTTCTTATCGTATTGCAATAAGCTAAACATCCAAATTATAAACAAATCAATTATTTTTGTAGTCGGTACCAGACCTGTTCGTCGCCTTGCTATTGCCTGTTTGCCCCACCCAACCATACACAGGCTGGTACCGACTCCAAAAATAATTGATTTGTTTATAATTTGGATGTTTAGCTTATTGCAATACGATAAGAAATCTGAATTGAAAGGTTTATTATTTTTGGCTTTTTAGTTTCTCCGTGTTTTGTAACGCGCTTATTTTTGAAGGCGGTTTTATTTTTTGTTAAAAAGTTTATTTATTTGTTGATTTTTAGTGGTTCCTAGTGATATTATATGTATCAGTCCGAATACATGTACAGTAGTGAAAGAATTATCCTTTAACTCCTAACCATTGAGGAGTTGACCTTCCATCATCAGCTCAGCCACATAAAATTATTACCATCAGACGTAAATACTGGTGTACCTTTGAAAAATAGACTAAAAACATTACATGTGCCTATAACATTTGAAGAGTTCCCTCGATTTCTCCAGGATCCCATCATCAGACCCTGACTTGGTGCCAATGGGACCATCTCGGGGTTATACCGGTTCGATCAAAAAAAAAATTTTGAAAATCGGTCCACGATTCTCGGAGATATCGAATAACATACATACAAAAAAAAAATAAAAAAAAAAAAAAAAAACATTCAGTCGAATTGAGAACCTCCTCCTTTTTTGAAGTCGGTTAAAAATACGATTTATCACACTCTCCTTTTTTTGTTTCTACACGACTCCACAGCCTCTTGTGATTTCTAAGATTCGAAATTTGTAACCTCAAATTTCGAATCTTAGAAATAATAATTAAATGTTTTAATTTTTTTTTTAATTTATTTAGTTGGTAGAATTATGTGTAATTGTTAGTAATTAAGGATTTATTATATATTATATTTTTTAACCTCAAAAGGGTTTACCTTTTTCTTTCAAAAAGCTTGTGAACTATTATTAACTCATAATAATAATGATAGTACAGTACAGTAGTATAAAGTGCATCATATTTTGTAGTTAAGTAACAATACTTACTAATGTAATATAATGTATGTAATAATGTATGTAATGTTGTAATGTATGTAATGTAATGTGTATACAAATACACATTTATAATTTTGGTGGAATAAAGTACCTAATCACTCATTTTGAGTTTAAAAAATTTTTCAAACTTAAAAAAATCAAGCTACGAGTAAATACCTACCACGACTACCACAAGCCTATACACTTCCATCGCTCCCCTAAGATTTTATTGTCATCCTATTATTATGGTTAGCGAAACTCGATGTAGTTTAGTGATTCGTAAAAGTCAATCTCGTTGTGTCCTGCTCATTTCATATTTATTAAATTGCCAATATCGCCGCAGGCATTTTGACGGGGAAAATGATTAGAGTAGCTGGGAATTGTCCCAATAGATTTGGCTTATTGCGTAGGTACTAAAAGTTGTTCATTTATTTTGAGTGTTATTTCGTAGGTTTTCAGTGCGGTGATAAAATAAACCAGACATAAGTAGAATTGAAAATATTTTCATCAGCAATGTACTGTAAATATGGTTGCGATTGCATACGTGATATCAGATTTTTAAACGTTTAATGTGAGTGTGTTTGCATTACTTTGCGGGCCGAATTTATTTTATTTCATTTCAATTTAAGTAGGTAAAAGTAATCTAATAATATTTCTTATGTCCTACGCTAACTTTGATCGCCCATTTTAGATTTACACACTGTATAATGAAAATGAAATATTTATTTTTCAAGTAGGCATATTACAATGCGCATATGAACGTCAAATAAAGCTACGCCGGCTCTAACCCTACGCCTCAGCCTCGAGAAGATTTCAGTCCCCCCTCAGTTGGGAGGAGGGTATCCACGATGTGACCGGCAAGAAAATCCGCGGGCCACTTCTTTTCAAAACATTACATCTTATAATATAGTTGGAGATAAGGAATTAGGATTTTATTTATGTGAAGTTTTTACCACATTGTCGGTTGTCGATAAGGTTATTTCAAATTAAAGCTATGTGGAAATCGCGCCTTATTGACAACCGACCGATAAATAGGTTCTCTTTGAAGTACCTATAATGTCCCATTTATACTCTCAGCCGTATTTATCCATACTAATCCATACTATCCATCCATCCATACTATCCATACTATCCATACTATCCATACTATCCATACTAATCCATCCATACTCCATACTAATATTATAAATGCGAAAGTAACTCTGTCTGTCTGTCTGTCTGTCTGTCTGTCTGTTACGCTTTCCCGCTTAAACCACGCAACCGATTTTGATGAAATTTGGAACAGACAATCTTTAGACCCTGAGACAGAACATAGGCTACTTTTTATTTCGAAAAAAAGGGATGAAGGGGTTGAAAAAGAGGTTGAAAGTTTGTATGGGATTTCTTAATTTTAAATGATAAAACCATGAAACTTTATATTTTAGCACTTGATAAGAAATCATTAAACATATATTTAAAGTCACATACAGGTCGAACGCGATTAATTAACATTATTTATACCTTTAAAATAAACATGGTGGGAAATAAACATTAACTAAAAGCGGGTAGATTATATTTATTTGTCTACCCCGAACATTTATATAAATTAATATCGGGTAGTTTTGTGTTGTTTACATCTCCGGTGACATTTTGCTGGGACGTCAGTCTTCCGCGACCACGGCCAGTGCAACCTGGCCGAAACGTTGGGAAAAAAGGTAAAAATAATGTTAATTAATCGCGTTCGACCTGTATGTGACTTTAAATATGTGTACAAAGCGCGAGAACTTAAAGTGTTATATCATTAAACATCTTGATAAGGGATAGGGATAGGGATAGGGATAGCGATAGGGATAGGGAAAGCGATAGGGATAGCGATAGGGAAAGCGATAGGGATAGCGATAGGGATAGCGATAGGGATAGCGATAGGGATAGCGATAGGGATAGCGATAGCGATAGGAATAGCGATAGCGATAGCGATAGCGATAGCGATACGGATACGGATACGGATACGGATACGGATAATATGGGTATCGTTAGCGGGATACGGATAATCGGTCGGCGGTCTCTTTCAATCAATGTGCTCTAAGACGATCGTTGTTTGCTTGCTTGAAGATTACGTTTGCGATAAGTATAAGCAAAATGTAAAAAATTGTAAGGGATAATAGAAAAAAGTACTTTTTACCCATCGATCATAGTGTCGAAATACGGGCTATGTGGGATGTTTATAAAGGTTTCCCCAGCGTATATAGAATTACCTACGCTGTGGTCGATGTGTAATATTTCTACAATCATTGCAAGCAAAAGTATTATGTGCAATCGAAATAATCGCAGATAAATATACCTACAGAGAAACCTACGGTCCCTACGGATCCAAATGAAAATCTTAATGAATACTTTTATTACGCGGGCGAAGCCGCGGGTAAAAGCTAGTATTACTTATAAATGGGAAAGTGTGTGTGTCTGGTAGTTTGTCCATCTTTCACGGAAAAACGGAGCGACGAATTGAGGTGATTTTTTTATGTGGAGGTAGTTGAAAGGATGAAGAGTGACATAGGCTACTTTTTGTCTCTTTCTTACGCGAGCGAAGCCGCGGGCAAAGCTAGTTATTTATAAATTATTACTGACACGTTGTATACATTAGTTACTTGTCTAGTTTAGTTGAGTTCTGTACGAAAAACATGTGTTTTCTGTTGTACCTTTTCGGTACGGAACCCTAAAAAGTCAAAACAAGCTCAAATTTGCAAACATAATTATTTACAAATTACAAAAACACTACCCTGAATACACTATACATATTTAGATACAAGTATATATTAATTATATTTCTGATTAAACCCATTCAACTAATGCGTTTTCACTTTACGCTGTCTTTTATAGCTTCCAGCCTATTACTCCACCAAAAGGTCCCCCCTATTTTTCCCCATCCTACTTTCGCTCACCTGATAAAAAAGGGATAGTATGACCTGACTGGGTCCTTGCAGCCGTTGCCAAAGGACCGAAAAGATTCGATTGACAGCGTCGGCATAAAAACAACTTTACTGCTCGCTCGTGACCTTATTACCTATAAAGGGCTCTGCTTTTTTTACCTATGGTGGTCTTGATTATGTAAGCTCTTGGTGGCCCGATTCGAACTTTGTTTGCGTCAAGTATTAGATCTTAATACGATATGAATTGAATATTTCAATGTCTAAATGCGTTTCTGATTGATGAAACGTTATTTTTAATGCTGACATACTGTTAGTTATATCGCAGATATCTTACTTACATCTAAGAAACGTTGTACGAATACGGCCTTACCCTACGGTAAAGGTATCGATCGGATGGAGAAATTGGAGAGCTAAAGTTTTTAGCTTAGTTAATATATTTACATAATCTATGTAGTTCGTTTAGTTCAGTATGTTAACACATTTAGTGCCAACGAGAACTACTCGCTAAATTAAATGTTAGTCTGCTTTTGAGATTAAGACAAAAGGATGGCTGCTTCTCCATAGAAATGTAGACACCACTTTTCTTTATTACCACCACCACCACTTTTATTTATTACTACGGAAAATAATTTTACATTATTTGATATACAAATATGTTAACATTATTAACACATATCATAGCCGAATTTTTTTAACTGATTAATAAATAACATATTTACATAGCTGTGTTAAATATACAATAAATGTATTCAATTATTTCCAATATCATCCAAAGACAAAAACTTGACTACATTTGTATGAAAAGGCAATTTTGCACGGATCTTCCATTTTCGTGTTAAGGGTGTTTGACACCACATACTAATCAAGGTACCACAAGCTAATTTCGCTTGAGGTAGACCCATGACACCGTGTTTATGTACCTACTCAATGCTTGCTGCGGGACAGGTATGTTTCTAGTGACTGCTATTTACACACAAATAAATTCCACATAAATAATAAATAAATATTGGGGGACACCTTACACAGATCAACCTAGCCCAAATTAAGCAAAGCTTGTACTATTGGTGCTAGGCACAGACCAACCCCTATAGACATCTATTACAAGACGACTCGCGGTGGCCAGCCTTCCTAGTATTTGCACTGATATAAGTGCGGGCGCTCGCCGTGCCCGATCAGTATCGACCAAGTAACAGACCCGAAAGCAGCGCGTGTTTTTCGCACAAAAAAATTGGAAAAGGGTATTTTGATGCCTTAAAGATGTCCACCTGTAGTGTGAAATGGTGTGGAAAGGTAACAAGAAGCTCAAATTTAAAAACAGACGGCATTACATTCCACAAATAAGTCATATTTATAATTTATTCAGAGCCGGCATAGGTCAACTTACATTGGCCACTTACGCGTCAGTAGAGGGACAGTCATACTTCTGTCCCTTTTCATCTGGCGCGACTGCCCGCCGTCCTTGAAACGGCCAATCACAGCGCGCTTAACACATTCCCCGCCCGCTCCTCGCACCCCAAACAGTGGTGACTCGTATCGCGAACCAAATATACAAGACTGCCACTCTATAGGAGGTTCTCTGTGGTGCTAGGTGACGATATACTTATATATAATTATCTATGTATAGATAAATATATATATACATAGAAAACATCCATGACTCAGGAACAAATATCTGTGCTCATCACACAAATAATTGCCCTTACCGGGATTTGAACCCGGGACCGCGGCTTAGCAGGCAGGGTCACTAGTGTCACTAGTTCACTACGCGCTAGGCCAGACCGGTTGTCGAAAGGCAAGAATAGGCGAACTGGAGATGAGTTAAATGCAATGTCCACGTTTAGATTTTTTTTTCTACTCCAGCACTTATATCTGTCAATTAGATTATTGTCAGCGGTATCCAAATTGACTTCATTTGAGTAACGATAAGAAAGTCTATTTGTCTATAGGTTCATATGATAACTGCTGAGCAGTAATCATATGAATATAGGAGTTCTGTTAATTTTTTTTAAAGTACAACTTTCATTAACAGGTTTGTTTTCAATTGCAGTAATAAGTAGCTTTTTAAAATAATTATTATTTTGGTTCATAATTTAAATCAAGATGAATAAACATACTGAAATGCTTTTTATATATTAGATATTGCAAAACACAGTTAAAAACCATAATTCTATCATATAATATTTCATTAGACATTTAAATATTCTTGAACGCAACCATATCTTTCGTAATTGAGAACCGGCTTATTTTCTATTTATCTTGTCTATGGCTTGTTCGGCGCGTGTTTTGTTGGAAATTTGTAAATTTTGTTGAAACTATATCAGTGTTTTGTAGTTTATTATCGGTCGACGTTATTGTGCAAAATCTTAAATTATTAATTATTATGAGTGATTCTGATGAACAATGTACTGCCGAAGAAATCAAGGCTATATGGCGCTCAAAGTGACTGACAATTTGTTACCTGAAAAGTTGAAGAAAGCGTACATGGAAATTAACCCATTTTATTGTTCTCGGATAGGTATGTATTTGGCTGTCGTAGAAAAAGTATAGCATACAATTGTAACATTATGAAGGCTTAAAAGTCTCGTACCTTAATTAGGCCACTCGGCAGACCTCGTGGCCTAAACGCGGTACTCAACTTTTATAGCCTTCATAAAGTTACCATTATATAATATACTATTAAGATACGCATAAGTCCTATCTTTTTCTGATAAAGGATTTGAAACATTCGGTCAAAGGAGGATGATAATGATTTTTAAGAAAAAAAACCGCCACTTTTGGATTTCTGGTGAAAGGTAGGTGTAGAAATGTGTAGGTATTTTTTAAAACTGCTTTAAATGTGAATCTTTGATTATTTGATGGAAACACAAATGAATATACGTTCCTATACCGTTAAAGTTTGAGGAGTTTCCTCAATTCCTCATGAATCCAATATCCGATTATAAGAAATCGATCTTGACAAAATTTGACTTGAAAATTCAATGCTTAAGAAACATAACAAAATCTCCTAACAAATAAATGTCACTGTTCTTAACGTAAATGCATGCTGTTCTTATAAAAATACCAAAGTCACTATAAGTATCATGTTCAGATTTGAGGAGTTCCGTTCTGGTTATCATTAGCAGTTCCACTGCACCAAATGTCACTATTTTGAACGTAAATGCAAGCTGTTCTTATAAAAATACCAAAGTCATTATGTGCCGTTCAGATTCAAGGAGTTCCGTTTTGATTATCATCGGCAGTTCCACTGCACCAAATGTCACTGTTCTGTACGTAAATGCAAGCTGTTCTTATACATAAAAATCACTATATGTATGCCTTTCAGATTTGAGGAGTTTTCTCGATTTCTCCAGGATCCCATAATCAGAACTGGGTTCTGATAAAAAACATTCAATAAAAAAAAAATCAAAACCGGTCCAGTAACGACATCTCCAGTCGTGGAACAAACGTTAAAAAAAGAATGAAAAAAAAAACATACAGACGAATTGAGAACCCCCTTCCTGGAGATTTGGGGCGGCGGTTAAAAAAAAAGGTGCGGTTAATAAGTAAGGTTCAGGTTCCAAATTAGTGGTTAAAATGTTTCTATTTGAATAAATGTCAAGACCTTATGCCGCTTACTAATGAGCAGTAAAATTTAGGAACCAAGGTTGCAGTAAACCGTTTATTGGCAGAGATGTGCTCGCGCCATCGCCGGCCGGTGGTGGGGATATTCTCATTGCACACGATATTCGGCTCAAGCAAATGAGTAGGTAGGTATGAATTTTAATCTGGAGTGAACGAATATTTTTTCTGCTCAATCATTGGGTTGGGTCTTTATTGAATCAAGTCCGATATTTATGGCGTTATGCAGGTGTCCCCTGTGTGGTGAGGGGTAAAATTATCACTACCCACTTTCCTCACGTGGGTGTTGTAGAAGTCGACTGTGGGATATAAGTTGAATTATGGTGTGGGCAGTTATGGGCTTTGAAACTTATCGCTGAAATACCACAATCTCGTTTTCTTTCAATCACTTAAATAGTTAATTGTTAAGAGTGTCATTCAAACATAAGCAGTTGCATGTGGTCTGCCTAATACTTTTGGGAATACATACGTGAATTTACGCTGCATACAAACCGATTTAAAATCGATTAAATCAGGCGTTACTTTGCGGGATTCGATGAGAAACACAGCAAAAGGGAATGTACAAGTTTCTAATGGGGTGGCAACGCGCATGTGACACTGTTTGAGTTGCAGGCGTCCATAGGTTACGGTGACCGCTTTACATCAGGCGGGCCGTATACTTGTTTGCCACCGACGTAGTATAAAAAAAAAAAAAATCAAAATCTAGAATGCGATTTAAAGAACAAAGTGATTCTTCCTAACTTGTTGATTTATTTCTAGTTAGGTTAGCTATTTCAAGTACTAAGCCGATGTTTTGCCAAGCAATCAGAATAAAAGGAGGCGTTAAGATTTTACGAGGCTTATTTATGCGGGCGCTGCGTCATGAAATATGAACGACGAATTAATCGTTGCGTGCAGCTTTATGCCCTTTTGTTGGTTTGTTGCGATGGATAGAGAAAATTGTAGACTCGGTGTTTGTCGTATTGTTAAATATTCGAGAAAGCGATATGGATCGGATTTTTCAGTGTTTAAAATATAATTTCTTCGAAAGAAAACGTTTTCTGTGTTATTAGTAAATAGGTATCCAGAAATATAAACGACGAATTAATTGTTGCGTCTAGCTTTATGCCCTTTTGTTGGTTTGTTGCGATTGATGCAGAAAAGAGTAGACTTGGTGATATTTAACAAGATTTCCTACCTACGTCAAAAATTTGTTCTAAAACGATATGGATTCGATTTGTCAGTGTCAAAAATCTCATTTTTTCAAAAGAAAACGTTTTCTACGATATATTTCTGGACAAATCGATATCCAGAAATATGAACGACGAATTAATCGTTTCATGCAGCGGTATATACTTTTGTTGGTTTGTTGCAATTGATATAAAAGGGAAATTGTATGTACTTCGTTTACTTATGTGACAATTCCACACGTGAAAGTGCCACATGTGACCAAATTTAAAATACACACTTAAAAATATTCAACATGTTTGTGTGTATAAATAGACTCTTACCTGCAGACAAACTGCACATGCATAATTATGATAATTCGAAAAAAAAACTCGTACAGCTTGAAGGTGTTGATGTCAACTTTAGCCGGTCTGCTTCGTGACCACGGGGACACTGTCGTTCTCAGACGTTGGAGGTTCGTTTTAAACACATATTATACGTGATTAAGTCCCGTTTCTAATTTTAAGTATTCAGATGATTTACTGGGATTGTGACACATCTACGGTTTTACGTAGGATCTCCGTCTCAAGCAATCGTGTATCTAACCAATTCACTGCGTCTATAAAACGACAGTAAAGTCGTACTTACACTTTTGCTTTTTCGCAAATACTTTGGCAAGAATGAGCGTGCTCACTGTATCTAATAATTCTTTTAGCTTTTGTTTATATTAAAATAACAAATCTAAAAGTACTTTTTCTTTTTCTTACTCATCAACATCCTGCATATCTACAGACCTACCTATCGACTAATAATTGTCCTTAAATGTAACTGAGTTAAGAATGATTTCCCGAGAAGGTATATGTGGTGATATTTCTTGAATATTTTCCTCTAGTGTAGCTTTATACACCAACACTAGTTTTTTAAAGGTGCGCGGGGCCCGAGGGCCCCGCGGTGTTCTTTTTTTGTTTTGCTTTATTGTTTTTTGCTTTTGCTTTTTGTTTTTGTGTTTTGCTTTTGCTTTTTGTTTTTGAGCTATGCTTTTTTGATTTATTGCTTTGCTTGTTTGCTTTTTTGCTTTAGCCTTTGCGTGCTTGGGAGCACTCTCTGCCCGCAGCTCGGCCTGCGGCCTCGCGTGCTTGGGAGCCTGTCAGACACGCCCGGGCCTTCGGCCCTCCGCGTAGTTACTGTGGGGGTTGTAGGGAAGTTGGAGCTTAAACACGACCCAATAGTAAAAGTGTCTTGAGAAGCTCACGACGGGCCTACGGCCTGCGGCCTCCGGCCCGTCGTTTCGCTTCTCTAAGACACTTTTACTATTGGGTCGTGTTTAAGCTCCAACTTCCCGGTCCGCCAGAGAGCCGATCAGGGACGCTCCGGGCCTTCGGCCCTACGCGGAGCTCGGCCTTCGGCCTTCGCTGGGTTTCGTTTCGAAGCTCCGCGCCGGCCTTCGGCCCGCCGCGTCGCTTTTTAGACACTTTGATTATCGTTCTGCTTGGGAGCACAGTCTGTACGCAGCTCGGCCTGCGGCCTTCGCGTGCTTGGGAGCACTCTGCCCGCAGCTTGGCCTGCGGCCTTCGCGTGCTTGGACGCCTCTCAGGCACGCTCCGCGTAGTTACTGTGAGATTTGTAGGTAAGTTGGAGCTTAAACACGACCCAATATTAAAAGTGTCTTGAGAAGCTCACGACGGGCCTGCGGCCTGCGCTTTTACTATTGGGTCGTGTTTAAGCTCCAACTTCCCGGTCCGCCGGCGAGCCGATCAGGGACGCTCCGGGCCTTCGGCCCTACGCGGAGCTCGGCCTTCGGCCTTCGCTGGGTTTCGAAGCTCCGCGTCGGGTCTTTGGCCCGCCGCTTCGCTTATTTAGATACTTTTTGTTATTGTTTTCTTGGGAGCACAGTCTGCACGCAGCTCGGCCTGCGGCCTTCGCGTGCTTGGGAGCACTCTGCCCGCAGCTCGGCCTGCGGCCTTCGCGTACTTGGGAGCCTGTCAGACAAGCCCGGCCTTCGGCCCTCCGCGTAGTTACTGTGGGGATTGTAGGATTTGTAGGGAAGTTGGACCTCCGGCCTGCGGCCTCCGGCCCGCCGCGTCGCTTTTTAGACACTTTTACTTATATTTTCTTGCTTGGGAGCACTGTCTGTACGCAGCTCGGAACTTGGACCGGAGCAATGACCGTCGGGCTGTAGAACGCTCCCTCAGGCTGGTAGGGAAATTTGACTTTGTCCCCTCTCGCCGCCGTTTTTGACTTTTCCAAAAAAATTTTTTTCTCATTTTTATTTTTGGCCCCCGCTCTTACCACGTGCCAAATTTGAACGCGCTCGGACCGAAAATAAAAAAAAAAATTTCAAAGTCGGCCATTTTGAAATTTTGTAAATGCCATTCGATGGACCTCAGATAACTGTACAACATTAGTTTAAGCACTATTAACCTTTTTCCTACCGTTACGGAGCTATGGGGATTTAAAAAAAAACCTCCATACAAACTGGTAGGGAAATTTGACTTTGTCCCCTCTCGCCACCGTTTTTGACTTTTCCAAATTTTTTTTTTCTCATTTCTATTTCTGGCCCCCGTTCTTACCACGTGCCAAATTTGAACGCGCTCGGACCAAAAAAAAAAAAAAATTTCAAAGTCGGCCATTTTGAAATTTTGTAAATGCCATTCGATGGACCTCAGATAACTGTACAATATTAGTTCAAGCACTATTAACCTTTTCCCTACCGTTACGGAGCTCTGGGGATTTAAAAAAAGGACCTCCATACAAATTTCAATTGGCCTTCAAAGGGCGCCATTTTGAATTTTTCTAAATTTTCTTTTGGTATACTAATCTTGGGGTGGCTGTCTACCCGTGTGCAAAATTTCAGCGCGCTCAGACCATTTTGAAATTTTTCAAAAAAAAAAGTCGGCCATTTTGATTTTTTTTTTAACGCCATTCGATGGACCTCGGGTGACTGTATAACATTTGTTTGAGCACTTTTCACTTCTATGTACCGTTACGGAGCTATGGTAATTAAAAGAAAAACCTCCACTCAAATTTCAATTGGCCCTCAAAGGCCGCCATTTTGAAGTTTTCAAAATTTTCTTTTTGATTATAAATCTTGGGGTCACCTTCCACCCGTGTGCCAAATCTCAGCGCGCTAGGACCATTTTGAAAATTTTCAAAAAAAAAAAGTCGGCCATTTTGATTTTTTTTTTAATGCAACTTTTTTCTACTCGGATACCTGTATGACATTTGGTCGAGCACCCCCGGCTATCTCTTACGGTTTAAAAGTTGCCATACAAAATAAAAGTGGCCAGTTTTCCCACATTTGTAGCACTTTTCAATTTTTTTTTATTTCATTCGAATCGAGGCCACTTGGAGATTCTATGACCAAAATTTGAGCTCTCTACGACAAACTTGAAAAATCGTCAAAAAAAAAAGTCGGCCATTTTGAAAAAAAGATAGCGGCGTCAAAAACTGCCCAGGGTCTTCTATGACATTTGGTCGAACACTCCCCGGCTAACTCGAGCCGTTTGGCCAGGCCGTCCAACATTTTTTTACCCGGAACCGGTAGACCGACGGTCTGATCTATCCGGGGTCGCAGGACCAAACTCTATACGACCACACCAAACACTGCCACCTTCAAATCCCCCTTCTGCCTATTTTTGGAAAAATGTCAGTCGGGTTGTAGCTTTATATTATATAGATATATATCAATTTTCCTGCGTGGTTTAATATATATTATACTACCTAATACGATAAAATTTCATCATTATGGGAGGCGGAAAAGTGGTAGCGTTTAAAATTCCAAAGAGGACTTTATCGTCCCGTTTGCAATTTGAGTATGTGTAAAAGTCGTGACAGTTTAAATCAGTTCAAAAAAAGGATTAACCTTTTAGTTAAAAATGTCACATATAATATAGAATAGAACAGAATATTTTTTATTTAACACTAGTTTGGACAAATATAACAAAGATAAATACAACACAATCTAGATGTTAAATTGGGAGCCCACTCAGCATATTGCCACGGCATGCCGAAGCGCTGATTTTCAGTGGGTCCCGGACTAAATAAACTAAGCTAAGAGCTAAACTAAAATAAGTGACAGCACAAATATCAAACAGATGCGGAATACCGCTACTGTACAAGTAAATTGACAGCAGACATAAGACGTAATATTAACTTAATAACATAAAATGTATGATAGAAAGGACAGTAACATAATAAACAAGCGACAAATTGAACATACAAGTATTAGTTGAGGGCAAGGACTAAAAAACTACTACTGTGAGTTATTAAAAGCTGATTAGATTAGGTATTTTTCTGTTTGAAGAGTAATAGTTTCAGTTTATTTTTAAAAGTATTTTTCTTTAGGAGCAATCTCTATATCATTATTTTGAACTTTAATAAATCAGCCAGGCCATAAACAAGTATCCCAGGTGCACCCCCGCTGCCCAATCACCGTAATGAGCAAGCTGCTTCGTTTAAATATAATGCGGAGCGACAAGGAAACGCAATTACCGACGCGCTACAAGCCCGTTAATGCACTAGTGCAGTAATATCGCTCTTTGAAAACCTAAATGCCGCCACTTTGGTACACTAGTTTAAGCAAGTACTTATGTTATTCTGGCGAAATGTTTTAAAAGGTATAAATAAAACTTATAAAGCTAAACCGAAATAGATACTGTTATGATTATTTTTATAAAATAAATAAATATAAATAAATATTGGGGACACCTTACAAAGATCAACTTAGACCCAAACTAAATACATACTTATATACATAGAAAACATCCATGACTCAGGAACAAACATCTGTGATCATCACACATAAAATGTCCTTGCCGGGATTCGAAACCCAGGACCGCGGCTTAGCAGGCAGGGTCACTACCGACTGAGCCAGACCAGTCGTCAAAACGTAAAGCTACATCTTCATCCTCCTTGCGTTATCCCGGCATTTGCCACGGCTCATGGGAGCCTAGGGTCCGCTTTGACAACTAATCCTTTTTATAAAGCTAAGTAATTGTTTATAATATTGGAACCAAGATAAATTATTGAAAATACAGTGTGTAAAAACGAAAACCATTTATTAAAACCCGTTAATGTTTAAGTAATACTGAGCAACTTTTACTATGGGATCAACCCCGAAATTACGAAAATATATTCTGATAGTTTCATTGGTAGATAGATTGATATTTCTTATGGGAGAATAAATTTTTATTTCGCGCTTTGGGCCAACGCCCCATAGTAAAAGTTGTTTAGTGTGACTTATATATTAAACTTACAGTAATGGTAAATTTACATACTGTATTTAAACACCAGACTTCTTACACTAGCCACAATCAAAACATTTTTATTCACTAGTATTGTCACTACCCTATCTAAGAGATATGCCCGGCTGTTGACATAATACCTAGGGTTTGGGAAAGAATAAAGAAACACCAGTATTTTATACAAAATTCTTTATTATGTACACCCTAAATAAAATCTAACTCAGTAACTTGGTAGAGCAAGATTTGGTTCGTTAAACTGTTATTTACATCAAGTTCAGTTCGATCATAAAACCTAGGAAAAACACAGATCCTATGTGTAACACCATCCATAGATCAAACTTATTTTACTTATTTAACCTAATATATAGATTAAACCACCACCAACCAAATTGTTGTAAACAAAAATTATTAATCAGTAAATGTGTGACTCTAAATGCTATACCTAGAACTAAAACTAAAACTGGATCTGGCAAATGTTGCAATCATGAAATAGGCTTTCAAGAATTCATTTTAGGGTTATTAACTTTTGAATAGAATGGTTTTAAATTAAGATTTTAACTGTAAAAAAAGAAACAAATAAAAAAAAAACAACACAATAGGTACCTGCTATCGCTGAAGTCCCCGAAGAAGAACTCCGTTCTCGGCTCCGGATTCATCAGTGAAGTATGAACATTCTCCTCCCCTACAATAGAAATAGAATAATAAGAACCACGTTTATAACTTATAAGCTTAAGAGCTTTCCCTACTTCTTCTAAGGATGAACAACGGTAAGACTTACCGGAAAAAAACTTCAGCAGACCAGCATTAAAATCATTAGGTCTCGGCACAACCACCGAAGCGCCAACGCATATTAGCAACAGCTGAGCTGTGGTCTGAGGATCTATTGCTCCTGTCCTCGATGTTGGAACTATCTCTGACTTTTCATTACCACTAAATCAAAACTTTTTGTCTTTATGCACCTTTAAACTTCCTCAAGGTGCTTACATCAAAAATAATCATTATTATAAAATAAAACAAGGTAAATTATCTTAATTATTCCACATATTTTGTAAAAAAACGCCTTTTCTTCACGTCCAGAATTTTCCATTTTTTTCCCCTTTCATTTGTTCTTCCAATATCAAAAATTTAAATTCCCCACCATAGAGGTAACTAGCCAAAAAGTCCTGAATAAACTAGATGAACACAACCTTTATGGTGAAACTATAAAATAGACTGAAAGTATAGGAATGTAATTTTATTAATTTAACTAGAACATATTATTTTATTTATTAGAAAAATAAAATCATAAAAGTACAAAAATACATACCACGTTAGTAACACTGATACTCACTAGGTGTCGCTAAGTGACAGTATTCAGTTATTAGGCTGTAGAAAACACACTGTTCATCATTGTCAAGTGTTATGTCGCTATGTATCGGACATTCGGTTAAATATAGGAGTAAATAGGTATTTTTATTATGTTCGTTTTTGCAGTATCACGAGACTAATTATTCCAAATATAATAAATATTGTGACGGATTGTGTAATCCATCAAAAACACGACCAGATCGAAAGGTAAAAATAAAAGATTAAAAACTGACCTAGCACTATAAAATATGATACAACAGTCGAAATACTCGTAACTAAATCAAGCGACAAAAACGTCATTTCATTACTCTCCTTTATGGTCCAGTCCCATTAGAACATTAACTGTACCAAAAAATGACAAATGAAAGTCGTAAATTTCTATGATCTCTCTTTTTAAAACGTCATAACACAGTGGGGCGGTGGTAACGGACTGTGGACTTCAAGGAATAAAACACATAGTTGGTTACTGCAGTTACGGATAAGAAGAAAGACAATTCCGGAATATATCCCATACCAGAATTTCGTTCGTACGCAAGAGGGAGCAAGACAATCGTTAATTTAATAGAAGACACAATATAATTTCCTCGGCAGGTAAAAGTATTAGCCCCTAAACAATATTAGGTACGTGAGCGGCATCATTTACAAATAGACTTTACGAGCAATGTTTAGGGGCGCAGGGTAAGCAAGTGGACAGAAGCGATCAAATTAAATATTTCTTACTGTTTTACAGATAAGTAACAGATGATGACTATAATTACTGACAATGACTTGCCATTTTATTCTCGTATAGGTAGGAAACATGTTGCCTATTACATATAAACCTTCGCGTGAGAAAAGCATTAAATAGTGGAAACACTATAAAATAGTCAAACGCGGAAAAATGACAAGCATGTGACGATAAAGGTATTAAGAATGAATAAGGTGGAAAGTTACGAAGGTAGGCCGAGGAAAGGGTGGATATGAAACGAATGCAGTTGATAAATGAGACTAATAAGATACCTAACAAGCGATACAGACGTGGAAGAAGACATGTTGTGCCGACCCAAATGAAAATAAGAGAATGATGATAAAATGTAGCTTATTCACTAGTTGATTATTGACAGTTGCTTAAACTTAGCTCTAAGAGGTCCCTAATCCCTACCAGTTGTGATAAAAAAAAAATACGGAGACCTCCGTGGCTCAGTTGATCAAAGCGGGGGTGTGAACTCTTTCCATTTTTCCTGTACTTTGAATATTTGTAATATCTCTCGCAGACGTTTCGGCATAAGGAAAATAAGTTATTTTATAATCTTTTCTTTGAAACCTAAATATTTCCTTACTGGTTTTTCCCTGTTTTGTGACACACATATCTCCGTTCAGTTTCAACGAGATTAAGCGACTTTGAGTCGTGTAGCGATAACATGTCTGTGTAAAGGTACTCCTAATTCGGTTACGAGTATTCATGATCATGATCTAATAACCAATATACCTTAAGAAAATAAAGTAGGGAGGTAATTTGTGCTATATGCTATATTATTATTTCACTTTACTCGTACACATATAATAATATCACTAAGGTAAAAGTACTAGTGCTGGACAGTGTACCAATAGATACCACTTTTAATGTTAAGTTATAAGTGTATTTAGATAAATACAAAATTAAAATCGAATCGCCAACCCGCAACAAATACCTCATTCTTTTATCCTTTATAACGATAGCTCTGTTACATCGCAGCTATACGGCTAACCCGTTATTACTTCAATATTTCTAATAGCACCCCATCCAATCTCGCTCGATGCCACTATCGCTATCGAGTCACACTTTGCAGCGCGGCTCACGAATTTCGGAACAAGCTTTAGCTAACAACAAAGAGAGTACCTACAATGTTATAATAGTTATTTGTTATACAAGGGGGCAAAGTTGTATTTTAACGCCGAGTGTGGAATTGAAAAACGAGCAAGTGAAAGGATTCTATAGTTGAAGTTCGAGAATAGAACCCTGATCTTGCGAGTTTTTTAACACACGAGAAGTAAAATACATTTGCACCCGAGTGTAACACAAAACTTTTCCCCTCACTAGAGCGAGGAAACTACAACGCAAAAACTGCGTTTATCACTGCTTCCAGTAGTTTCACAGGTGGTAAATCATCTTTATTACTAGATTCAACTACTTTTATCAATTTTAAAGCAGATAATTTGACTTTATTCAAGGTCAAAATACTTTACTCACTAGTGAATAAAATGCGTTTTTACTCGCTGGTATTAAAGGACAAAACACGTGTTTCCGAGCTAGTGAGGGAAAAAATGTTGAATTTAGTTTTGATGGAAAGCATGATTAGTAACAGATCTGTAAGACATAATTAGATTCATATTGTAAGAGCTTTACCAGGGTACGTAGCGGAATGGCACAAACGCTCACGAAACTTAACGCTCGTAGATATCTATCTCTATCGCTCATGCACATTGGCGCGACAGAGCCAGACTAACTTTCGCGGCGTTTCGTTTTCGTTTCGCGTCGAAGAAATGCCATTCGGCTATACGGCACCAGGTCAGATAGGAAAATCTAGGAAGGGTTTCCTATACCTTAAGGTGGCCTTCTCTAGTTTAAATTTGACAAATTATGATGAATAGGGAATTAGTTATTCTTACAACAAGATGACAAGGTATAACATTTCTTCGAGTGTCTATCATTAATTGCTAGCGGAAGATTCGATAATTCTAGATCACTTTTGAAATTACATATTCAATTCATATTTTTAATGACATTTAAGGAGACCATATCGGGTCGTGATCTTTATCAAAATTTTAGTTGTTTCGATTAGTAATGACACTTAAGATTTTGTCGGAAGAAACAATGTTTTACTTTTTGGTGTCAAGTTGCACTGTCCGCGTCGTACGACGCAATAAAGTTAGTGTGATGTTCGGACTCCTATGACGGTCTGTGCTGAGCCGTAATACCGATTGTGATATCAGCTGGGTTTCTATGTCTTATTTCATTTGTCACCTTTTAGGAAAATTGTGCAACTCATCTTGACTGATCAACATTGATATTTTGAGAAATTATTGATATGTCTAACACTATTATTGATAAATTAAACACACACGTCCGGTCAGTTAAACATTTATTGCGAGACTAAATGGCCTGCAGAGGGCGCACCGAATGCACCGCGACATAACAGTAAGTATAGGTACATACATTACAATTATATTGAATAAAATGTCTGCATAAAGTTAAAGGTAGATTGGTTGCACTCATTTATTAGAAACATATTTCTACATATTTCTTTCACATGCTTATGTGCATGCGGTAACAGTCAGGGTATTGGCCTAAATAAGTATGCCAAATCTTGTCTGTTATTCATTGTCTTAGATAGTCTGTTATTAGGCTGGCAATCTTAATTCAGCAACTCTCAAAAAGTTTCTACATTTGGATCATGTCTTCAATGTTGATAAAAATTATAGGCTGGTTATTAAAAGAATGCTGAACAAGATCTACCAGATTTCCCAAAACATCTCCCGAAGTTTATACACCGAAAATGCACTTGGTACAAATGACAAATGTCCAAACTTATTGAGAATTCCTCAAATCAAATACTTGAACCATTTTCTTCTTTTATGACTGATACTCATCGTTTGTTTATGTAAAGTAAAAAAGGACTTAAAAATGTTTATTCGATTTATTACCACAACCCCTAAACAAATAACGGTAAATTGATTGTAGGCACTCACTTTCATCCAAGCAGAAAATATCCTATGCATTCCAAAGTAACTTGATAACTGCTCTCCAATCCCTCTAGTATGTAATTTTATGGATGTTACCCTGAAGGGCGTCTGTCCCATCAATTTGGTCACCCTATCTACTTGATATAGCTGTTGGTATTAGCACCAGCGTTACCAATTCAGTTAGGTAATAATTATCATAATATTCCATTACGTACTTGATTGAATAATTTCAAATCATTTAAGCGCTAGTAATTAATTAACAACACATCAATCATAATTCATAATCATTGCTTATTGCTCAATGATGACCATGATCAATATATGTACAACATTACGTAGTAAGTATATTCAGTTTCTCACGAACAATACTAAAAGGGTCTAAATAGCAAATTTTTTTTAGCTAAGTAATTAACCGTCGAGACCAAACCGGAACTCCTCAAATCTGAACGGCACACTTATAATGACTTTGGTGTTTTTATGAGAACAGCATGCATTTACGTTCAGAACTTTAACATTTGGTGCAGTGGGCCTGCTGGTGATGATTAGAATGGAACTCCTCAAATCTGAAAGAACAGGATGCATTTACGTTCAGAACAGTGACATTTGGTGCAGTGGAACTGCTGATGATAATCAGATCGGAACTCCTCAAATCTGAACGGCACACTTATAGTGACTTTGCTATTTTTATCAGAAAGCCAAGTACTTACATGAACAATAGTGACATTTGTTTGCAGTGGAACTTATGATGATGATCAGAACAGATCTCTTCAGCGACGCATAGCTCATGTTAGGAGATTTGTTATTTTTGTTATGTTTGTTAAGCATATTGAATTTTTAAGTCAAATTTTGTCAAGCTCGATTTCTTATAATTGGATTCATGAGGAATTGAGGGAACTCCTCAAACCTTAACGGGATACGTACGCATTATTAATTTGTATCTCCAACAAATAGTCAAATATTTACATTAAAAGCAGTTTTAAAAAATACACATTTCTACATAATCCAACATTCGCAAGTACCTTTCACCAGAACCCCAAGAGCGACGTTTGTTTTTGTGAAAAATTATTACATATTATTTAAATTTGTTAGTAGGTTCACGATAAACTTATTGAACGAAACTATCATAATCTAATAAACCGAATTCCAACTTATTAGCATATGTTTTCCTTGTGTCTCATTCCTTTATGAAATTCGAAATGTGTTTATAAAATTTAACGGCATATTGAGCATATTAACGGCTTATGTTGGTGCCTTTCTGAACTGATGTATGTATCTATTTCTAAATGAATAAATGAAAAAAGAAAAATGATAAATTAAGTATGGTTTTAAAACAAAATGTGGTTTGTAGCTATATCGATTTCGGATTCCAATTAAGTATAAAAAAAAACAAATAATTTGAGAATGTTAAGATATAACTAGAGATGGGCCGAATATGGACTTTGCCGAATACGAATATTCGGCCGAACATTCGGTTCAGCTCTTACCGAACCGAACATTCGGCCGAATATTCGGTTACGCCATATTTTTAAAGAGGATATTCATTAAAACTATTAAATGATTTATAATGGTTACATATGTTACTTCAACTATGTTCTTATGATTTAGTGGATGACTAAAACTTATTTAAAACAACTCTGAAGTTTGAACTCTTCTCAACTCGCAAACTACGGTTTTCTAACTTTTTTTACAAAACAATTGCATTTATATTTTGACGCACAGTTAATTATCTTTTTTTAGTAGTTCCTTAGAAAGCTACTAGAATAGGAGATTATTATCCAATGGAATACGTAAGATCTTCATTAGTTATTTACTTTGTTTATTCGGTAAATATTCGGCAATGCAACCGAACTATTCGGCCGAATACGAACATTGAAAAACTTGCCGAATATGACGAATACCGAATATTAACCGAATATTCGGCCCATCTCTAGATATAACCAAAAACAAGTAGATGTAAATACGAATACCGAATCCGGATGTAATCTACCCAATAAAAATAATCTAAACCTAACTTAACCTAGATATGAAATAACACATTACATAATTAAAACACCAATCTATTATTAACTAATTTCACTAACTAACATTCAAGGTGAATCTGAAGAAACTTTGGCTTTCTGAACAAGTATGATAATGGTTGGGAATTTTATATATAATATACTTCTTGCAATATTTATATACGAGTATGTATATTATGTATGTATTGATATATTGGTTAGGTACATATTTTATATTTTATTTATGTACTTTAGTATGTAATTTATTTTATAGTGTCATTTTGTATTTATGTAGATTATTTAATTAATGGGTACTATATATATGTATATTATATATTTTAGTTAGTTTATGTATGTATATGATTGTATGTATATTGATGATGCATATAGTATTTAGATAGTGACTTATATCTATTTAAATTTCTGTTTTATTTTCCGCACCAATTGTAAGTTTCTGTTTGGTCCAATGGTTGACTGGTAGAGAATGCCTTAAGGCATTAAGTTCGCCATTTGTACTTTATGTTGTGCAATAAAGGTTAAATAAATAAATAAATAATTGTTAACAATTTTTTGGATTACTTTTGACCTTTATTGTACTCCTGTAAGTTTGTCTATCTTACCTACTGGAACGATCCTCTCATCTACTCCAAGGTTAGCTGGACAAGATCCCTTATAGGGATAAGCTCGCCTTTGTGTCTCTATTCCTACAAATTGTATATAAACTGTTGTACACAATAAAGTGATTTACTACTACTACTACTTATTTATCTACCCAATTGTATTTACAGGTTATGAATGTTATGATTGATTTTAAATCAACTGTTCAAGTTCTGCACTTTTAAAATGTTTCACGCGAAGAGCGTGCAATACGTGTTTACTGTGCACCTGCTGTATTTTCTTCTGTACGTGAAAAGTTCGGGACGAGTGAAAAGTGATTTGTCGGTAGCCTACGGCGGCGGATGGGAAGTTAATTGCGCCGCGTAGGTATCGCCGCGCCGACCAATGGGAGGGGCGGCTTTTATTGACGTCTCCCACTAGTTATGATTATAATTCTTTAGATTACGTGTTTAGGGGCTGGTTGTATTTCATGCACGAAATGTGATTTGGGGCTTATCGCCACGTATCACATCATCCGATAAGTAGGTAATTATGTACTACGTCAGTACGAATATATCTTAAAAAAAATATTAAGTATATAACTTTTCTACTTAACATGAGGTACCTATAAAATATTGCACTGAAAAAACACAATCGGTACTTCCAAAAGAATGCTGAATTACTTATATATTTATGTACCTACTAAAGCTCAATTTTCCCTAATGTAAGTTTTATTAAAATGTTCGTGTCGATAATTTAGCGACAGGCCACAAACACGTAAATAAAACGAATATGGCGAGCGGCAACCGCAACGGTAATGTCCAGTCCACATTTACCAGCCACCAGACCTATCACCTATAAACTGTACGCGAAATGGCTCCACTAGAACCCGATTGGGCTTAAAGTTTTCGAATACCCCCAGCTGTTCCGAAAAGAACCAAGCGCCCAAACAATAACAATCGAATTCGAAAATTAAAAATTAATTCGTTGAAATTGAATTAAAATAGAATCCGTTTTTGTGTTGTGATGCTTTTGTTTCGTACTGAACAATGGCACGACACGTTTGAATTAATTGTGATCGTATTTTAGCTTCGGCTGCGGTAATACAAATTATTGTTTGGACCAAAAATGTGTGGTCAGACATCGAGACACGATTATCCGAGGACCTTTTTTTATACCACGTCGGTGGCAAACGGGTATACGGTCTGCTTGACTTTATTACCTATATTATACTCATATCTACATAAAAAATGAGTTTTTTGCTGGTGAATGGTAAAATCATAATGGTAATATGCCTTTTTGCCGATTTTGAGGACGGACAAAAATAACTTAGAAATGTAGCATAATGCAGGATGCAGGTTTACAAAAATAAATTTAATTTGAGCAAACATACTTAATAGGCAAGCTGGTAAACCGTCATCATCATTTTGATAAACTGCAACTTGCAGTCGTCGCGTAAAAATAAAAACAAAATTTGTTTTATTTAATACGTACGGTTGTAATTATATAATATGTAATTTTATTTGGTTTTTATTTAATTGGTTAAATATATTATGGTAATGATTTGAAATATTCTGCGTTATCATCTGTGTTTCTTAAAAAAGTTACATACAATTTTATTAAGGTACTTATATCTACATTTTTAAATTTTCAAAATCGTTGTAGGCTTATAAACAAGTGTACAAATTAAGGAACTACAAAAATCTTACTTAGGCCGCGTCGGAGACAATCCTGATAAATTAATTGACTTTTCCGTGTAATCCAATTATTAGAGAGCAACATGAGTACTAAGTTAGCATTTAGCGGTAATGCCATTTTCTCTTAAATAAATGCCTCCAGTAGAACGAAGCCTCGCACACCGCAGACGTCAATAAAAACCAACATTGAAATCATTCATTCATTTCAGTGAAAAATGTGTCACGTCCCGTCCTTAAGTTAACCTAGAAAAGGGCGATTCGGTCGAGAAAAAACTTTTTCAACTGTAACAAACTTAGGCACTATTATATGACAACAAGGGCTTATTTAAATACTGGAACATACCAATTCCGCTTATTATTCGTTTAATATTAAATTCATGCCTATTGAATATAATTTAACCCAATTTATTATTCATTACTGAATGCCTATTGTCTACTTACAGTAGACATTGTGTGAAACGTAATTTATCTGAGGGGAAATAAATTTATCATCTGTCGATTTCTTCAAATAAAAACCGGCCAAGAGCGTGTCGGGCCACGCTCAGTGTAGGGTTCCGTAGTTTTTAGTATTTTTCATTCATTTTCTATCAAGTTCAAAACAATTTTCCTAGAAAGTATTTATAAAGTTCTACTTTTGTGATTTTTCATATTTTTTAAACATATGGTTCAAAAGTTTGAGGGGGGGGGGACACACTTTTTTTTCCTTTAGGAGCGATTATTTCCGAAAATATTAATATTATCAAAAAACGATTTTAGTAAACCCTTATTAATTTTTAAATACCTATCCAACAATATATCTCACGTTAGGATTGCAATGAAAAAAATCACTCCCCACTTTACGTGTAGGGGGGGTACCCTAATAAAACATTTTTTTCCACTTTTTATTTTTGCACTTTGTCGGCGTGATTGATATACATATTGGTACCAAATTTCAGCTTTCTAGTCCTAATGGTTACTGAGATTATCCGCGGACGGACGGACGGACGGACGGACAGACAGGCATGGCGAAACTATAAGGGTTCCTAGTTGACTACGGAACCCTAAAAATGATACTTTTTACTTATACATATCCAATAGCTATCATATCTACTGCTAATATTTAACGTATCTCAAGATTACCCTAAAGAAAAAATCGTGCCGATTATTCGTGAATCATGAAACAGGAGCCACTTTGAAACCACAAGTGTGTCGAAGTTTAGTTCAAAATCCTACTTTGTCGCTTATAATTATCATATGGACGCAATTTTACTTGTAGTTACGGCTGTACGAATAATCTGTAACATTTTAAATAAATATTCATATAAGAATATATGTTAAAAATAGATAATGTTATACCTATTTACGTTAGATGCTGATACTGTCTTTGTCGATGTCGGCTCGGCTCCGAGAGCAATCTAGAATTGAGATATTAACTTGCATATCATCCATGTTGCCTTCCCATGCATAATATGTACACGACGGCTGGACAGTTCATTTATGAAATAGGTATGTACCTAGTAGTAGTAGTAGTAGTTTCATGTGCTCTGCCTACCCCTTTATGGGATACAGGCGTGATTATATGTTGTATGTTGTTGTTGTTGTATGTACCTATTTCATCTACTAACTCTGCACTCAATTGGAGTCAGATATTTCTCGTAAGCATTGCCTCTGTTATTTACTTCAATCACGTTCTACCTCACTGGTTCACGTGTATCGTACAACATTTAAAATGCATCATAACTGCTGTTTAGTTTTCGTCTCAAAGTGAAATCGAAATGTGGCTTGTAAATTCAACTCAGGCTCGCCAACATATCGCTACTGTAAACTTTGGAAATTTGGTCTTGTGTTGTATGTGGTAGGGCGTAGAATGCTGGTAAGGTTAAGTTTGTAATATTGCAAGTAAACAAGGGCCCGATTGTTGCGGTTCGCTGTTGTCCGCATGTTAGTTTGTTTGTCAAACTACGCCGGCGACGCTGATTTGTGTGCCCAGCGATAGGTGCTTGATTTTAGGACTCGTGTTAAACTGAACTAACTCTAAGGGTGCGACAGGCGTGTGTCTACGTTAAAGCGTCTGCTGCATACATTGATAGCTACAATGTCTATTATAAAGTTAGTACTTGTACTTTGAACAAAAACACATGAAACTGCTGAAGTTTCAGTGCCATTTTTAGCAATTAACGAGTTAAAAGAAACCGAAAATGAGCAGTGACTGTGAAGCCGAATCCAAATCCAAAGCTATATCCCATAGTCGACTTCTACGACACCCACGGGAGGAAGGAACGACGTCGACGTTGATTTGTCTCCAAAATATTTAAGTATGAAGTTCATAAACTGATTATGAACGTCGCAACATACTGGTTTCAGTTTTTTTTAACTGTGTTTAGCTTCGTATACTATGGGTACTTATATAAATATTCAAATTCATTTATTTCGTAAATGCACACATATGTACATTACACGTCACAACAGTTTTTCTGTTATTTGTCTCTACGCTCAGTCAAAAATACAAAGTTAATTTTCTACCCAAAACATCTTCGTTTGGGTCTCCTAAATATTAAAAGTCCCAGTTAATTTTTAGGGCTAGCTGTAAATATGGCAAACACAATGGCCTTTTATACGAGTTTTAATAAACAAACCAGTGAGCCGCGTGCAGGCACGTTTTCAATTTGTAAGCGACGACACTGTTTGCTAATATAAATGTTTTCCATGCAAAAGTTATTATTGAAAAAACAATATCCGTGGGCCATGTTGACTGTAGGGATTTGTGAAATTTTTTTAACTAGGGCTATGGCAGAAAAGTTTGACATTTGTCTATGTACCTATTTAAAATACCGTTCAAAATTAACTTATTTTTGATGACTGGTCTGGGCTAGTAGACAGTATACCCTGCCTGCTAAGCCGACGGTCTTGGATTCGAATCCCGGTAAGGGCATTGATTTGTGTGATGATCAAGGATATTTATTTCTCAGCCAGGGAAGTTTTCTATGTTTTTAAGCTTTCATAAACTTACTGTGGGGCTCAGTCAATCTGTGTAATAGAGTTCTAAAATATTTATCTTATGTTTCTTTAAGCCTTTGAAGGCAATTCAGCTTTTTATTGAATTCATCTTTTAACCTAACACCAAATAATACCCTACGATGCGAATACCTAAGCTCTCCGTTTAGCATAGTGCAAACATCAGTTAGTACATCGGCTAAAATCACAACCCATTTGTACACAATGGAGAGCCATCAGCAAAAACATTACTCCGCCCAATAGAGGTATTACCCGACTCGCATTAGCTACGGGCAGCTCTAGGAATTCAACTTGTTTATATTTGCTTGTCATATGGCCCTGTCATGTCTCTAGAGATTACACACAATTTTGCTAATATAACACTATTTTCATTTCGTACCTAAGCTCTACAAAATCGTAAGGCATAATGTACCTACAACATTATGCAAGTGATCAATGAAATATGTTATTATTGAAGGTACTTGCATTATTTTTGCATTCAAACCAAATGCCTAATAATCAAATGCGTTTGTAAATTATTCGTACCCATAATATCACCCGTGGTCCTAATTTCCAATATTTGTTGGAGTTATTATTGACCACTAGGTCGGAATCGCTTTCATAAAATAAAAACTTACGTCAATACATAGGATTAGTTGCCAAGGCGGGCCGCAGGATCTCATGAACCTTGTCGAAAAGCATATTGACTGACCGATAGTGTCAATATTTGGCTTGGTCTACCTACCTCAAATATAAAAAAAAAATTAGCACATGGAAAAGATATAACACAGTTTGTGACTTAATTGAACTTAATTTTGTGTCATTAGAAAAAAAAATGCTATTTATCATATGAAATAAGATATATTGCAACCAATTATAAACACATTGCGAATACGGCTTCTGCTATAAGCAGTTTGAAATGAGTTGGTCCAATTTAGTGTTGAAGCTCACAGCCACGCAACATTTAGCAGATGAAACGACAGATCACATTTGGCTAGCATTATCGACTAAATACAGTAGATGTCCTCCTATTCACATGTAGCCTGATTGGATTTCTGCAGCGATTTGTTGGCGTAATTTAAAAACTATGTGACTAGATGCAACTGCTGACAACATTTCATACAGTAGACCAAAAAGAACAGATTTTGTTAATTTCGTGCGCTCGATTTCATCGAAAAAGGCGACGTAGTTATTGGCATTTACCGCAGCGTAAAAAACTTTAAATAAACCTCGAGACCTCGTTACTAGGCCACTCTAGTTTGAACTTCAACTTTTGTCTTTTAGGTGTGGTTGCAAATGTTTGGCGAACCGTAACAGTTATGCCAAACCAGTAGCAAAGCAATAATTGACAGTAATATTTCCCATTTACCTCTGTAAAGTCAAAGTTGCAGTAATAAATTAACACTGAAACCTGAAACTTTAATGTTCTTGGTTGGCATTATTTTTTATTTCTAACTGCTTCCCTCAATGTTTCTGTTTATGATGTACTGTTTAATTTCACATTATTAGCCAGGTTATATTTAGTTTCCTTCAACTGTCAAGTAGTAGTTACGGCCTGTGCTGCCTCTGTGTGAATCCCATTGTCCTACGAAGTGGTCCCTGTGTACGAAGTGGAGCATTTTTTTCAAAGTTGTCCACCCCACTTTTTTTTTCACTCAGAATCGCGCTCTTTCAATCTTAATAGAAGAAAAAAAGTGTCCCGAGGTTTTCTTTCCATTCCGTTACCATTTTTTCATTACATTTTGTATGGCGGTAACGGAATGGACGGTTTGAAAATGTATAAAAATTAAAAATCTTGGAATATTTTATTTCTCCTATCAGGATCGAAAGACCTCGCGATTCTGAGTATGAATCGTGTAAAAAATATCCTTGTTAGAAAAAAGTGGGGTGGACAACTTTGAAAAAAAAAAATTGGCCCGATTACATTTTCTTTAAATTGTTAAACTGTGTTCTAATGAACACAAGTTAATTTATAATTTATTGAAAATATTTTAACTTGTGCTGTCTTAAAGTAGTCACACTACTATGTATTTAAATTAAAACCGAAATAAATTACACATATGAAAGAAAAAGTGACCAAGTCCTCTGGTGCCTGAGGCTGGCTTTTTTCTTTCATATGTGTAATTTATTTCGGTTTTAATTTAAATACATAGTAGTGTGACTACTTTAAGACAGCACAAGTTAAAATATTTTCAATAAATTATAAATTAACTTGTGTTCATTAGAATTGATTTAGCAGCGCCATCTCTCGAGCTGTGTCGAAACCAACCTGAGTTTGGTTTACACGGGGGGCAAGAACCATACCGTTCTGCCCTAGGGGTGGACAGAGGGCGCTACGAGTCCTTGTATAGATTACTTATATGAGAGATAATTTCGACCTCGACAGCTGTGACCTGGGTGGCCGAGCGGATAAAGAGGCATTTCCCGCGATTGGAAAGTACGCTGGTTCGATTCCAGCCTCAGGCACCAGAGGACTTGGTCACTTTTTCTTTCATATGTGTAATTTATTTCGGTTTTAATTTATGTTAAACTGTGTGTTGTAAAATTGTGTTGTTTTGGCTTTCGATCCGATATTTCCCAAAGGTCCAGAACATCTGAAATGAGAATGACATACAAATAATGTAATGTTACATTTTTATATTTTATTAAATAAATTGAAAATTGAAATTGAAATTGAAAATTGAAATACAAAATATTAATATGAGTGATAGCAAAATTGTATGTACCTACAAGTTAAGAGGGCTTTCATGTGAAAAATAGTGAAATCGCAACCAAGCGCTTAATCATACCGTGTGTGGTATCAAATTAAAGGGTTTTGCAAGTAGTTTACAAATATATAACATATTATAGGATTTTTTCTACTTGGTCTAACAAAATATGAGAAAATGTCCAGAAGTGGTAACAATTGTGGCGGTGAAGGCTCGTTTTCAAAAAATTGCCAAAAATATATAATAGAAGTTTATAATCACTAAGGCATAAGAGAAACTTTAGTAAACGTTGTAGATTAATTTGGTATGAAAATAACTTTGATCGTGATGTAGATTTTCAAAGAAATTGTCACTTAATTTTAGGTAATTTCTGAAAAAAATTGAATTCGTCTTAGCCTCGTTTACTCTTTTTATTATAAATAAAAATGTAGTCTGAGATGATTGTAGTACAGGATATACGTTTTTAAATTTACCAGTTTCAGTATTAAAAATTGTCCAAATTTTACAAATAAGATCGACTAATTCAGCGCTATACGCGGGTTTTCCTAAACGTGCATCAGAGAAAAATTCGTAATTAATTTAATGAGTTAGTTTTCAAAAATCTAGTCTGATAAGAATCAAGACAGTAAAATGCTCTAATTGAAACTTGAATTAAATATATCTACTTATTAGATAACGGAAAGTGTAGTTTTTCACCGACTAAAACTATCAGTCACAATTTTGTCACAATTTTGGATTTCTTTCAACCCCTTTTTGCCAAGAGTGGCACTGAAACTTAGTAGTTCATGTGCTCTGCCTACCCCTTTATGGGATACAGGCGTGATTATATGTATGTTATGTGTATGTACTAAACTATCAATTTTACATTATTTTGACGTTTTTCTTGAAAGCACCCTTAAGTTACTTACAAATATTAGGTATTGCTTGTTTAAAGCACACTACATAAGCAAATTCCCTAAGACCTTAAACAAAGTTTTATATCCGCCAGGGGTATGTTTGTGTTTAAGTATATAATATGTAATCTGTTTTAGATGACTACACTCAACACGTGTACACTCTGCAAGTTTTATGAGTTTGTGTATCATATACATATATGTACATAAAACGTAGTCACCTGCGACCGACTCGCCCACAATATTTCCTCCACAGAAGATTGCGAACAACTTTAAAATGGTACCTCGTTTGTACACTTTGTGTTCACATTATCTTCCCGTTCTTTCCTGTCTGTGACACGTAAATTATCTTTATCTAGTTAAGACACGCGGAAATCTAATGGTTTGACTTTCTTAATGGAGTTCTGTTCTTAGGTTAGTCGTGAGGTCCGTTGGATAACAATCATGCGCATATTATGTTGAAAGTAGTGTACGTCTGAGGAGAAAATTCCATAAAAAGTATTTTTAACAAAGTTTTCGATGAAAATATGTTTTCTTCATTATCTATTACTTTACCCTACCTTACTTTTACCATTTACCTCAAAGTTTTGTATCAGTATAAAATATAGTAAGGTGCATTAGGGTAATTCCGAAAGTCGTCTAATTAGGAAAGTCGCATAAAAATCACCATTATTTCCATTAGATCAAGATTCCCCTTTCGGATCTGAGCATTTCTGTCATTCGGAATTACCCTAATGCACCTTATAGACAATACGAGTATAGACATAAACATTATAGAACATCCTTGCACAGATTAACTAAGCCCCATGGCAAGCTCAAGAACGTTGTGGGTCATTCCTGAGAATTCGATTCTTGATGTCATTTCTTTGGTGTATTTTTTAAACAAATTTCTTTATAGTTGTACTAAAATATGAAAATATATCTAATTATAAGCATATTTAACGAATAGGCATCACTTTCAATTAATTCAGTCCAAAACGCTTAGGAAAATTATCATTACCCTGTTTAAAATCCAAGGGGATGAAACCAGGGGAATGAGAAAAAAAGTATGTTTTTTGTCGATTTTGCAGAGACTGTAATTAATATGAAGATAGCTAAATAATCATCCATATACTATTATTATCACTAAAGACGCTAAGCTCATTGCAAGTAATACATTTTATATAACAATACAGGGTAATGAGAATCACAGTGAACCACAGTCAGGGAAATGCTATATATACACCTTCATAGCTCAGAACTCCTACGCCAAGTTGTGTCCCCTCCCCGCGGTGTCGGGAGCATTACGGACGCTTATTAGGTACGGTGGGCTCAACGCCTTGAAAATGCATTCATGCCCCAGTTAGATTATGTGGTACTATAATGAAAAAAAAAATGTTTAATGATTTATTTCAATGTTACGGGTACTTTTCTCCCCTGGACGGGGAAAATTGACACTTTCAAGAATCATCTTGTATTGTGGTTACTCAGACAACGATATTATATAATATACGAATGCTAATACATATAGAAAACTCCATGACTCAGGAACAAGTATCTGTGATCATACAAATCCCTTTACTCACCTTACAGGAATTCGAACTTTGAATCCAGGACTATCGGTTTAGAAGGCAGTATCATTATCAACTAGGCCAGACCAGTCGTCCAAATCAATGTTCACTAATATTACTTTTCACCATTGTTTACAGTACTTATTAAATAATATTTTTTTATAGCGGGACGATTTTGAATAACAACACCGGCACTGACGTTAGAAAAAGTTTATTTTGTATCAAACATAGTACTTATTACACAAGGTTTGGTTACTAAACATACTTTGTTCTAACGCCAGTGCCGGTGTTGTTAACTTGTTATTCTAAATCGTCCCGCTATATTCTGGGCCCCACGTTGGGCGCCAGAATATAGCGGGACGATTTGGAATAACAACACCGGCACTGACGTTAGAACAAAGTTTATTTTGTATCAAACATAGTACACAAGGTTTGGTTACTAAACAAACGAATCCAAGCTATATATAGTTAAAACAGTTTAAAACAATTAAAGAGACAAAGCATCGTAGGGTCTGACATGCGCAAACGCGTGCGTTCTCTAGTAAAGCTACCGGCCACTGTCTCTGCAATGCGCAGCGCTGCCATCCGCTACGTGATTGGAAAAAACAAGATACACATGATAGCCAGCTAAGGTTGACCTGCGGCTTAGTCTGTTAGTAAGCGAGCCGGGGATCTATCTCTGTTGGTCCCATTTGGCAGTCGTCTATCTCCCTTAGACTGACTTGTACCGTCTCTCTCAGACGCGTTAGGCGTAAAGCCAGTGTTACGTGCTATATTTTAAAATATAACATTAAATATCAAAACAATAGAGGTTTCATTTCAACCTAGCGGGCCGGAGTTTATCACCACTACTTGTTCAAATCGACGGAACATTATTGGACCAAACCACCACCTCAACCTTTCTTGGGTTTGAAATCGACTCGGGTTTAAAATGGGATCGACACGTCGACAAGCTGTGTGGTAAAAAAATAGCTAGTGCCTGCTTTGCTCTAAGCCGAGTTGCCAAGACAGTAGCTCCAGAGGTAGCCCGTACAAGTTACTTTACCACCGTCCACTCACTGATGCAATATGGAGCTGAACTCTGGGGTCGCTGTGCTGAGTGGGAAAGGGTATTTCGCTTGCAAAAACGCGCGATCAGAATTCTAGCTCGAGTACCAGCAGATACACCGGCTAAACTGCTATTTAAAGAGTTAGGTATACTTACGTTACCTGCTGTTATAATTATGCAAATAGCAGTTTACGTACGAGAAAATATTTCAATGTACAAGACAAATGGCATGGTACATGGGCGAAATACACGAAATGCAGGGAAGCTCATTGTTATCGGCCGCAAGCTAGCCAAGTCCTCAAAACTGACCCACGTCATGGGTCCCACGGTCTTTAACCACCTACCAGATAACATCACGGAAGCCCCAAGCATATCTAGCTTTAGGTATCGCCTGAAAAAGTGGCTTATTGAGCGCCCGTTCTACAACTACAACGAGTACATAACGAACAAAGAATAATGATTACTTTCTATTGAAAGTGCAGAATTCAATCTTAATTTTTATTGTAATTTAATATTTTTATTTTTTTTGTATTCATTCTTTGACTAAATTTTATTTGATATGCTTACGATGTAAGGACTATTATTAATGTTTTCTTTGTATTGTATTTCATTGACTGACATGTAAATTAGCTTTACGAATAAAATGATTATGATTATGATTATGATTATGAAACAAATCCATACTAATATTATAAATGGGAAAGTGTGTGTGTCTCTGTTTGTTTGTCCGTCCTTCACGGCAAAACGGAGCGACGAATTGACGTGATTTTTTAAGAGGAGATAGTTGAAGAGTATGGAGAGTGACATCGGCTACTTTTTGTCTCTTTCTAACGCGAGCGAAGCCGCGGGCAAAAGCTAGTTAAAACTAAACTAAAACCGAACTTAAAACAAAAGATCAGTTTAAATTCATTACCAACACAAGAGAATACAGACTGTAATAAGAGTACAAACAAATTAAATCCAAATAAGCATATGTAATTAAATGCCTAATTATTGAAAAACATACATACAAGGTATAAGTTTTAAAACGGGTTTGAAAAGCATGTACAGTTAGTGTTCCACATACAGTTGGTGCGGTGAAAAATCAACTGGATTCACTTATTCAATTCTAGCCAGATTGATTTGAAGTCATCAGATCCAAACCTGGGCGTATGGAAATATTGTGTTGATTGTATTCGTACAGACCAAAAAAATAAAATTTCGCGCTAGCGAATAGGCTGTCAATGGTTGTCGCCATGACATATAGATGGCGTGTGCTAACTTATGGGTCTGTTGTTGTCGACACGCTCCGCTTGGCGTCGATTTCAGGCTCTTTTCAGTGGGTTTTATTACAGTTGATTATACAGAATATTTACTCGGTACCACGTAAACTTGGTTATTCTCTGGAACATTATTATGTACATATTGGTAATGTTCTCAGTATTTTTATACGAACTTAGTAAACACAGAAGATGTATTATAATCTCTTATCGTTTTTGTAGTTGGCCATTTATCTAAATCCTGACCGAAGTATATGACTATTAGACTTATATTGACCGGGGTATAAACCGTGATTACCATTTTGATTTATGTCGAGCTCCCGATATTTCGACTCAGTTGCATGCATCATGATCACGGAAAACAATGAATGTAAGTCTAATGAAAATAACCGTGAATCACTCAAAACTCTTACATGACTATTGTCAGGAGGGTGCTGTTATTCTGATGTATGGGTTGACAGTTGAGTATAGTATGACGAAAATAGTTGTAATGAAATTCCGAAAAATGGCGCGTACTTAGTCATATATTTCTGGTCAGGCTTTACTAATTTTGCTGTCTGCATGAAACTGCAAATTTTTCATTATTACTTCTAAACCTACTATTGGAATTCAGTGACCGCTGCTATGATACAAATAAGCTAGTAGCTTGGCACAAAGGAAAAATATTGGTTAATAATTATGCCCACAGATGTCATATATACCATAGATCAAGCAAAAGTATCTACTTAGCGTGTCAAATGAACTCAGTAAAATCCACTGAGTTGTCCGTCTTTAATCGCAGCTTGCAGCTTTCGTGCGTCAGATTTTGTAAGTTGAAGTCAACAAAAACATTAAAAATGCCTCGTTACGTGATATTTAATTACAACAACATAAAAATTATGAACACTTAGAGGCCTGAGACATATTTAAAAACACAGGCAAGTAACAACTTCAGTACAAAATCTGACACGCTCGGCCGCCATACAAATAGATGAACTTGTTTCTTCTATCTAAATCTAGTTCTGTGATTATGCCACTATCAGCCATAGTGCACTCGACCGGGTAATATGACCACGTTTGATATTAAGGTCACGACAAAAGGAATATGTGATTCTTTCACACTCTCATATCACGTTAGGCCAATTCCAACCGGCGCATCTGCCACACGAAATATCGACGTACGATTGATGCAATCTCATGCAGAATCGCAAAACTTACTACGTGCGTTTGATTTTAAAGCCGCTTCAAGCTTCCTATCCGTTACAATTCTATGCATAATAAAGTCCTAACAAAGAGTACGAGCGCATACAAATAACAGACTTATGTAAAATATTGCAGGATTTCCTTGGCTTAATAGAACGTTCGCTCAGATATTTACAGACACCCGCCTCCTTCTGTGACGGAAACTTCTTTAAGGTTTCGTTTTCTAGTTGGATCCATTTTTATGAGATGCGCGTATCTGGGTAAGTTTGGATTTTGAAATTACTTGAAGATACAAAACATACTGAAGCGCCAGTTACTTATTTTGCTAAGCTACGAAACTGACTTCGTTTTTGCTATGGTACTTACTCCTGCGCCATATTGGTCCTACGGATATAGAAAAACGTATTTCTTAGTGCGTTAGGAAGTGGCACTGATTGTCAGAAAATTTTCACGACCAACATTAACGTTTAGTTTACGATAGTATTCTTTATTATACTGTGGTTTAGTGGCGGCCAATGGAACTAATTTGACTCCATAATATTTTATATAGGAAAGCTCTATGTTGGCAGTCAGTAGGTACTAGTCGTGCACAATTGCACATAGCGAATATAAGCGGTGCTTCATTTAGATTCAATCTGTGTGTGTTTTAAAGTAAACAGTTCCGGTTCCGAAAAACGGTTTTCCCTAAAGGGTTAGTTAACTTCGTTATTCGTTTCATTTTAGCACATTTTAGCCTTTTATGTTTCGAACTGGACTCCAATGGACGTTGACGTTGTAATTTCTGAACAGGGTGCGTAGCCGAATGGCACAAATGCTCACGAAACGCTCACGAAACGAAACGCTAGTAGATATCTATCTCTATCACTCTTGCATATTGGCGCGACAGAGCCCGACTAACTTTCGTTTTCGTTTATCGTCGGAGAAATGCCATTCGGCTACGGGGCCAGGCGCCATTATTTCAACGGTTGACTTGTTAAAAATCGAACATGTTATATCCGTTCAGATGTGATTGCTGACTATATGGAAAATTAAGGCCATTCATATTTTACGTCATCGAATTGTAATGGATGTGAGTGGTGACAAAAAACGGCGAATTTCGTTGTTGTAATAACTGAGTTTTTTTGTAGTGTTTTGTTTTATTTTCGCGTAGACAGCGGCAGTAATTTTGACGGATTAACGAGATGCTTGGCAAAGATAAAAATGGCGTTCGAGTGTCGACTGCAGCTGCATTAAGCTAGGAACATACTACGCGGACGTCCGTCGTAAAACGACCGCGACCGCGACCGATCAGTGTGCACGGAACAAAACATCCGGCGAGCCAGATTTCGATCGGACGTCCACGCGCTCAAGGCCACGTCCACGTCCGTCGACCGATAGTTTGCACGGCTACGTGTATTTCCATTGTCCAGATTCCCGTCCGCGGTCGATTTACGACGGACGTCCGCGTAGTGTGTTCCTAGCTTTACTCCGACATCACTGTTGCAATGTTTTTGTAAAGAAAAATGACAGTGATAGGTTGACAGCATACCTACTATAATATTAAGAGGACATACTAGACATTGTGGAAATGAACACTTTCTATTTTTACCCGACTACGGCAACGCAAAAGGAGGGTTATGATTTTAACCGGTATGTATGTTCATCTGTTCCCTCATAACTTCTAAAGTACTCATTAGAATTTGACAAACGATATGTCATTCGAATTGTCTTAATCGTCCGCTGGTTATAGCTGTAGAGTTTATTAAGATTTTTTTTGTTAGAACTTTTTTTTTAATTAGCCTCTTTTGTGTCCCGGCTGGGCAAAGGCCTCCCCTCGTTTTCTCCACTCGATCCTGTTGTCGGCGTATTCCCACCACTTTGGGTAGGACGCGTCCAGGTCGTCCTGCCATCTCCTTTTTGGTCGGCCTGAACCCCGGCCTGCCCCGTCTATGGTGTTGTTAGAACTATAAACAAATATATTCGAAAAATATAAAAAAACATCTTCATATCCAGAAATAAAAACAATTTGCATGGCACCCCACAGTGCAGCGCCTGTCAATGTTTTACCAACCTAATGATACTAAGTATTCTTATGTTAGTGAGTGCTGTCACCGCGCCAAGCCGCTTTAATGTGAGCACAAATTTCTAGTGGTTGTCTATGAAACCTTATTCAGCAGCCAATAAGTTAGTTAGTTAGTTAGTTTTATTGGGCATTTTCCGCAAGTCGACATCCATTGTGTTTAATATATCTAGATTAGTTGACATTAGGTATTCAACAAGATCGTTACCTCTTTTGTTGTTGGTTTCCATTCCCCATAGGTTGTGATGACCGTTGCAGTCTGCAGAGATGACTAGCTCCAGCCCTTCACGTTCGCAATAGCGTATGAGGTTGTTCATCTCCACTGGAGGTGGTTCGTCCTCCGCCGCCATGTAGGTGGACGCCAGTAATATTTCTGGCAGGGTTGAGTTTTGTGATCTGAGGAGTTTTATGGCGCACACGTCTCTGGAACAGAATTGAGTTAGTGGTTGTGCCATTATGTCTCGAGATATGTATGTGCAAGTTCTTGGTTTAAAGTATGTATTGTATATTAATTTACCTCCGGCGTTGCCAAGGCCGTTTATTCGTGTGTTTCTGATCCACGGCTCTTGGATCAGTGCAATTGATGTGGGGTTAACCTCCAGCCATCTTCGAAGTTGAGCCGTTGCAGATTCGCTGTGCTGGAGGTTAACCTGGAGGACCTTACATAGGGAAGGCAGCACTGGATGATTCCTCCGCTGCCTTTCCCTTTAGGTCCAGGAGACTGATCCCCTTCGGTAGGCCGTCCTCGTCTTCCGAATCCAGCAAGACGCTTTCCCCGATGTCGACGGCGGTTTGGTGTTCCACACTTTCGGTCTCCATGGCAGAGGGGGTATTGGCTGTCGACGAGCTTCCCGGTTGGTTGTCCTCCCCTCTGGCCTTGTCCTCCTCGTGTGCGGTGGTTTTGTCCGGTGGAGAATCTCTGAAGCGTCCTCCGCTGTGCTAGAAACGGATGTTGACTGTTCCACACAGGTAGTTCAGTCTCCTTCCCTTTTCCAGCACTACTGGAACAACGCCCTCAGGTATTCCCACCAGGAGCAGTGTGCAGGCCCTCTTCTTCAATGGGATCGCCTGGTGGAGTGTCCACTTCCTCACTAGCGCCCATGGGTTCTGGAAGTTCAGGACTCTCCCGATCTTCGTGAGGTTCTCCTCCAGTGCCGGTATCAGGATGCCGCACCTTGTGTTCCTGACCATCTCGTCCTCCCTCTTTCCAACGAGACGGTCTCCGTTTTGGAGGGTAGCCGACTCTAGCCACTTCATCAGCCACGCCTTGGTGTTTGCGTCCTGGCACCACAGCTTCAGGTACCCATCCAAAAAACTTGGTTTTCCTGAGAATGCTGGGGCCTCCGCTACGGTATCCAGATCGGTCTCGATGGCAGCCTGGAAGATTGCATCTCCGATCTTCTTCTCCACCTCTACCGCGTCTTGCTGCGACAGTCTGCCCGTGCGATCGTTGGTGATCGCCACCGTCAGGTCCGCCGCTGCTGCCGCTGCATAGGAGGAGGGTCGGTCCGCTGTTCCCGAAGAGGCATCCATGCGCTGCTTTTTGTGGTCGCCTCTGGGAGATATGGTTTCATCCAGGCGTGCCCTCTTGGCTTTCCCCTCTGGTTTCTTCGCCTGGGTTTGTTTAGCAGCGGTCGAGTCTTCATCCTGCTGCTTGGTTTCAGAGGTGCGGCTAGCTGCTTCTCTTCGCTTCCGGAGCCGCTGCCTCTGCTTCTGCGAAAGTTTATTTCGCGGTGGTTCGTGCTCGGTCTGGGCAGGCTTCCCTCTTGGTTTACACATGATCTCCCAGCCGGGATCTATGACCTGCTTCGAGGGTTCAGCAAGTGTCCCGCTCTTCGCCGTCGGTGGTTTTTGTGAAGATGGTCCAGCTTTCGGAGGTTCCTTCGTCTCCGGATCAGCCACCTGGGCCGGGATTCCCGAGGGTACCCCAGCTTTCAGTGGCTGCTCCGGCTTCGATGGCTCCTCTTTGGCCGTTCCGCTCTTCATATGTTTCGCCCTCCTTAGTGCTTCAGCCTGAGCCGTCTCATTGAAGGAGGTCGTTGTGTTTTTGGTTGTTTTTTTGTTAGTGATTTTTAAAGTTTCTTCCATTCTGTTCCCACGAGTAGCTGAGGAAATAAAAGGTCCATTCTACGCAGAGCCCCGCATGCGCAGACAAGGCTAAATACGATGGGTTTCGCCCGGTACCCAAAGGTATCGTTCGCGACTGAGCTCCCTCTCAGCCATGCATCCATCGGCACGATGTACACCTTGGATTAGGTTTGGGTGGGCAAGTTGCAATGATGGGGTTACCCCCAAGACGACAACCCGACCAAGTGCACTCCTCTTTTATTCGGGCTTGTGACCGGCTCCTTTTTGGACCACGGATGATCCGCAAGAGAGCAGCCAATAAACAAATAGCGTTGCCAGTAAGCGCCTGAAGGGAAGGTTCTAACTTTTAATAGAAAAATGACTACTAATTTTCAATTTCAACATTATTCGCAAGACGCCGGCCGGCCTGCACAATAGTTCCACCTTTTAATTACCTTTTCTTTGTCTTCGACGCCATTGTTGGAAACTTCAATCCAAATCAATGACTCGGGCTTAATGAAGCCAACTTTTCAGCAATCAAACTGTAATCCAGTCATTAGGGTTCCCTAATAAATATTTTTATTATATTGTGATGTATGTGTACAGACAGACTATGTGTACTCGGTAAATTTTTTGATATTTATAAATGTTCTCTAGAGGGCCCAGAGACGCTGTTAGTAGTGCTTCATTAACCGGACAATATTCTGTAACATAATATAGGACCAGAAAAGTTATAATAAAATAAATAATTGAGCCTATAAACATACGTCCCACTGCTGGGCACAGGCCTCCTCTCATGCATGAGAGGGCTCGAGCTATAGTCCCCAACAGATGTTTTTTTTTGTATAAATACCTTTTAGTCTATAATTACAACTATATTAAAGACAACACATTTAGAAACAATTTTTACGGTATTTTTGGAAAAAAATATTCTAATGTGCCATGGGTTGTTCGAGATTATTTAGAACTTAAAATTAGCAAACAAAACACATGGCCATTTTAAAGTTCGTTACACCTTATTTATTATATTTTATTCATTTCATTTTATCATAGGTATAATAAATAACACCTTAATAACTATTTACATATAATTATGATAACCTTTTCAGATAAATCTAAGAACAATAATTTTTAAGAAAAAAAAACCCGCCTTCCTTTGGGGTTTTGGTGATAAATACTTTCAAATATTGGATTATGTTATCAATTCGTCTGTATATTTTTTAATGTTTGTTATTCGATATCTCCGTCATTTCTGAACCAATTTTGAAATTTGGATGATTCTGAAGTACTTACAGATGAGAATGATTATCAAAACGGAACTCTAACCAGGGGCGGCTCACTCTTCATCAGCAGTTCCACTGCACCAAATGTCACTGTTCTGGACGGAAGTGCATGCTGTTCTTATAAAAATACCAAAGTCACTATAAGTGTGCCGTTCAGATTTGAGGAGTTCCATTCTGACCATCATCAGGAGTTCCACTGCACCAAATGTCACTGTTCCGTACGTAAATGCATGCTGTTCCTTTAAAAACACAAAAATCACCATTGTATGCCTTTCAGATTTGAGGAGTTCCCTCGATTTCTCCAGGATCCCATCATCAGAACTGGGTTCTGAGAAAAATGGGACCAATCTGTATGCATATACATTCAATCAAAAAAAATATTTCAAAATCGGTCCAGTAACGACGGAGATATCGAGGAACAAAATAAAAAAAAATTCCTTCCTTTGAGATTTGGAAGGCGGTTAAAAAATACATACAGGTCGTTTTTAAATTCAAAACTCTCGCGACTTCATTGGCTCATACAATACACGGAACCCACATTGCGCCACATTACTCTACGGCTCATACAAAATCAAAGTTGAAAGACTTAGTGGGAATAGTTGGGAAGTTACGAGTATAAAACTAATCGTCTGCAAAATTGTCTGCCGTCCTTTGAAGCTCAGGCGAGATTTTAAAACTTTCGTCATAACATAAAAGCTGTTGTAAGACGCCATGAATATCTATAGTTTATCATATTTCTTGGTGTTTAACTTTGTGCATAAACCGCCCGTTCTGCCGCAATAAAAGCACTTTGTAGCTCCTTATAGTGTGTATTTCAAGATGCCTCCACACTTCCCCTGTTTCAATGATTACCTACAAAATTTATTAATTAATATTATGTAGGCAGTTAAAACTGCAAACTTCTCAACTTATTCTAAATTGTATACTTTTTCTTTATGATATATTTCCTTTGTAATGTGTATACTTTCCGTGGTATCATTCGGTATGGCCCTGACGGAAGATCAGCGTTGGCCACCCAGGCTAACACCATGCTGAGTCAGAACCATCTTCATGGCAATTATGTGTACCTACTTACCTTTTTGTGATGTTATGTGTGTAAATAATTCTCTGTTGTTGATCTGTATTTGTGTGTGTCTTTTTTGTATTATTTTGCCATGAATAAAAAATATTTCTATTGCTATTTCAAACAAGTGTTAATCGCGTATTTACTAAGTTTTTTGACTATTTCATCTCTGACGTGTCAAGGACGGCGTTGTTACCGTGATCTCTGAGACCAAGATCATGGAGAAGACTCAATTCTCTGAGACCACGGGAACAACGCAGAC
Source organism: Leguminivora glycinivorella (assembly GCF_023078275.1). NCBI lineage: Eukaryota > Metazoa > Arthropoda > Insecta > Lepidoptera > Tortricidae > Leguminivora > Leguminivora glycinivorella. The sequence goes on from NC_062978.1 coordinate 12,426,937, forward strand.
CTTGAAACGCCGAAGATTAGTAAAAAACTTAGTTATGCGCGACTGAGGCCTGCAATTTTAATTGTATTTTGAATCATCATCGTCATCATCAATTAATTACAATGTGTAAAAATCGCCAAAGTTCCAATCAGTGTGATTATTTCAAAATTTACATTCAAAGACCAAATAAAAGTTATATACAATTATTTTAGGCACCTACGCGATGTTTCGATGAAAAGTATCATGTCCTGAAAAGTGTCATGTATAAAAAGCTATTGTATAAAAATCGTCGAATTCCAAGAGTGTTTTTAAAGATTGCATCCGTATCAAAAGCCACTCTCGGCCCAAATACAATAAAAAGACTGCATTACATTAGTCTACCTTCCTTTATACGGCTTGAGCCGTTAATGCACTAAAATAAAAACCCGGAATTATTCTTACCGTCTTTTTATTAAATCGCATATTCTTTGAATCATATACGTTCGTTAGCCCAAATGAAAAGCGGCATTAGTGGACAACCCCTGAAAAGGATAAGCAAATAAAAGCCACCAAACATGTATTACATTAAAGCCAGTGGTCGTACACTGTTAAGACCACCCGCGGTCTTTTTAAGCCCATTATCTGAGTCCGTAAATCAAAGAATACGGATGCTAAGGGGTCTCATGTGATATAATGTGACTGGTAGCACACTCAATGAAGCCTATCTCGCGGGATATAATTCGTGTATAGGCGAATTTTGGCATAGTTATAGGGAATGGTGTTCTAATCCACATACTCAAAGTACTGATGGGTAGGGGAGGAGCTAACGGGTGGAGGGGGGTGTAAAGGTCCCTTTTTTTAGTTTTTCGCGAATAACTCTTAAACTGTGGCATATAGCAAAAAATGTTCTGAAACACAAGTAATCTTCATAAAATTCTCTACAAAAAAGTCTTATACACTTTTTATCTGGGACCAATCGTTCATGAGATATGGAAGGGAAAAGATGGACAATAAAGGAATAAACTCATTTCTTTATGAACAATACGTTTATTCTTATAGAGACGCGGTAGCGTGTCAAGCCAGGTTCAAGTAACAAAAGTAGCAAGCAGCACCGTGTGTAATATTACACGAACCGTTTGGAGCCACATTTGACCCCCTTCTAACTCAAAAACTATTTCACATAAACGTGTTATAATAATGCAACGTAAAAAGAAACCAACGCGCGTAGTAAAAGTATGAGCTATAAGCGCTCCTCAATAAGCCCGGTACTAGCAGCCCGCCTTAGTGCGTTTTCACATTACCCGATCCGATATCGGATGTCGGAAGGATTTCAAAGGCAAAAATCCAAGACGGCGCCTTAAATGTACGGGATATCGGTCCTACTTCCGATATCGGATCGGATAATGTGAAAACGCACTTATTCCGCGCGCGCGCGCAGCCCTTTATAAGCCACCGCGCGGCCGGCGCTCGCTCATCCCAGTCGTCCTCAAAACGTCGACGTAAGACCGCCCCACAAGGATGGGGCGCGACCAGATACAGCCCTTACAGCGCCCAGCGCGGAAGGGGCTACTCACACCCCAGCAGGGGTGTTGAACGACATTACAGCAGCGCTCGCTCAGTTTGTCTCGCGCAGCGATCCGATCACATTGTAGCTGACTTGACGAGCAAAGCATCACGACCGCCCGGTATTGCTTTGATGGGATAAATTCATAAATAAAATTCCTAACAGCTATCTTCCGTCTCTACTTCGATGGGAGCTCCGTTAGTGCATGCTCCCGAGCATACACCACAGACACTGGAGCAGGCAATTCCTGCTTTTCGGCAGCCGCATCGCACCCCACACCCAGTCTTGCATCGGCAAAATATAGTTTTGAGAATGGAGTCAGGTGCCACTGGGTCGTTGGTTGTCACTGGCTTTAATATGCCATCGCCTCTTCTAGTTCATCCCCATTTAGTAGGTGGTAAATAAATTGTACGTTAAATACAAAATATTTGTACCCCTGCTTGAATATTGAATGCACGTGCTAAACTTACCTCTATTTTAGGAAAATTTTACTTATTGAATCCGAAAAAAAAGGCGTACAAATATTTTTGTATTTAACGTACAATTTATTTACCACCTACTGAATGGGAATGAACTAGAAGAGGCGATGGCATATTAAAGCCAGTGACAACCAACGACCCAGTGGCACCTGACTCCATTCTCAAAACTATATTTTGCCGATGCAAGACTGAGTGTGGGGTGCGATGCGGCTGCCGAAAAGCAGGAATTGCCTGCTCCGGTGTCTGTGGTGTATGCTCGGGAGCATGCACTAACGGAGCTCCCATCGAAGTAGAGACGGAAGATAGCTGTTAGGAATTTTATTTATGAATTTATCCCATCCAAGCAATACCGGGCGGTCGTGATGCTTTGCTCGTCAAGTCAGCTACAATGTGATCGGGTCGCTGCGCGAGACAAACTGAGCGAGCGCTGCTGTAATGTCGTTCAACACCCCTGCTGGGGTGTGAGTAGCCCCTTCCGCGCTGGGCGCTGTGAGGGCTGTATCTGGTTGCGCCCCATCCTTGTGGGGCGGTCTTACGTCGACGTTTTGAGGACGACTGGGATGAGCGAGCGCCGGCCGCGCGGTGGCTTATAAAGGGCTGCGCGCGCACGCGGGATAAGTGCGCTTTCACATTATCCGATCCGATATTGGAAGTAGGACCGATAACCCGTACATTTAAGGCGCCGTCTTGGATTTTTGCCTTTGAAATCCTTCCGACATCCGATATCGGATCGGATAATGTTAAAACGCACTAAGGCGGGCTGCTAGTACCGGGCTTTTTGAGGAGCGCTTATAGCTCATACTTTTACTACGCGCGTTGGTTTCTTTTTAAGTTGCATTATAACACGTTTATGTGAAATAGTTTTTGAGTTAGAAGGGGGTCAAATGTGGCTCCAAACGGTTCGTGTAATATTACACACGGTGCTGCTTGCTACTTTTGTTACTTGAACCTGGCTTGACACGCTACCGCGTCTCTATAAGAATAAACGTATTGTTCATAAAGAAATGAGTTTATTCCTTTATTGTCCATCTTTTCCCTTCCATATCTCATGAACGATTGGTTCCAGATAAAAAGTGTATAAGACTTTTTTGTAGAGAATTTTATGAAGATTACTTGTGTTTCAGAACATTTTTTGCTATGTGCCACAGTTTAAGAGTTATTCGCGAAAAACTAAAAAAAGGGACCTTTACACCCCCCTCCACCCGTTAGCTCCTCCCCTACCCATCAGTACTTTGAGTATGTGGATTAGAACACCATTCCCTACAACTATGCCAAAATTCGCCTATACACGAATTATTTCCGCCGACGGACAGTTAAATGTCTTCGTTAGGCGTGCTATGGGTTGATTTCCGTTTTTGTGTTTAGGAGTTGCGGCTTACCTTGACTTTTTGTATCGTAGGTATTTCATATATAGGTAACCACAATTTGGTAAAAACCTAGTTATTCTAATGATTATCTGACTTGCCTGGCTACCTGACATTAGCGTGATAGCTATGAGATGTATTATCACCCCTTTTGGCTTGGGTTTTAGGGACACCACCCGGTAAGTATATAGTCTCAATAATTAGTATCAACTTTCTAGCTTTTGTAATTTTGGCTCGTCGTTGATGAATTAGCCAGGTCACTTGCATTTGAGATTACCTGTAGGTGAATAGACAGATAACATTATGAGTCCAATAAAAATAGTGTAAAGAATTGGTTCGCCCTGTATAATAAGTTTCTTAGTAACACCTTACCTATTCTAGTGCTCTAGGTACAGACAGACGTTTCCTAACAGAATATTTAAATAAGCCAAAGCACTACCTCCACTCTATCGTTAAAAAAAGAATATACCTACTCACGTTAGATTTCAAAGGCGTTTAAGCTGTTCTGAACTGGGCCAGATCTTGACATCCTTTGTGAGATTTCAGACTTTTCTGCAGGAATTAAGTTAAGTAATTAGTATTTGAACGCGCATTAGCCCTGTAACGAAGCTTGTTTGTTCAAGTTTGACTCTACTCGTTATTTCTTAATTAACAATGGAAGTTCTTTCAAGCACCTAAGTTAGGAAGTGCACTTAGACTTCTTGAGTGCTACAACTGCGAGGAGATAAATACGTATACTTAGACTAATTAAAAGTGTATCTACCTTATACGTTCTTCTAATTATTATGTTTATGAAAAATAATTGTTGAATAGTTCACCTTGTTGTGAGTTTGATCACGTCTCAGATTCCACTCTGTATACAACTTTATTCCACTACATCTAACAGTGCTTCCAGAGTTTCGTTACAAACGCCCCCGACAGCGAGATCTAAGTGTAGCCCTCACTAAATGTAGCAACATTTAAGTTAATTTACGAACTATTCTGGTGAAATGTCTTTGCAACCGGAGTCTGGAATTCTGTGATTTGGAAGTCTCTGAGATTCTTGCGTTTCTCAGACCGTGTGAAATAGGGTCTAAATTTAATCACTTAATTTTTCTATTAATTTTTTGATTATTCTGTACCTAAATGGTAGTTTCGTAAATTTATATAATTTAGTTATTGTGGGTGAACATTTGAACACGTTTGGCAATGTCAGAAATTGAATTACTGGGTGGCTAGCCGAATGGCACAATCGCTCACGAAACGCTCACGAAACGAAGCGCTAGTAGATATCTATCTCTATCGCGCTTGCGTATTGGCGCGACAGAGCCAGCGGCGTATCGCTTTCGTTTGGCGTCGGAGAAATGCCATTCGGCTACGGGGCCTGGGTCACTTGCCGTATAGCCTCGACCTCGCATTATTCAATTTTTATTTATTCCTGGAATTACAAGAAAAATATCGAGGAAAATGTTTCAACTAGCAGAGCCGGCGCATTAGAACATATAAGAACTCGTAAAAACCTGTACTAATATTTTTCAAAATTATTTAACCAAGTGAAAATACACAAATACCTACACATAAGTTTTTTTCAAATACAAATACCTATTTGCTAAAGTTTTACAAATTTATGTAAACACGTGGAAGTTCATAAATATCAGTTTCAAATGTGATCCTCATGTTTATGGATATAATATTGAACTGTAGACCTTCCAAGAACTCGACTTTACGTTATTACAATTTCCAAGTAAACCTTTTCCTTTCTCAAACACGTGTCTCCGTCCGTGTCTAAATTTTAATAATTAATAATACTTATTGACACTTAAAATGTCCAGTCAGCAGCATAAGTAGCTATACCACAGAGTATTGATAAGTTTACTTGCCCGCAAGGCGCCTCTCGGTCACTTGTTACCTCGAGGCAACTGCTAGCGGGTAGGTACTTAACGCGCGACCGCGAGCGAGTGACGTGGGCCTGGATATACAGTCAGTTAAAGATAATTATGAGCAAAAATTTAAATTCCCTGCTGTTTCATAATCCGTGTCTAAGTTTGGCTGAGTCAAAGAAATATTTCAAGCAAAACCCCTATCACACCGTCCAACTTGCATCTGACCGGTTTTTATATTTTATTCTAAAGTATTGCCGTCACGTATTCAATATTTAGCCGAAATGTCTTCTCGAGGATCAAAGGGGTCTTATAGAAATGTAGCACGTCTGCCGTATCAACAGTCGAGGCAATATGTCGGATTTTTATCTCGATTTCTATTCATAACTAGAAGGCCAGTTTGCGTTTTGAAAGTTAATGTTTCGATGTGGGTTACGCTTGAAAGGCGAAATAAACAGTAGCTGGGTACCTACTCACAAAAAATACTCACATACTTCGATATACATACATTACATTACCTACGTAAATTGTGAAGACATGATGCAAAGAGTAGAAATAGCTAATAAATAATAGAAGCTTTTTCCACACTTTTATATAACTTCAATCCAGTATATTGGGGCAAGTATATTCAGAAAGTACCTATGCACTTTTCTCTCATATATTTGTAAGAAGATCACACTAAATACATTGATAGTTAGCAATTTTAATCCGAGAAAAAAAGCATGGATGGAAAGTAACCTAAAACCTGTTATGGCTTACTATTATATCACTGCAGTCAGAAAGCAAGATAGGTACTTACTATTTGTTTTCCCCTTTCATAATGTTTGAACAGTGTGCATGTCTATAAAAATATAGGATACGAGATACGACAGATTAGCAGCATGACTGATTACTACGAATTACTATCCGACGCGGCTTTACGCTATACCGAAATGCAAAATACTACAACCAGGAAATTGGTTAGGAACTTTCCAAATAATTTCCGCTTTGCATTGCTCAGTGCCTTCTTTTTCCAACGGTTGATGTGTCAGGTGGTGTGAGCGAAATAGTTTCAAGTTAAGAGGCGTGCCAAGGTGGGAGCTGGGCTGTCCACATACGACAGGGTTTCACGCAATATATTACATTATTTTTTCTATATAATACGCTATGTCATGGGTTAAATGTAAATCAGTAGCCTATTAGCAGTCCTATTAGTTAACTCAAAAGTAAGGGCGACCCGACCCCTATTTTTTTAAATCAGACCCGAGAGTAACTAAATCTAACCATATGCTATTTTTAAACGAGTTACTACCTTTTGGTATAGGGAAGTATGGAAGAGCGGTTTAATTATTAGCAGCAATTGCGGTGTCAGCGGTGATCGATCGTCGTATAAGTTATTCCAGCATGAACGACATGCGGCCTGCTCAAGAATTCACTAGTGACTAGAATATACTCCGTAATAAGCCAAGGCTTTTTATGTCTTTCCTAGTAACTTAGGAACAAAATATTATGTTCAATTACTAACTCTTATTAAGTACAGTCAACCAATTGGAACCCTAGGCCACTGTAGAACTATGTCATAGTGACGTTATAAATCACATTGTAAGAAATCTCTTAATGCTTGTCATTTTGACATGGTTGTAGAGGGTTCCAATTGGTTGACTGTACATGCATTACCGCTTTAACTAGGAGACTAAATCAGAGAAATAGTGTTCTACTCAATAATTACGAAAAAAAATGAATGGCTGCATGATTATTGCAGTAGCATTAGCTACTCACATGATTTGGATTTTCATAAAAGGCGCTCTAAATTGTTTCGACATAAAATGAATCAAACATTTTAATACTTCGCTATGTACCCACAAGCTAAGTACTGCAAGCAATCAGAGGTGTGTAAGCTCTAGCTACTGGAAGCATGTGAGTGGTTGGACTTTTTAGTGGAGTTCTGGGACAGTATTGAGTTCTTAGAATGTCGTGAGAATGAGGAGTTAACAGGATGAAAGGAACTGAAATTGTTATATTGCAGCGACATGTTGGCCTATTGCCGTCGTGAACCAAAATCCCACATTCGACTTCTACGATTCCCACGGAAGGGAAGGAGTGGTCACCATAAGGGTAAAATAAAAGGTGAAATTTAATACGAGCGGTTTCGTGTTTAGCTTTATTTTTTGTGAAAGATTATAAACTCTAACAAGTAAACGCAAGACAAACAAGACAAGGATACGTTACCTGGGGCGGCTTATTAATAAACAAGCAACACAAACAGGGTGTTTGGCTTAACATTTACTTAACAGTCCCTCGGGGTGCGCGCGGGTAATAGTTTACCCAAAAATGTTGTAGGCACGATTGCGGGCAAATATACCTACATCGTAGCTACGGCATAGGTAATTATGTACTTCCATATTTCTCAGTCAACGAAATAGATAGGGTATATAAATAAATAGGGGGGAAATAGGTAGGGTACATATTATCATAGTAGCAATAGGCTACTAGACTCATATCAAATTTGGCAAAATAAATGCTTGTCTTCTGTAGTATTTGACATAAAAAAACAATATTTATAGATTTTGGGTATAAAAAGTGTATGATGACTACGTATTTTCGATTAAGTGTGTGTAAATTTTTTTATCGGCCACCAAAACCGCTGTGAGCGATGTAGTGACGTCATCGCATTCGAACTTACTTCATGTAAAAACAATCACTGACATAATGAACATTATGCCTCATACTTAAAAATTAGAAAATGTTGTTTTAGAGTAGAATGCCTGATGCATTGATAATTCTATAGATTAACATAACTGTGTTGTTTTCGCTTGATTACGTAAAAGTATACTTTTTCTGCTGTTTTTGGGTCACAAGAAAATATGGTAATATTTAATTTTTATTTTGGTTAATTGGACAGTACTTAATGATATAAGATAGATTTAAAAAAGGGTCAAGTAGCCTATTGTAGTGTTAGTAAACTTGTCACTGCAATATCACATAATTATTCGTTTTTTTTTCCACCATCTAATTGCCAAGATCGGCACTGGAACTTGTGCAGTTTCATGTGATCTGCCTACCCCGTTTGGGTAAATATGCGTTAGTTTACGTCGTTATATGGACATACATAAAATTTAATGTAAGTATATTTAATGCATGTAAAATTCATCTCGCGACACATGATTAAAACCACAGAACTTAATTTAGATAGAAGAAACAAATTCATATATTTGTATAGGGGCCGAGCGTGTCAAATTTTGTACTGAAGTTGATTCTTGCCTGTAATTTTAAATATGTCTCAGGCTCTTGATTGTTCATAATTTTTGTGATGTTGCAATTGAATATCACGTAACGAGGCATTTTTTATGTTTTGGTTGACTTCAACTTACAAAAATTGACGCCCGAAAGCTGCAAGCTGCGAGTAAAGACGGACAACTCAGTGGATTTCACTGAGTTCATTTGACACGCTAAGTAGATACGTTTGCTTGATCTATGGTATATATGACATCTGTGATTAAAACTTTTAGAAGGTCAGTTTTGACAATTTGACCCATATATTTTTTCTGATAAAATTAAATGTAGTAAGTGTTGTAACATAGACGTACGTGTATATAGGTACCTAAAGTTCAAATTGAGTTTTGACACTCTTGACACTTTGCCGTCTGTGGTGTGCGTGGCGCCGTTTCTCTTTGACACTGTCCAACCGTTGTTCTCACCCAACTTGGGTGTGACACGGTGTCGAAAAGGTTAAACAACGTTTGTCTTTGACACGGTGTCGAAAAGGTTAAACAACACATAGGTATTGATTTTCTACTGGTCGCAATTTGTCACGCGCGTATATTTAACGAAGCCGACGAATAAAATTAATTATTCGTAGTCACGACCCGCTTGATACCGGATCAATCCTTTCAGGAGCAGGGAACCTACTTAATGAAAGTTGCTAAAATTATACAAATAACATTTTAAATAGTTTTGCCTAAGCCCTATTATTACGCGTTTAGCTATAAGTAGCTAATATTTAAAAAATGTGAAGTTTAATTTGAAAAGAGGGGGGAGGCCTTTGCCCAGCAGTGGGCCACAGTAGTAGGCTCTCAATAATAATGAATAATAATTTACATTTATAATTTCAAAGTTATTAAATACCTAAACTTACATCATTATTTTTAATATGTTTACTATGCTTGTCACTGTTGACACTGATAATACTGGTAATAATAAATATAACAGCGCGGATAGTCCAACGGTTCCTCTCTCTGCAGCCCTAACCACACCGGCAGCTTAGGCCCTGCTCCGCTGCTGGCGGCACCCTAGCGTTAGGTTTTTTTATTATATGTTTATGTTTTTTTTTACTGTTTTGTAAGTGGTTTTGTATTTTACTTTTATGTATATCCGTATTATAAATAGCTTTGTCTAAGACTTCAAAGAAATAAAGGGAATAATATAATAAAACTGGATTGCGGGATCCATATATCACTGCAAGTACGACGAGTAAGTTGACGTTGAGTCGCTATAAAAGAAGCCGAAATAAATTCCGTTATAAATTATATAAACATAGCTACGATAATAAACTCCCAACCGATCCCAAATTAGGAACGCAGTACCCAATTACTGGTTCCCATAGTAATTAGCGTCGTTTTATTTCTCTAACAAACTCTCTCGCCAATTACCGCTGATAATTCATAATTAACTCTCCGGGGTGTTGGAATTATACAACCAAACTGGCGTAATGATATAATTAATATATTGCCAAAAACGGTTATTTATCGCATTTTATTCTTTTGTACTTGATACAAATTGAATTAAATGGATTGATTCTTAATTTGCTGTTGTGTTCTTAGATTCTGATGGAACTTGGTGAATATGAGTTCCCTATCCTGTGTTCACAATCTTATTGAGTGTCTTACAAAATCTTCCGCGCACAATATTTAATATACTGACTTTATGACAATGCCGTTGCAAGTTGCAACAAGTTCTCGACTTGAAAGTTATGTGCAATAATCATGAGAGTTTAAACCACTGTTTTACACTTTATGGCCCCTATATAATTTAGATTTCATATTCTAATAATAAATGCATTCACAAGTTGTTCGCATTCGTTTTTCAATATCACAAATTAACCAGAAACAAGCAAACTACAGGAACTGTCAATACGACGCGATATGAGTGCGCGCAGAGTCGGAATTATTTATTTACGATGTGTACTGTCGTGTCTCGCATACAGTCATGTCGCCTGTGACATCAGCCGAGCATTGTTTTATAATGCGGGTAGGAGCGAGTCTGCATTTTAAATGACAAACGGCAGTATTCGAATGAATGATTCTAAGATGATACGGTGATACGATGCCGATATTTCAGGGTCATAAGTGACTTTTTGGTTAAAAACTTTGGTGACATCGCGCGCGTGGTCATATATTTCTGGTCAGGCTTTAATGTTCTACGATTATTTGTTTTTTAATTCAATTCTTCATGAGATCTTCTTTGACGTTCGCGAAATTACATATAGTATCGATAAAAACCCATCTATATATATGTTCTAATGGACAGTTATCTTCTTATTTCTATGTACCTAGAGAAATATCAACTTAGAGAAAACCAAACAAAAACTCTCTGAATTCTTATTAATTTGAACCACAATAACGAATAGGTACACTTTTGGACGTCATACTATGTTCTCAGAATTAAACGCGACATTTGATATCAGACGGTATTACTACTGCATTAGATACGGATGCAATATTGCAGCGAAACATTTCTCATGACTTGTCGAAATCGATAGCAATTGTCACAATTAATTCCGGGCAGAGCAACACCAGTTTTGACATTTGTGCTAATGGACTGCATTATACTATACGAGTTTCTATTACCACACTAAAGTTTCAGATACATCATTTTACCGCACGTAATTTTTTTATGAGTGTTTGTTTCTCCTACCAGCCTTCTCGTAGAGCACTGTGTCCATGATATTAGCATTTCCCTTTTCCACCTTACCAGAATTAGATACCTCATTATTCCGTAGTCCTGGTGCTGCTGCCGAAAGCTCTGGGTGGCTAGCCGAATGGCACAATCGCTCACGAAACGCTCACGAAACGAAGCGCTAGTAGATATATCTCTATCGCGCTTGCGTATTGGCGCGACAGAGCCAGCGGCGTATCGCTTTCGTTTGGCGTCGGAGAAATGCCATTCGGCTGGTCTCATTACTGGTCAACAAGTTTTGATTCGAAACATTTTTCAATATTTTATATTTCTGAGGCTATGATGTGTGTACAGTGTACACTGTACACTGTCAACGCACACAACCAACATTGCCTAGTGGCGATGGCAGTGGTTCGGTGCTAATCGCTTCGGCGTGCAATCAAAAGCTCGGGAGATCCGTCGGTACAATAAGCCTTAATTAGTGCCAAATAAGGGCCCTTGTGGAGGCCTGTGGTCCAAATCTACGGATATTCAGTTGTACATATAAATTGGTGGTTTTTTTTCCGACTTAAAAGCATATTGTATTCTCGTTTTATCATTTTCTTTTAATTTTTTTCCTTAAAAAAATATACAAATAAATAATTTTTAGTGAAGACTAATTTTAATGTAGGTAATCAATGATTTTTGGGTCCGTTAATTGGGCGTTTTTGATAAAAAATACACTTTAAATGTAAAAGACCTGCAAAAAATATTTTCTTAAATTTATTTTCTACCATTTTATGTACTTTTTAGGGTTAAAAGGTACAAAAGGAACCCTTATGGCGCCGCTCTGTCCGTCTGTCCGTCTGTCACATTTCAAAATATCTCGAGAACTACTTATGCTATAGATTTGAAATTTGGAACAGTTATAAACATTTTGAACCTCTACAAGCCTATCAGCTTGCTTTGCTTGCTATTATTTAAAATAAAATTAATATTAATTATAGAAAATGGCCAAAATGGAAGGGGGCAAACTGTACCTAAATGTCAAGTTACTAGTTCAAGTGGGGTATCTTTAGAAAGAGCTCAAATTGTACATATCAAAACTATTTTTTATAATTTTTTTGTTGTGGAAAAAAAATATTATGAAGGAAAATGTAAAAAAAAAATACCCCCCCCCCCCTTATCTCGGAAGTTTACCAACGAAAAATTATGAAATTTTTACGACATATTGCTTTTGTGCTAAATTTTACAGTATACTGTATGTACCTTGGACACTTTTTTTTTTAATTCACAAAAAACTTTTCAGAATTTAATTTTCAATTTAACCACCTTTGCAGATTATATCGAACTTCAAATAATACGAGATTATACGTAAAAAAAAAAAATTCTTATAAATACAGAAAAAACTGTCCAAATCGGTTGACATCATAAAGAATTATCACTGAAAAACTAACATACTAAACAGGCAGGCAATTATGGTCGCGCGATAAATGATAAAACATCTGGCCGTCCCTATCGAACTTACTAAAGTGCGATAGGGAGTTAGCAAAATCACCGAGAGATGGTGCTCACCGAGAGATGGTGCTGTACCTATAGGTAATTATAGTCAAATCTTTAAAATTATACATATGAGATACATGAGAATATTTTTACTTTTGTAAGTTTGTACGGATACGGAACCCTCGGTGGGCGAGTCCGACTCGCACTTGGGCGGTTTTTTTAAATACCTAAACGAAATTTGTCTAAAGATATTTATTACTGTTATATTTATAATTATGTATTTGGGTGAATCAACTTTTTCTTGCTTTTTGCAAGAATTACCCTTACTTATTATTAGGTCTACTTTTGTGATTTTTAACCTTACCATCGTGAATAAAGATCCTTATTTCACGTATACCAATTAGGGAAAAATTTTAAAACGATTCATTTTTAATTAAAACAATATGTGACCCAGTGGAAGAGACACTTTTTTCATACAAAAGTGAGGGACAGCTATGTCCACTGGGTACTCGAAATAAAGTTATAAAATAGGAAATCCTATAATTACATGTTGTATTGCGTAGCTAGTATATTTGTCTTTAATATAATAAGTATACATTAATTAGACTAAATCCCAATTAAATTTTCTGACCACATGTAGTCGAAGTATGCGAAATTTTGCTGCCAAAGAAAAGTTGATTCACCCATTTCCGAAGGAAGTTATTTTCTTACAAAAAAAGTTTAACAAAGTAGGCTATTTTCTTTATTAATGTTTAATCTAAGTAATTTAGAGGGACATATTTACGTATTTTCACGCAGTGTGATGCATCACACAATACATTAGAAATCCGATGTATTTTTAAGAGCCCACAGCAAGATCGGTTCGCCTCACATAGGTAGTTATGCTCTTATTAAAAACTACGTGTTGGATTGAAATGAAACTTTACATACCTTCATGACATGAATTATCCAAAAATTAGTTTATATAGCTCTGGTATATCGTAGTAAAAAATAAGCCAATTATTTTTTTCATACAAAACTTCCTTATAGGGATAAGCTCGCCTTTGTATCTCTATTCCTACAAATTGTATATAAACTGTTGTACACAATAAAGTGATTACTACTACTACTACTTGTTTTGCATACAAAGGATTCTATAATTGAATCATAGCAGAATAATAAAAAAAGAAAAATAATTGTGTGCATAGACCACATAATATAATTACCTACTATTTTCATTGCGTTAATGTTTTATACTGGCAGCGTAGAGTCCTTGAGCAGAAAATTGTTACATTGATCCCTGATAACAGGGAAAACTCCTTGATATCTACCTCATGTCATTGTATCTGCAATGTTTCATTACAAGTCATTTTAAAATGAGAACAAATCTTCCATTTCCACGAGAAAATTAATAAATAAATAAATACATACTGTGGAAACATTTAAAAAATTTCTCCTGAGAGGGTTTTCCAAGCAATTGCACAAATTGAATTAAAACGATTGATTGATTATTATTAGGAGATAAATTATATCAGAAGATTATAATCACTTAAGATAATAATAATAATAATAATAATAAAATACTTTATTGCACACTACAGAAGAAAAAGAAACATAATTCAGAACAGATACAACGTGGTAGGTAACAACAGGCGGTCTTATCGCTAAAACAGCGGTCTCTTACAGACAACCTTCAGATACTCGAGTGGCGATCGGAATAAAATTTACGGGTGGTGCAAAGAAGAACAGAAGGCTAGTACCTAAATGTACAATATAATAAAATACATATACTACAAATATAAAAACTATGATAGACTACATATACTAATAAATACAACAATATATGAGATATAACTATGGAGACCATTTCAACGACATGAAATTTCTTGGAAAACAGAAAGTTTATGAAGTAGACAAATAATGATCCTTCAACATTTTTTTAAAAATGGGTAATGAAGTTGCACGTCTAATATTAATGGGCAGATTATTCCACAGTCGAACCGCACGAAAACTGAAAGAGTTGTTGTAGAATTTTGAAGTGGAAGGAGGTGGGACAAGCAGCAGATTTTGCGCACATCTAAGGGAAGAAAGAAACTTAAATCGGGATTTGAGATAACAAGGAGTATTAGGGTGAAACAAGGTGGCATACAAGAGAGAAAGAATATGAGTATTGCGTCGGAGACGAATAGGTAACCACTTGAGCTGTGCTCGAAAACTAGAAATGTGGTCAAATTTTCGTAACCCAAATATAAATCGAATGCAAACGTTTTGGAGTCGTTCAAGTTTGTTCAACTGCTCTTCGGTGATATCCACATAGCAAGTGTCAGCGTAGTCCAAGATGGGCAGAAGGAGAGACTGGGCAAGCGCAATTTTAGTAGTCAAAGGCAGAAAGTTACGGACTCGACGTAAAGAACCAACAGTAGCAAAAATCCTTCTGCTCACCTCGCTGATCTGCGGAATCCAGGATAGAGTACGATCAATAATTACGCCTAAATTTTTAACCTGATTTGAAAAAGGAATCGATACTCCATCGAACAAAACACCAGGGAGGTTTTCAAAATCAACTCTTGCTATGGTTCTTGGGCTGCCAATTATAATGACTTGAGTTTTAGATGGGTTAACCTTCAAACCATAGCAAGAGCTCCATTTCGATATACGTTCCAAATCAGCGTTAGTGGAATGAATAAGATGAGGTAAATCGTCTGGCAGGCCTTGGGAGTAAATTTGAAGGTCGTCGGCATAGAGGTGATAAGAAGAAAGAAGTTTGGAAGTAATAGAATTTATAAAAATTGAAAATAGTAAGGGAGACAGAACGCCTCCTTGCGGGACGCCAGCAAGCGTACTGCACCAAGATGAAGAGGGAGAGTTATCTACTTTAACCCGTTGCCGTCGACCAACCAAGTAGCTACGAAACCACTCAATAGTTGACGTAGAAACGTTTAGTGACCGTAAGATACCCAGCAGGATATCGAAGTCAACGGTGTTGAAAGCGTTGCTAAAATCAAGCAACGTCAGCACCGTTAACCTGCGGTTATCCATGCCAGATCGGATATCGTCGGTAATCTTAACTAGGGCGGTGGTCGTGCTGTGCCCGGAACGAAACCCTGACTGGAAAGGATTTAGGAGAGAGTTCCTATTAAGGAATGAAGTCAATTGCAGCTGCACAAGGCGCTCTAAAACTTTAGAGAGGAAAGGGAGAATGGAGATAGGCCTGAAATCAGAGAAGGACGATGGATTGGACTTTTTAGGAATGGGAGTAATATTCGCGTCCTTCCAGGAATTAGGGAAACGTTGTGAAAAAATTGAGTCATTAAAGATGTTGGTAATAATGGGAAGAAGGAGGTCAAGTAGAGGAAGTATCATATTCCGGCCCACACAGTCGACGCCAGTAGCACTCGAGGTAATAGACAGGATGCTCTTTTCGACGTCACTTTCAGAGAATTGTGAAACAGAAAAGGGAAGAAAATCAGGAATAGGCAAGGAAGAAAGGTAACTGAGAGTTGCAGACTTTATTGGACCGTCAAAGACAGTGGAAGATGAGAAATGTAGGTTTAGATTATCTAAGTTAAGGTCGTTGGGTAAGGGACAATTAACAGATTTACCGACACCAAAAGCCTTTAGACACTTCCATATTTTGGCTGGTTGACCATCTACCACCGACTTATGTATATGGCGACGCTGAGCATCACGACAAACGGTACTGCAATGATTCCTCAATTGGAGATATCTTGACTTGTTCCTGTCAGAAGCGTTCAGTCTAAACTTGGATTTCGCCCGATTCTTTTTATCGATCAACGCCCTGATTTCGTCAGTCAGCCAGGGAGCAGGAAGATGCCTTAATTTGATTGGGCGAATGGGAGCATGGACGTCGTAAAGCTGGATCAGCAGGGAATTGAAGAGCGCAACTTTCTCGTCCACGGTGCTGGCGTCAGTAATCACACTCCAATCCGTATTTAAGGCATCCTCGCGAAGTGCCTCGACCTTAATCCTTTTAAAATTGCGTTGCATAATAATTTTGGGTTTGGCTTTGGGGGGACGAATTTTATACGACAGACAGAGTAAATCATGATATGAGAAAGCGTCAGCAGAGTGTTGACTATATTTCCCAACTAACGAAGGAGAGGAGACCATGGTGATATCTAGAAGAGAGGGAGCACAATTAGGAAAGTGATGAGTCGCACCAGAAGGTAAAATAGATAGATTACATGCATCGGCCAAGGACATAAGAGACTTAGATCGGAAATCGTTTTTGAGGAGGAGACAGGTGTTAAAATCACCCATAATTATGTGATGATTATAGGAGGGCATAAGGTCTTCAAGTACCTTTTCGAAAGAAGAAAAATAGTCAATATGAATAGAAGGAGAATAAAAAACTCCGAGAAGAACCTTAGAGTTTGAAATATTTAGCTCAAGGAAGAGGTACTCGGCAGCATTGGAAGAAGAAACAGACGAACAAACGATAGAGTAGGCAATATGAGATCGAAGATAAATAGCGACACCACCTCCTCCACGGCCTGTCCGATCATTGCGAAGCAAGTGAAATCCGGTAGAGAATAAGAGGTCGAAGGGAGGCATGGTTTAAACCAAGATTCTGAAATAAGGACAGCGTGGATTTCAGATAAGTCGAAGGAAGTTAAAAGGTCATTATAATGGGCTGGGATACTCTGTGCATTAATATGTATAATGTTAAAGTTTTTTGGGACATCTTCAAGTTGTCTAATAAGAACATCACGAAGAGAAGGAGGAGACTGTAGAAGCTTTCATCGTTGTTGCTTGATGTACAAGACGAAAAATGTGCAAAAGAGCCATCACTAGAAAAACTACTATCCAAGGTCATAAATAAATAAAAATATGATAGATATATATAAATATGTATGTATGTATATAAAATAAAATAAAAAGATGTGTTGGTAAATACCAACTACGCCAATCTACTATCCACCAGCAGTTAATTGTAAAGATAACTCATAAAAAAAAAAAGATAATTACATGTTTACAGAGTTTACATTTACACCAAAGAATGTTTACACCCTAAGATATAAAACAGAAAACTAAGTGTCAAAACAATTGAATTTAAAACGCGTGCATGACTCACAATAACAAAAAGAAATTTGCGTATAACGAAACGTAACAGACGTAAAATGGTAAAAATAGACTGACAAAATTAAAAAGTTATAGGGTGTTGACAGCTGTCATGTCACTCACGTCACAATGTATAATACTTCACGTAAATAAGAGAACAACCCACGAAAGTTACATAAAATAAAGATAAGTTAAGCAAATACAAAGTGGGTAGCAAGAGCAAGATATCAATGTATGGACTATTATACTACTAAATTGAGAAGGCAAAGTATAAACAACACAACGATAGTCCTACAAAGATCTGGTTCAAGAAAACGCGTCTAAATTAAAACTTCTTTGGGGCCTTCCTGGACCTCCTAGATTGCTCCTGGGTCGCACCGGATCCCGAAGGTGGAGGTCCCACAGTACGGCCTGCGTCAGCCGCTGGGAACATTTCGACTTCGGCCACGGATAAATTCAAATCATTCGTAAAACGACAGCTCCTGCAAAAGGCTTACTATACTGTCAAGGAATTCGTAGAAGATAAGGATGCATTTATGTTAAATTAGAATAAGATGTACATATATATAATTTTAAGTTGACATGTAAAAGTGCTAGCATAAGCCTATTTACAGAATAAACATTTTTGATTTGATTTGATTTGATTTGATGTCACGCAGTGGCGCTTGTCTGCCGCATCAAGCACGTACACGTTCCCATCGCGGGTCCAGCACCGCCGGACACCAAGACGCTCCCGAGCAGCCATGAAGACCTCATGCCGAGGCTTAGTGAGGAACTCTGACAGAGTCACCCCGGAACCCTTGAAGCATTTCTTCTCAAACCAAACAGAGTTTCGCACTGCCAAATCACTGAATTTAACCAGAATGCATCTATTAATATTTTTGCGAGGCTGGCCTAACCGATGACACCGCGTCACATCATTTGCTGTAAGCTTATCCTCGAGGTGCGCATTTAGAACTTCAATTAGGCTCGCAGTTGATTCCTCCTCGGCCTCGGGTACACCATGCAGCAGGAGCATTTTTCGCCTAGAGCGCATCTCCTGCTGGTCCATCTGCGCACTCAGGAGCTGGATTTGATTTTGCATGGTTTCTAAGGTCAACTTGACAAATAATTTAAATGAGTGGAATTCAGCTGACAGCGAAGCAACTGTGGGGTTGCTCGGGGCCGCCTTCTCAATCTGTTCCTCGAAACCAGCCATCCGTGTATTGAAGTTTTCAGTCATCTGGGCCATAGATTGCTTCAGAGAATCCATTTTGACAGCACTTTGAGGTTAAGTTTGTGAAAGTGAGAGAAAAATATTGTTTTAGTGAATAGAAATTGTGACAAACTGCTGGTAGGTAAAATTATCTAAATAGTCATATGTTTATGTAAAATTTAGTCCAAAAATATAAGTTAATTATTAAAATCAATAAATAGATCAGCTGAGATGATGTTGTCACTTTTTATTCACCTACCCGAAAGATACATTATTTATTAAAAAAAAAAAACAAATAACATAATAAAAACACTTACTTACATTAAGCAGGTACTTACATTAAGCGGATTAAAGGTACATAAATTCTCCCTTTTGTTAGAGGGAAATAAATTTAATATATGTAATGCAATATTTCAACAATTATCATCATGTGGGACAGACCAATATTTCAACAATATTATAATTATCATCATTGTTTATGCGGAGGCACATACTGAAATAGGTATTATAGGTCATATGAATTATTTATGATGTTGCCAGCTTACGTATAACACATGATTAGGTGTGCATCCAAGCTTTATAGATACCAGTAATTATGTCTGTCTTAAACTACCTCACTAATTGTAACGTCTGTAACTGACATTTTGTTGGTACTCAGACAACGATATGATCATAAAAATTAATGTTGCCAAGATGCGAACCCGCGAGGCCCGACCGGAATTCCTTTTGTTATTTTTTAGCTGCCGACAACGTCCTATTTCTATTCCATTTTATTTCAAAAGCGCCAAAAAAGCTTAAGTACTACATAATCGCTTAACGCCTGAAGCCGGCCCCATACGCCGGAGTAGGCACAACCTCAGACACCTCTGCCTCTGTCCCCGGAAGCGAATCCTTCATTACGGTCAAAGGTCAATAAGCCCCGTGAGCTGATTAAACCCCAAACCTTTTTTACCATAATGGCAAGTCGCAATCGGAGGGCGTGCTTTGATATTATACATATTACAGGGCTCAATCCCCTTGGTTACTTTTTAGGTATTGTATTTTTTCCCATTTTTGGAAGATCAAAGCAGACGACGGATTAGGGTAGCGTTTGTAAGTACGTACTTACGTTATTAATGTTATTAATGTTATATATTATTACATTTTATTAAAGGTAGACATTAGTTTATGGGGAGATTTCAAAGACTAAAATGTCATAGCAAATTAAAAAAAAACCGGCCAAGTGCGAGTCGGACTCACCCACCGAGGGTTCCGTACAAACTTTCAATAGTTGAATCATCAAATGTTAATTCATATATCAGTACATACTTGACTAAAATCCCTCAAGACTCAATTTCCCACATAACAAGTAATATTTAATATACAATTTTATTACTAAACAACGTCCAAAGAAAATCAAGATAATTCGACTTCAATAGTTTACATTACAACATTGTCGTCAGGACGCTCCTGATTCTGACCCGACCCCATTATAATATATCAGGAAAAACGCGATGTAGGAATTGAGCGCTCAACGTACAGCGACATCTATCAGCAAATTAAGTAAACTAATGTGCGCGAGCTTAAAGTATGGAAGATGATTTTTATGGGATAATTATTTATTGCATGAACCGTATTTTTTACATTTTCCTTCAAAAAACGATTTTTTTCCACGACAAAAAATTATAAAACATAGTTTTAATATATACAGTTTGAGCTCTTTCTAACGATACCCCACTTGACCTAGTAACTTGACATTTATAGTTTGCCCTCCTTTCATTTTGGCCATTTTCTATAATTAATATTAATAAATTAAAAAAATAATACTTTCAGATTGTAGAGGTTCACCATGTTCATAAATATTCCAAATTTGAAGTCGATAGCATAAGTAGTTCTCGAGATATTTAGAAATGTGACAGACAGACGGCCAGAGCGTCGCCATAAGGGTTCCTTTTGTACCTTTTTGGTACGGAACCCTAAAAACATTGTACCCACTCTTTTTAAATGGTTCTATTTTTTCGCACTAATGCGCAATGTAGCCTATGTCAAAATTTCAAAGAGCTATATCGACATAATGTTATATACCTACCAGTGGCGGCGCGTGAAAATTTTCGTTGGTAAAACCGGAGGGGTTTTTGGCATCTGTTTTGTATGGACTTCTACAGATACAGAATTTTAGGGACGTTGGGAATCGAGTTTAACCGTCATACCTACACGACACGTGCTAACAGACACTTCTTAACCGTCAACAACAGCAAGTTACCAACTTCCCATATTCAGATGAAGCTGAAGTTTTGCACAGTAAATTGGATAACAATAAATTATAAATAGTCAATGATACTTCTACCAATTTTTTTATAGTAACATGCTAAAATTCGAAAACACTATCCAAATTGATTGTTGCTAGCTAACTCGTCGCTCGCACAAAATATAAAACCGGCCAAGAGCGTGTCGGGCCACGCTCAGTGTTGGGTTCCGTAGTTTTCCGTATTTTTCTCAAAAACTACTGAACCTATCAAGTTCAAAACAATTTTCCTAGAAAGTCTTTATAAAGTCATTTTTTTCATATTTTTTAAACATATGGTTCAAAAGTTAGGGGGGGGACGCACTTTTTTTTCCTTTAGGAGCGATTATTTCCGAAAATATTAATATTATCAAAAAACGATCTTAGTAAACCCTTATTTATTTTTAAATACCTATCCAACAATATATCACACGTTGGGGTTGGAACAGGTACCCTAATAAAACATTTTTGTCCATTTTTTATTTTTGCACTTTGTTGACGTGATTGATATACATATTAGTACCAAATTTCAGCTTTCTAGTGCTAACGGTTACTGAGATTATCCGCGGACGGACGGACGGACGGACGGACGGACGGACGGACGGACGGACGGACGGACGGACGGACGGACGGACGGACGGACGGACGGACGGACGGACGGACAGACAGACAGACATAAGTTGACTACGGGACAAATAACCTCCCTCGTCACTTTACTTTCCTATGACAACGCCTCGCATAGAAACCAATTTGGATTCTTCATATCCTCGAAGCATTCAGCGAATGGTACGCGCCAGCAGTTCTTTTGCGAATATATAGCGGGATTAGCGGGATTCGGGCCACGATTTTCGGGAATCGCGGGATTAATATTCCCGGGGCGCTCGACTATCACAATCCACAACATGGTTGTCGTTTCCATCGCTTGACGAGAGCTCGCAATAGATAAACTAGCATAAAGTAAATATGTAGTTGAATAGCGTTACTGACCAAATGAATCAGTTCGTTATGTGAACGTTATTTTGCAATGCACAGTCCGATTCACGATACCATTTTGTCAGTGTCCGAAGTGTAATTTTACCAAAAAGTCTCCCCGTGACATTTAAGTCAACCGATTTGTTCATATTGTTATGAAAATTGTTTATTAAATTTTACTATCCACATTGTTATATGTATTAGTTAGCTCGTTTTGTAATTTTTAACGAAGAAAAAAAATTCATTTTAGTTTATATGTATTTTTTTCACTCCATTTTTTTCTTTTAACTAAGTAACGGCTCCCAAAGTACTAAACAAGATGGCTGTGATTTATCGATATACAGACATACCGAATGAAACTAACTACTTATAAGGATTCTATACTGCCATTTTGAAAATAGCGATAAAAACTACCTACATGCCTACCGACCCGTCCCGAACCAACCAATAAACGATTGTTCGGTAAGTATGAGGAATTTACCCAGGAATAGGTATCAAGAGGCTATGCTTGAGGCACGCTAACTAATGCATTTGCATACGATTTCGGTGTTTGGTGGCTGCATACTATCCGATTAGAGAATCTGCACGGGTCTGGTAGTCATATGACGTATAATGACCGTATGCGACACGGGCTAAAGTGAGCTTAAAGAGACGTTGTAAAAAGGAGATGGCGGGACGATCTAGACGCATTCTACCCAAACTGGTGGAAAACGCTGATAACAGGGTCGAGTGGAAAGAGCGAGGGGAGGCCTTTGCCCAGCAGTGGGACACTAAAAGAGGCTAATTAAAAAAAATAACTTTGTACCTCCTCATGATTTTTTAAATTGTATGTATTTTTAAGTACGGCAAGTACTTACGTGCATACCTATACTCGTAATAGTCGTATTATCATCGGTAGGACATATTTGGACCAATCCCGTAATTCCATCAGAATTTAGTATTTGGTTAATATTTGAAAGTCGGGTTATTTTTAACTCAGCGGCATAAATCCAGCGGAGTAGACTAAAAGCTGCGTCACAAACAAAATATTTAAGCGAGAACTTTCCTCGTAGGCTCCGAAAGTTACTTTAATTAAATCTTGAGCGACAATTTCAAAACATCTGGCTCGAAACTTTGGACTGGGACACGGAACTGGGTATGACGGTGATGTCGCATAGTACCTAAATACAAACAGATTTTTTTTTATAAATTTTGAATTTAATAGTGGAAAATTACTGCTTTGGGTGAAACTTGAACTCACGACCTTTTGTTTGGATCAATACTTCAGCGCTCTACTAACTAAGCCACCAAGACTTTAATTTATTCTAAGCCTAATAGTGGCATCGATGCAGACGTGTGCTTGTCAAAAAGTTGAGACTTTTTATATTGTAGGTAGCGTAAGTAAATATGTGTTTGGTAAATTTTGGATACCCTTAATACCGTTGTCTGCACTCTGCACTTTCATTCCAGAAGCAGCAACATGTAATACAATAAATAGGTTACTTTGTGAATCACGGAAATCCTATGGCCACCGGTGTCTCCTTATTTTTTTTTTTTTTTTTTTTTAATTTATTTATAACAAGAAACTTACAACTATTTTACAGGAAACAATTCCGCCAAACTGAGGACAGTTTGTTGGCGGATGTTGAGATCAGCTCCAAAAGTTTGCTTTAATAATACCATATCTTCCTGATTGCATAATTCTCTAATTTATACGCCGAGTAAACAATGTGCGTGCAACATTATTAATTTAATGCTACTGTGCACCGTGGTGGCATGAGCATAAAAAGTGTCGGGCACGCGATAGTTTATTGACTTTTACTAGTAGTTTGACAATAATATTGAACGTTCAAATCATTCGTTTGTCAAAAGATACATTTAAAAAAAAATTACCTATAAAATTCATTCACAATATTTGAATAATTTGGATAATTTTATGTTTTTATTGTTATTAGTTGTTACGTAATGTTTTAAGTTTATAAAAATTTGTTAGGTTTTTTAGTTTAAATTAGTCTTATTTTCTATATTGTGTTCAATAAAATTTTCTAAAAATATTTTCATTATTATCCCATAATTTCACTCAAGAAAATCAAATGTATTATCATACTTGATTTTGAAATATAGTATATTACCCCTTCCTTTTCGCACTATATCGTACGACGTTTTTCAGTACAGATGACCCTCCGAAGTTTCAACCTGGCATATAATGAACCACTTCTCGCACTAGTGCGTAAAAAAATTACCATCTGTACTGAAATAGTACATCTAATCGTAAAAGAGGAAGTTAGTGGCGATAAATTCAACATTTTTATAACTAAACGTGTATGACGACGTTTTTATAAACTGAAATAACTAGATACCATCTGTACTGAAAAATAAGTTAATCTTACATTCAACATTTTTATAACTAAAGATGAATTTATAAACTGAAACAACTAGATACCATACACCAAACAAAAAAGCAATCACTGCAATCACTGGGAGTCGAACCCGAGTCTTTAGCTATAGTCTACGCCATCTCGACGAAAATTCTAGTGTCGCTATTTTTTAAAGCTAACATTTTGTATAAAAGTGATAACAAAACTAATACTCTCCAGAACACGCAATATTTTATACTCTGCGTTTCAATTTTAATAGTGACTGTCATTAGTGCAGTATTTTGTGATAGCATAAGGTTTTCATAAAACATTATTAAATATTATTAGTCCAAGACAAGACTATTTTCAGTCCAATGTGTTCTGCGCACGGTTCAAAATACAATGCAGCAGCATAATTACAAAGACTTACCATTTTCACAATGAAATTGCTATTGCAGTGCCTAAATTAAAGTTTTCAATTGCTATTATTTGAGCTGCAAATAAACATCATGCTTGTTTTGTTTAAAATAAGTATTTGTGTAGAATTTTATTTAAGTTTTCGTCCTGATGTTGCCTACTTTTAGTCTAATTTTCTATATTTCTAGCCTATTTTTAATATTCTCACGAATGTTTTAAATATATTCCACGTTGTTGGAATCGCTTATTGCACATTTAATTATGTTGTAGTCTTGTAGAAATTTTTCATTCCGTTACAATTACAAAGTACAATGAAACAGATAATATTATATAATACCATAGGTACCATACCAGATATTATGTGCCTGAGTCTTGGATGTTTTCTATGTATTTAACTATTTGTTTGTGTATATCTGAGTACAAAATATGTAACTATTTATTTGTTCTATAGATCTATGTAAGGTTTTTTGCAGTTCAGCACCAACAACACAAACCTTCTTGAGCTTACGGCCTGTCTTTCCCACCACGAAAACGATGGGGTATTGACGTGCACGGAGCCGAATCCAACACATAACAGACTCGGACGCTATCGCTACTCTACTCCCCAACATCTCGTCACAAACTGCCCTTTTTTTTTGTTTAGGGGGGGGGGGGGGAATGCGTTCCGCATACCACTAGGGTACGAGGGGCGACCCTAGTGGTTATGTGGGACTCCCGTATTGGCTAATGAGGCCACGGTATACCCACTAAAAACCCCTCCACATGCCACCTCGCCGCTTTGTTGGCGGGGTTACCGGAACACTTGCGCTCACAACGGCGACCCCGCCGGCGGCAGCCGCCCACGTGCAGCTTCTCTGCGGATGCCCAAAGGCCCTCCACAGTGAGTGCGCCGGATGACAGGGCGCACCTTCCTCCTCGGCCGCTTATAGGTACAGTGACGGACCCCCTCGAGTCCGCCACAAAGAGGCCATGGGCGCCAGAATGTTCCGGCGCCCAGCGGTGGAAATGGTCTTTGGTTCCACCGCTAACCAAGTCGGCCGCAAAGGATAGGGAGAACGGCGCATCATAATACCGGCACTCCTCTTCCTTTGCGGCCCCACCAATGCCGCTACAGCGGAGCGGCCCCGCCAAGGTCGCAGGGGGTAACGAGAGTGGCGCACCGTTATACCATCACGCCTCTCCCCCTGCGATCCCACCTCGGCTACCGTGGGAGGGCACAGAGCGGCAACCCATACTGCCGGATCTTCCCTCCCACCGCAGTCCTCCCAGACGCGTCTTAAGTGGGCTTTACAAGCCCACTTAGAGCGACCACCTCGGGCCAGCCAGCTCCCCAAACCGGCCGGCCCTGGGTACCTCTTAGCTTCACCGTGGGTGACCAGTCCACGGTTATTAAGCCCCCCCACCACGGCAAGGTGGGCACCCTAGAGGGGGGGGGGGGGTCGGCAAGGTGGGCACCCTGCGTTGAGTGATTGCACTGGTGAAAAAAATATTTTTTGAAAAAAACCCCGCCATAGTGGACCGATTTTCATGAAACATGGCTAAGAACACTCCCGACTAACTCAGTTTTCAAACAAAAAAAAAAACTATACTTATCTAAATCGGTTCATCCGTTCGGGAGCTACGATGCCACAGACAGACACACACACACACAGACAGACAGACACGTCAAACTTATAACACCCCGTCGTTTTTGCGTCGGGGGTTAAAAACCACTGGGCGATAAGGTCGTCGGTCGTCACATCACTAAGCCAAATATTTATTTATTAATACTCTAATACAATATAATTAGAAATAAATATCGCCTTAAGGTTACGCCAATCACGTAAGCATGAGTATCTATAGATACATATGTCTCGTAGGTATATGTCGCGTATTGAAATATAAAAAACAATTGTGTTACCCGTCCTAGTGGTCGTATGTTTCAAAGAATAGCGCACTGCCAGTTTCAGTGACGCCTTTGTCGCTTCTCATCCACTCTTATATCTAAAGGTACAATATTCTATTGAGAAAAATATATTGAATACGTCGAATAGGTAATAGAAGTTATCTGTTATTGAAACTAATTTTGATAAGATAAGATCAATCCTTGGTTAAATTTGGCGTTGAATAAATATGCTATATAAGTTATTCTTAGGTACTCACCTCTCACGGACCGGAACAATACGAAACATCACCAATTTCATCGGAAATTCCACGTTAGAAACATCGACTACTCTTGGGAGCTCTTGTTATTCTGGCAATAGACAAAGAAAGAGGAATTCGAAAAATTCAATTTCCTAACTGTGAATTTAGTACAGAGTGTAGAAATAACAGGCCTTCCATCGGCGCGATCCCGAGAGACGGGGTGAGAATGTAAAACATAGAAAATGGGGAGAAATTACACGTACAAGGTTCTCAGATCGCGATAGGGGTGTTTAGTGCTGTGCATAATCAAGGAGGGGTTGGTGAAAAATCGAATTCGATATTTCCTTGTCAGTTCGTCTTTAACTGTGGGATTCTGGGGGTTAAGTGGAATTTGGACCGTTTTGGTTGGAGAGGGCGAAGCGTGATGGTATGTAGCAAAATTTGAAAAAGGTTGTGAATTATTAATCAAACTTCTGTCGTCTCTTAACTAAACTTTTTATTTAGCAAATAAAAAGCTGGAAAAAATAATACACACATATCGTTTGTATACATACGTAGTCGAATTTAACAATCTTAGATATTTTTTCCACTTAATCTTAGAGTAATTTAAAGAATATTTGAATGAATTGAAATATAACAAATATGTTTTAATTTATATTTTCTAGCACAAATAACTCACTCTTCCCATCATCGTAGTCTAAGAATGGGCGATAAAAAACATTGTATTTGTTGGAGCTGGCCATCAGGTGCATACTCTGTATAAAACTGTTCTATGTTTTCAAATGTAATTTGAATATTTTTTGACAGACTTCAATAAAATAGTCCAAGAGGAATATTTGTTTTATTAGGTTATGGTTATTTATTTACAAATATACCTTTTATAGTGAGCTTTTCTTCTATTTTCGGATGAGTTTTCTGTTTTGAACTTTATCGTGTTTCGTAAAAAAGATATGAGTGGTCAAAAATTAGATCGCTTTAATATTGAAAAGCTACGTGGTCAAGACAATTGGTTAGAATGGAAGTTCGATATAAACCTGCAACTATCTATGCACAAATTGCAAGGTATAGTAAAAGGCGTCGACACTGTTCCTGTTCCGCCAAGCAACGACGCGTCGGCAAGCGAAACCGAAAGTTATCAAAAGAAGCTTACCAAATTTGAAGAACGCGATTCACTATTACAATGCATCATAGGGTGCAGCGTCTCTGCCGAACCAAAACGGCATATTCTCACTGCCAAATCCGGTAAGGAAATGTGGGATAAACTTCACTCGATCTACGAGCAGAAGAATGAGAGAAGACTTGACTTATTGTACTGTCAGCTGTTTACCTATAAGAAAGATGAAGCTGATGATATTGCTATGCACGTCTCTAAGCTACATACTCTATGGCAACAACTCAACGACGAATTAAAGGAAGAAGGAGCACTCCCTCAATCATTACTTTTGAACAGGATTTTGAATACTTTACCTTCAACATACCTCGAGTTCAAGAATGCTTGGGAGTCGGTGCCTAAAGAGAATAGAAATATCTCTACCCTCATGGAACGTCTGCGCCTTCACGAGCAGCGCCTTGGAGATCTCGGTACTCATCCTTCTACCTCTACGTCTGACGAGGCTCTGATGTCAAGAAAATCTATCCTAAAATGTACTCACTGCAATAAAATCGGACATAAACGATCGGCATGTTTCTTACTCAAGAAATCTAAGAAGCGAAACAACAGAAATAAACCTGCAAGTAACGAGTCCACTACCAATGATGGAGATGCGTTCCTGTCTCGTCTTAACGATTCAAACTCAACCTGGATTGTTGACTCTGGTGCGTCTCATCATGTTACGTCTAGCGCCGGTTGGTTCAGAAGCTACACGCCTTTCGATAACCCAATAGCTTTGCGCCTTGGAGATGATCGGGCTATGTATGCTTACGGCCAAGGAATCATTGACGTAGAAATGTCTGTAAATGGGAAATGGAATCGTGCTCACCTAAATAACGTGTGGTATGTACCGACAGCAGGACAAAACCTATTCTCAGCTGGATCAGCCTTAGACTACGGTTACATTGAGGTAGCCGACAAGAACAAGCGCATCTTCAAAAACAAGAGCGGTCAAGTTAAAGCTGTCAGCGTCAGAGATGGTAATCTGTATAGACTTCTGATGAGAGTAATAACTGCAAATGCATGTGTTGTCAAAGATGGAACTAATTTACAAATTTGGCACGAACGGCTTTGTCACCAAAACAAAAGACATGTAAAAGAAGTTCTTACACGCAACGGTATTAAATTTTCACCAGAGAAAGATGACTGTGATGGCTGTGTATACGGAAAAATGACTAGATTGTCATTCGGTACAAGGCAACATCGTGGTAACAAACCAGGCGAACAAATTAACGCTGACGTTTGTGGTCCTATGTCAGAACTGTCACTTGGCGGAAAAAGATACTTCGTTGTATTCAAAGACGATTTTACAAAGTTCAGAAGAGTTTACTTCCTAAAACAAAAATCCGAAGTAGCCAGTGTACTACCCAAATTTCTTGCTGAAATTAAAACAGCCGGTCATACTGTTAAAGAATTACTCACAGATGGTGGAAAAGAATTTAACAATGTCGAAGTACATCGTATCACTGAGGCAATTGGCTTACATCACCGCATGAGTATGCCTTACACGGCAGAACAAAATGGCGGAGCAGAAAGAGAAAACAGGATTCTTGTTGAGGCAGCGCGAAGCATGCTATACAATAAAGACCTTCCGAAAAAGCTGTGGGCTGAAGCCATCAATACTGCGAGTTATGTTATTAACAGAACTGGACCAACACAGATTAAAGGGAAGACACCTTACGAGCTCTGGTATAACAAGACACCTTGTATTGACCATTTACGTATTTTTGGCACAGAATGTTTTGTACATATCCCTAAGCAAAAACGTAAAAAGCTCGATAAGAAGGCTATAAAAGGATATTTGGTGGGATATTGTGGAGATAAAGATGGCTATCGTATCTGGATTCCAGAAAAGAATGACGTTATCATCTCAAGAGATGTACTGTTCAGATCAGAAACAGTTTCTTCTGACTTCTGCAAGCTTCCATGTGTCATTGGCGAGCAAGAAGAGCAAGAAACAGCTGAAATCTTTGAAACAGAAAACTATTCTTATAATGAGGCTATTCCGGATGAAGCTCATCTACCCGATATACCCGAAAATAGCGAAGACGAAACTCCTGACGAACCAGTAGTTCCAGTACATCAGTATAATCTAAGAGACAGACAATTACTTCAAGGTTGTCGTTCTAACTGCTGTATATGTCTCTCAGAAGATGAACCTCAGACTTACAAGCAAGCCATGGATTCTAAGAACCAAAATGAATGGCATAATGCCATGGAAGAGGAAATGAATTCTCTTAAAGAAAACAACACGTGGACTCTTGTTGATTTACCTCAAGATAGAGAGGCCCTTAGCAACAAATGGGTTTACAAAATCAAAAAGAATGTTGATGGTTCTATAGACCGTTTTAAAGCTCGCTTAGTCATCAAAGGATTCAGTCAAGAGCACGGGATTGATTATCATGAAACTTTTAGTCCCGTTGTTCGCTGGGACACAGTTCGAACTATGCTGAGCGAAGCAGTCCTTAGAAAGATGCACATTACTCAATTCGATGTCAAGACTGCCTTTCTGTACGGCGACATCGACGAGGTAATATATATGAAGCAACCCGTGGGGTTTGACGACGGATCAGGCCGCGTCTGCAAGCTTCTAAAAAGCCTTTACGGCTTGAAACAAGCACCAAGGTGCTGGAATAAAAGGTTTTGTTCGTTTCTATTGAAATATAAACTTAAGCAAAGTGATTCAGATCCTTGCTTGTTTATAAGCCAAGATCGGCAACTCATCGTAATGATCTACGTGGATGACGGTTTAGTCCTGTCCCCAGACAAGAAGTATGTGGAAGAGTTCCTGAGTGCCCTGACTGCAGAATTTCAAGTACGAACATCCGAAGTTGGCTGCTATCTTGGTCTAGAAATAAATCGTCTAAATGACGGGTCAGTATTTATCAACCAAGAAGCCTACATAAAAACTATTTTGAAACATTATGACATGTGTGATGCAAACTCTGTTGTCATTCCGATAGACAAAAGTCAGATGACAGAGAATTCAAAACAAGACAATGACACGAGTGTCAATAATTTTCATTATAGAGAATTGGTCGGAAAATTATTATATTTATCGGTTGTGAGCAGACCGGATATTTCCTTTGCTATAAATGTTTTAGCGAAACATGTGGAAAAACCCGAAAGGTGTCACTATGCCATTGCCAAACGGGTCTTGAGATACTTAAAGGGAACCCAATGCCTGGGTATACTATACAAGTCTTCGTGTGATGGAAGTTTCGTGGCATATAGCGATGCCGACTACGCCGGAGACAAGACTACAAGAAGGTCGACTTCTGGCTACGTATGTCTGGCCGCAGGGGGAGCAGTGTCGTGGTCTTCAAAAACGCAAAGATGCGTGAGCCTTTCTACTACAGAGGCTGAATTTGTTGCAGCCAGCCTTGCAGCCCAGACGGTAATATGGCTCAGTCGTTTGTATAAAGAAGTGCGAGGTTTCGACGTTGTACCTACGTTGTTTGTGGACAATCAAAGTGCAATCAAGCTTGTCAAAAACCCTGTGTTTCATTTCAAGACGAAACATATAGATACACGGTATAAGTTTGTGCAAGAATTGCATCACGAAAAGAAGGTAAACATCCTTTACGTGCCGTCCAAGGAGCAAGTAGCGGATACGTTGACAAAAGCTTTACCCAAGGAGAGCTTCCTCAGAGCACGCGCCTTGTTGGGCGTGATAAGTAAGCCTGCCCTGATGTAGGGGGAGTGTTGGAGCTGGCCATCAGGTGCATACTCTGTATAAAACTGTTCTATGTTTTCAAATGTAATTTGAATATTTTTTGACAGACTTCAATAAAATAGTCCAAAAGGAATATTTGTTTTATTAGTATTAAATGAACGGCAGCCAAGTTCTCTCAAATTCAATTAAAGTTAAATGCAATAAAAGCGCAGTTATCGGGAGTAATTAAAACGAGGCTAATCCTGCTAAGGATGGGCAATGATGATTATGGAACGGAATGAATATAATATACACTTTAAGGGGACGAGTTAAGAATTTTACCACCCACTCTCTTCCAGTGGGCGTCGTCGGATTAATCGACTGTGGGAGTATGGGTTCAATTGTGGCGTGGGCAAGCAACCTGTCACTGCAATATCAAACAATCTTGGTCTCTTTGAACTCCATGATAACTAAGAGTAGCACTGAAACTTCAGCAGCTTATCATATAAATTCGAAAAGTACCGCAGCAACGCGTGAGTGTCGGCGATCTGTGTTCTGAAATGTTCCTACCTCGATTGAATAACCAATTCTAGCCGTGGTAAAAACCAATAATCTATTACTTGGCTACCAATTACTTCCTAGCATAAAATCTGATCAGATGCCGGAGATTATTAATAACGTCGTTATATCAGTCGCAAGAGAGAATTGGATACTAATAGTTTCATTTAATTTTTACTCCATGATAATTTAGTAATGTTTCATTGCTGAGATTTAATATTAATTGATATATTGTTGACAATACTGACATGCACACACAGTAATGTTTGTAGATTGCTCACTTCAAAAAAAGTGGTAATATTTCCGAACTTAGCTACCATAGGTACATATTATTACTATTTTTAATAAATAAAAGTTTGGTTTAGATTAAAAAGTATTTCAAATATAAATATTAACTAAACCAAAACAGGACTATATGCCCTTTGCTCATCTGAAGAAACCTAGCAAACCTATTCTGCTATGAAAAAAGACTTTACTATAATATTTGCTAGATCTTAAGTTTTATTACAATTCGAACATTTAATTAAAACATCTGAAAATTCATTTTGACATACTCTTATATGCCAATGAAGATCTGTAGGTATTTAAGCATGAGTATCAAGGAGTATGCAGTGTGAATATAACATAAAATATAATAGCCCATTAAGACACACTGCGGCACTATAGAGCCGTTACTGTTATGTTCGCAGTAGGTGCCATCTTATTATCGTGCCGAGAGAGCTACTTAAAAAGAACCTTTATCCCTTGAGTACATGGTATTTAACTGAAATAGGTATGATACCGTTGAATGTAGCACCTTTTAGTTTATGCGTAGGTACTATCGGTTGCAAAATTGCAAGGAGAAATTTTTAATGAATTCATTGATAAATTCACCATGCACTTTTGCAGCTGATAGTACCATGTATTTGAACATGAACATGTACTATATATAAGAACTACTTTCCTCGGCATTTTTTAATGATCTGTAATGCAAACGATAGTGTCGCGGTTCGGTTTGCAATTCGCCAACAAACTGTATCCAGTTTGGCGAAATGGCGATTAAATTCGTAGTATTTTAAAAAAAAAATATTTAAAGTCCGTTTGTATAAGCCCGTGTGGTAACCGGTTAAGAGTTTCATCACAGACCGTGTGATGACAGGTTAAGAATTTTACCGCCCGTTTTCCTCTCATGGGTGTCGTAGAAGTCGATTATGGGACATGGGTTCAATTGTGGTGTGGGCGATGGGCTAGCAACCTGTCACTGCAATATAACGATTTTTTTTCTTATAGCCCTATGTTTGCTACGAGTGGCGCTGAGTAGTTTCATGTGCTCTGCCTACCCCTTTTGGGAGTACAGACGTGAGTTAATTCATATGAGAAAAGAAATAAGTAATCGCCAGGTGTTAAAATAACAGTATTATTTGTTTTTATTTTGTATATAGGTAATATTATGATTTATGAAGTACATATCTATTGCCAGCTCCCGTGCTACTTAAGTTCTGTCGCGCGCCTAATGCAACCCATTCTCAATAATGTGCTCTGTAGATATAATAGGTATATGTAATGTGTTGGCACTTGTATTCTACTTATCACAGGAGATGCCAACTTAAGACGAAGCGGGAAAACTCCTTCAACTGGTTTTCACGCAATTTTAGTCTTCATTTTTCTTCCCGGTTAACTTAGTGTTCATGTTTATACATTATGAAATATTTTTATATGCCCTTAAGTTAGATTTTTTCCTTGTTGGTTATTGCAAAAATTAGGTACTTAAGAACTGTTTGCGTGCTGATTTTAAAATACATCAAAATTTCAACTTCGCTTAGCTTTCCAGGAAACAAAATGAGAACTATTATTATTATTATTATCGTATGGCTTTTTTAAGAAAAAAAAACAAAGGATTTACAGAAAATCATTAAGGTTACATGCATGTTTAGATCTATAATTTTACATCTAAGTTAGATATCCATTCCCTGGCATCCGCAAAGTGCATTGCAAATGAGAACTCAGTTATGGTAAATTGATCTTTCCATATTCCGTTAACTACATTAACAACTATCCCCTTTCCTCTTAACTACATTTAATTATACTCTACCTACTACGTCAAGACAGTCCAGAAGCAGCCAACTAGAATTGCATTGAATTTCAATCTGATTATCAGCTTATGGCACTATTCCGCGCAGCGAGGTTGTGCGACAGTGCGCTCAGTGTAAATAACACGGCCAATACTACAGTCTGTAATCAGCTAATTAGAGATTATAATTATATTGGGTACAATATCTAAGGATATTAAACAACGTAAAACATACAAAATAACCAGGGCCCGTAACTTTCACGCCGATGACATAAATTTGACGTCACGCTGCATGTAGGATGATTCAAGAGTTTTATTTAATAATTAATCATTATTCATCAATCATTTTAATCATGACTTCAATACTAATCTATTCATACGTAAAATAATTAATACCTACTTAATACGTGAATAGTAAATTAAATTATTTGTTTATTTTTATACATACCTTTTATTAAATAGTTTTGTTACCATATTTCAATAAATTATAAAAATAAAACAAAATTGTTTCCTTTTCGTTTCACGTATTAAGTAGGTATTAATTATTTCACGTATGAGTAGCTCACTTTTGAAGTCATTTGTACATGATTAAATTGATTGATGAATAATGATTAATTATTACAATAAAATTATTTGAATCATCCTATATGCAGCGTGACGTCAAATTGATGTCATCGGCATGAAAGTTACGGGCCCTGAAAATAACACAATAACCGGATGAGTAGTAGTAATGCCAATTTCAATGTCGTCAGCCAATTTTTTGTGCTAGTTATAAATTTTAGAAACCCGGGTAACTATATAATGTCATCGTTGCACCACTTTTCCATTACGGCAATACATGATAGGCAGTTGGTCACAAAAAGTTCATATAATTTTATTTATTTATATTTAATCTTTATTGCACATCAAAATAAGGTACAAATGGCGGACTTAATGCCTCAAGGCATTCTCTACCAGTCAACCAATAATTTTCATAAAGTTGGAGAGAAAAAGCGGTACCACGGTACTGATTAAAGATCGAGTAGTGTATCTGCCTCTTTCATTATATGGTGTTTCATGTAAGTGTACAGAATGACATAAGGTTATGTAGATCTTGTTTAAAACTTCCGTCTAATTTCTGTTTATAATAGTAATACAGCGGATAGTAATTGCCACAATAAATCGATACCTTTGGGTTCAATTGGCGTAAAGGACAAAATGCAGGTTTTCAGGAGAAGCAAAAAACAACTTTTTTTTTAGAAAAATGTTTATATCTTTTTTGTTTTTTGACCTATATTTGTGACGTATATAGAAAAATATGTAGATTTTTAGTATCCTTCACCTAGTGTAGCAACCGTAGTGATAAACTAAACGGTTTAGAAGTTAGATGGTTGTAAAGGACACGTCAAAATGCTATGGACGTCCTTTACACCCACGATTTTTTTGAACAATTCGAGTTGATAGGGTCGTAAATGACGGTCTTAGATGATTTTTATACAAATTCGGGGCGTAAATGTAACCGGAATGGTCCAAATGGCAACTGTTTTTAACTTAGTTTACAATTGAGAAACTTGAAAAATGTATCAAAACGTAGTTAATATGGCATAGAATAGCCACATTAGTGTTACAGTGTATATTTATTTAAATTTTTAGCAGAGACAAAGAACAAGACTATTTTATATCCAGTTTTGCAATAAAGAAACAAAATTTGCTTAAAAACTATCTAATATTTTGGAAAGTTATTATTTTAGTACTCGCCGCTCGGCTGTCTCAATAAGTTACGCATTCAGTATTTAATTCTAGCAGGGAAACGCTTTCGTAGTTTAAGTAAAACACTAATTGTAATCACGTAAACTTTAATCAGCAACTTTGAATAGTAGACTATATTAATACGACAGTAATTTTAAGTCTAAAGTAGAAAGAAGTTTTAAGAATAACTAAGAGTTAAGTACTTATTTATAAACGCAAGTTAGGACGCGTATACAAACTGTAGTCAAGACTACCTACTATGTTGATTCATATTTTTGATAATTTTAAAACAGAAGATTGTTATTTAGTCTTAAACCTGTTAAATAAGAATAATTTTAATTAAGAGTTCAATCCTAGAAATATTATAGTCAATGTTTTAAGTACCTGGGTACATAGCCAAGTCACCAAACGCTAACGCTCATTCGCTAGCGAAACGCACCTGTTATTGTCGCAGTCGCACTAAATGTTAGTAGTCTACTGTTAAAGTTTACTGCCGGCGTAGCTGAATGGCAATCGTCGACGCCAGACGCCGACAAAAATGCAGTCTGGTGCAATACGCAAGAGCGATAAAGATATATAGCTACGAAATAGGTATTATCGTGAGCGTTTGTGCATTTGGGTACGTACCCTGATTACCATAATGTTTTTTTTAATTACCTACATCTCGCCGCAGTATAATAATACTACGAAAGCGTTTCCTGCTAGAATTAAAGACTGAATGCGTAACCTACTGACTATTCAGACAGCGGCGAATACTAAAAAAATAACTTTGAATTTGTTGCCAAAGTATTAGATAGTTTTTAAGCAAATATTGTTTCTTTATAACAAAACTGGATATAAAATATTAGTCTTGTTCTTTTTTGTTGCTAAGATAGCTTAGATAAATAATACACTGCATTAAACTGATGTAGAGCTATTCTATGCCATATTAAGTACGTTTTGATACATTTTTCCAGTTTTTAATTGTAAACTTAGAACAACATTTGTACCATTTCGGTTACAATTACGCCCCGACTTTGTATAAAAATCATCTAAGACCGTCATTTACGACCCTATCAAATCATGGGTGTAAAGGACGTTATAACATTTTGACGTGTCCTTTACAACCATCTATCTTCTAAATCGTTTAGTTTATCACTACGGTTGCTACACTAGGTTAAAGATACTCGTAATCTGCATATTTTTCTTATACACGTCACAAATATAGGTCAAAAAAACAAAAAAGTGGGTTTATCTTTCTCTTGGAAACCTGCATTACATGTCCTTTACGACAATTGAACCCAAAGATATCGATTACAGTTGCGGATAAAATATTTTTAGTGCTGGTCGTAAAGGACGAAGAACAAAAAAACTTGTCCTTTACGCCCAACTTTATCACACTACTATAGAAAGTGATCCTTAGAAAGTAAGGGCTTAAAGGGCAACAATATATAACAAGGTGACTTGCGACTATATTTTTATTTGTAGATTTCCTTTACGACACAAATAATAATTTATAATTAATGACTTGATATTTACGCCCCTTCAGAAAAGCTATTTTTGCAAGTCCATAGTAGAAAATCTTGGTCGTAAAGGCAACTTTTTAAGAGATATCAAAATTTTAACTACACAGATCGATAGCGCTTGAAATTCTGAACAAAACTGTATATATAACTCATTTTCGCCAAAATGTCCTTTACGCCAATTGAACCCAGAGGTATCGAAATGTAAGCCGAAATCAAAATGGTGTAGTACCAACCAATTTATCCCAATTTAACCATC
The DNA here is from genome assembly GCF_023078275.1 of Leguminivora glycinivorella. NCBI lineage: Eukaryota > Metazoa > Arthropoda > Insecta > Lepidoptera > Tortricidae > Leguminivora > Leguminivora glycinivorella. The sequence continues at coordinate 12,464,787 of NC_062978.1, forward strand.
TACGCGCATTCCGCATCATCATCATGCCGCATGCGACATTACGACGGGTCTAAAACCCTTATCTAGCCTTATCAAGGATCCATTCTAGTTCGTCAAAACACTGTTCACGCCGCTTATCGGGAATTGGTGAGAATTAGTGCGTTTTCACATTATCCGATCCGATATCGGATGTCGGACCGATATCCCATACATTGGATTTTTTCCATTCGATCGGATCGGATAATGTGAAAACGGACTTATACCACACCTCGGACACTGGCGATCAAATATATGAAAGAGGCACGTTCCTAGCACACAGTCTAAGCTCGTGTAGGTGAACGCGTACTATGCTTGTATGAGTGAAATACGACAGGTCGACTGTTTGCGTTTTTGACAGGCGGTAACTGTGAGGTAACCGAGAGGGGGTGGGTGGCACTTTCAGCGGGGAGCGGGAGTGGCCATACTGTACGATAGTACTCTTTATTATACTGATTGTCGTAACGAGAAAGTGTTTAATGACATAATTACTGTATACCATGAATATTACGGTAATTATAATAGGAGCACTTCATTAAATTACCAACTGATTAAACGATTACATGATACCAACAATACATAGTGAAGTAGCGTTACTTATGATAAGATAATCTTTGTTGTTGTTTTATGGTGTTCGTTCTTTCTTTATGTTCTAAGATAGAATGATATAATAATTTTTAAGAAAAAAAAACCGTCGCCTTTCGGGTTCTGGTGAAAGCTACTTGCGAATGTTGGATTATGTAGAAATGTGTAAGTATTTTTTAAAACTGCTTTTAATGCTTTAATTATTAGATGGAAACACAAATGAATATACGTATAACGTTAAGGTTTGAGGAGTTTCCTCAATTCCTCATGAATCCGATTATATTATAAGAAATCGAAGCTTGACAAACTTTGACTTCAAAACATATGCTTAACAAACATAACTAAATAAATGTCACTGTTCTGAACTTAAATGCATGCTTTTCTTACAAAAATACCAAAGTCACTATGAGTGTGCCGTTCAGGTTTGAGGAGTTTGGTTCTGGCCATCATCAGCAGTTCCACTGCACCAAATGTCACTGTTCTGGACGAAAGTGCATGCTGTTCTTATAAAAATACCAAAGTCACTATAAGTATGCCGTTCAGATTTGAGGAGTTCGGTTCTGACCATCATCAGAAATTCCACTGCACCAAATGTCACTGTTCTGGATGAAAGTGCATGCTGTTCTTATAAAAATGGCAAAGTCACTATAAGCGTGCCGTTCAGATTTGAGGAGTTTGGTTCTGGCCATCATCAGCAGTTCCACTGCACCAAATGTCACTGTTCTGAACGAAAGTGCATGATGTTCTTATAAAAATACCAAAGTCACTATAAGCGTGCCGTTCAGATTTGAGGAGTTCGGTTCTGACCATCATCAGAAATTCCACTGCACCAAATGTCACTGTTCTGGACGAAAGTGCATGCTGTTCTTATAAAAATGGCAAAGTCACTATAAGCGTGCCGTTCAGATTTGAGGAGTTTGGTTCTGGCCATCATCAGCAGTTCCACTGCACCAAATGTCACTGTTCTGGACGAAAGTGCATGCTGTTCTTATAAAAATACCAAAGTCACTATAAGCGTGCCGTTCAGATTTGAGGAGTTCGGTTCTGACCATCATCAGAAATTCCACTGCACCAAATGTCACTGTTCTGTACGAAAGTGCATGCTGTTCGTATAAAAATACCCAAGTCACTATAAGCGTGCCGTTCAGATTTGAAGAGTTCCGTTCTGGCCATCATCAGCAGTTCCACTGCACCAAATGTCACTGTTCCGTACCTAAATGCATGCTGTTCCTTTATTAACACAAAAATCACCATATGTATGCCTTTCAGATTTGAGGAGTTCCCTCGATTTCTCCAGGATCCCATCATCAGAACTGGGTTCTGAGAAAAATGGGACCAATCTGTATGTATATACATTCAATCAAAAAAAAAATTTTCAAAATCGGTCCAGGAACGACGGAGATATCGAGGAACAAACATAAAAAATAAAAAAATAAAAAAACATACAGACGACTTGATAACCGTCCTTCTTGAGATATGAGGCGACGGTTAAAAATAGTACATTATGATACAATAAAGTGAATAAAAACACAATCGAAGGGAGTGTTTTAAATCGACATGAGTTGGACTCTTTGAAGTTTTGACCTGACAAGTAATGCACTTTGCGAACTAGTGTGGCAAAAAAACACCACGAATACCACGATGTACTGTGAATAAGCTTGTTCTTTAATGCCTTCTTAAACATTGCATATTAAATCTTATTTGATAGCAGTGGACAAAAACTGTTTCTGTATATTGCTGCGAGGCTCTCATAAAAAGTGCAGTGCAGCAGCCAAAGTTGATTACTCTTTAGCACCACCCAGGGGACACGTGTAGGGAATCTAAGGTAATCTTCCTACGGACGCGAGTAACCAATGTCCCCCTCCCAATTCACCCTTAGCGACGAGGCCAAGAAATGGCTGATTGGACTTAATGTTAACCTAAGGGTAATGGACCAGTTATCAGTTTGGTTCTCAGCTAACGGTATGGTGCTAAACGTTGATAAAACAAACATAGTACACTTCAGCCTACGTTGCCTTAGTGATCAGTCACAAAAAAATTAAATATCACTTGCAATGGCCAACCTGTACCTCAGGTTGACCAGGTTAAGTATTTGGGACTAACAATCGACGCCGGCCTAAAATGGGCACCTCATATAGATGCGCTTTGTCTACGATTGTCGTCAGCTTGCTTCGCTCTCAGCAGGCTATGCCCGTCTATGGACCTGGCTAACGTAAAAAAAGCCTATTACGGCTACTTTAACTCAATATTAACTTACTTTGGGGTTGGGCTGCCGAACGCGAGCGAGTTTTTAAACTCCAAAGAGAGCATTGCGGATCATCGCTGGTGTAAGTTGGGATCATCCTGCAAAAAACTTATTCATAAAATATAACAACATCTTAACCGTCGTACCCAGTCTTTACGTGTTAGAACTGGCTAAGTATGTTAGGAGTCATATAAACCACTTTCACACCAACGCTGATGCGCACGGCTCCATCACGCGACGGCAGCATGACCTGAGTCTGCCACACACACGTCACGACTTGCTAAAAGTAAAAAATGCCTTAACTCTATTGGTCCAAGGATCTATAATAAAATCCCTCCGGAAATCAAGCAGGCCCCCAGTTTCGCGTCATTTGTGCGACAAATGAAAACAAGACTGAGTGGAGATGCACTGTACTCTATTGAGGAATTCTTTATGTAAATAGTATTTATACCTAAATTGTAATAATCAAGCATATTAATTGAATAACATATTTGTACTGTTACGATATTTAATTTTATGGGGGGTTTCCTTTAGCTAACGCCAAAATAAAAAAAAATCAAACAACAGTTGAAGAGGAACCAGGTATTTATTGAATTCAGGAAAAAAAAATCTAAATTGATTATGCTAATTTGTTATCCTAGATACACGGTAACAATTGTTTGCCGAGGGCTAGCTCACGAGAACAATAATGTTGAGTTTATATTTTAAGGGAACAAACGTGGGTCAGCGGGCTCTAAATTATCATTACTGGTAGAAACGGATACAGCGGTCAATATATATTAAGGTAGTTACACGGAAGGGCGCCAGAACCGAAAGGCCGGTTCATTCAGTCAATAAGTAAACGTGGAAAGATCTGACCTCGAAACACCACAACTGCCACGTCAGCAGCCTTGGGGTGAAACGTCGGGAGTAGGTAGAACAGCAGCAATCTGCTGCCCACAAGTTACCGGGATACCAGGGGAACCTCTCGCGGCCGGCGCGAGGTTTAGGCGACGCGGCGTGAACCCTGGAATGGTTATACCAGTCTGTAAGTAAAATTCCTAAAAATGGTGCCCGTAAGGGGGGTTTATACCGCCCGCAGGACACGGGGGCTACCTTGGAATTTAAATTTCGAACGACAACGCGTTCCGTGAAACGACCTACTGCTAATTTGGAAGATATATATAACCTACGGAACAAGTTGGCTTCCAACAAGGTTTAAAAAATGTATGACTTACCGTTGATGGAGAAAGGGCCAGCAGAGGGCAAAATTGCACCTATTTCGACATCCGGGCACGCTGGGCGTCGCCTATCACCATCAGAACATGGTTTTATTCACGTCCGATTCCGGGGCTGGAAAATATGCAACGCTTCGTTAGAAACTAACCAACTAAAAAGAAATACACAACCGAATCACTATTGAAACTCACTCAAACGGGCGATTGCGCCCGATTTTGGCCTGGGCCAACGATATCCCTTCAACTCTCTCTCCGGCAAAAAGAAATCCCATCTCATTCGCCATTTTGGACGGGACTAGTGTTGCCAAGCCTAAATCGGCTCACACCGCAAACAGCCGGCTCCGGACGTTCAATGGAAATTAAGTCAACAATAAAATATAATACTAAACTCTTCGCGATTAACGCGGAGCTTAAAAAAAACCCATAATTAAGTCTGGTTACGAATAAAAGGAAGGAAGGCAAACGCTCGATGACGATTTACTTCTATTTTTCAACATGGCAACTATGATCCACGTAAGTCCATAGAGGAATACAAGAGTGCGGCTATCCCACGCTAGATGGCGAGGAAGGCCGATCCAGGATCAGACAGCTCACGGTCGATGACTTCCTGCCGATTTCCGACAGAGGGCGGTAGAAGGCGTAACCTACGCCTTGCATTCCTAAATTTATTACTTTATTAAGGAGAATGAAATTTTATTGTTACAATACTCCCTTCCCCAGAGAAAATTTTGACGTAGGCAAAATTTTGAGCTGGTCTCCAGCTCCAACTACAGGAAATAACGGTAATATAACAGCTACAACTCGAAATCTAAAATCGATAATAAAAAAAACCATCAAAATCGAACCCACGCACTAAACCAGATAAGAATACCTTTTTTTTTTTTTTTTTTTAAGTAAATTACTACAAAACGTCGCATCGTCTATATTTCTTGGCGGCACAGCGAGCTGTACCAGACAGCGGGCTGTACGTCCAAGCGATATAACGGAAGACGGCTTATAGCTAAATGAAATTTCCCTAACTAATATCGGTGACAGCTAAGAATACGAAAATCAGACAATAACACCAGGACAACGAAGCGTATCTACCGGCTGCGTCTATCTACGACACAGGACGGAACGTTTCGACACAACATAAGACATACAAAGGTTGACTGTACAAACCACGTCTCAGGCGACGCAAGTCTGTCGGTCCGACAACACAAAAGAACGTCAACGTTCACGCATATGATTTAAGCCATACCGCAAAGCGTCAACAAGGGTACAACACTGCTATTAAGAATTCTCCGTTTAAATCCGCAAGAATCCGACCAGCCAGTGAAGCTGGAATGCTGGTTTAAAACGCCAGCACCCAGAAAACTACGTGAAGAGAACTTTTAAATCGTTCACTCACCACCAAACATCAAAAGGTAATACGTTTGTGTACAGACGTAACCGTACCATCTGGACACAACGTAAGAACTCCCACTCACAACACATAAAAGGAAAAACGCCTGCCTCCATCGAGACAAACACACAACACCATCACCGATAAACTGGTAAGCCAGTAACCGACGTCGCTAAAGGTAAAAAAATAATCTCGATTTAAGTCGAGAAAAAGGGAAAAAGCAAAAGAAATAAGTACCAAATAACTCTCAGTTTATTTGGCCTTTGAACTCCAAGATAAGATTCAACTTTATATTTTATGAATTAAAAAAAGTTAAGAAACGCCTCAGCAATAAATGTGCCTGACTATACACACACTGCACCACCCATTAGTAATAACATAATATTAATTTTATTTTAAATTTAAATCTCCGCCAGAAAATAATATTAAAAAAAAAAAATGCTCCGCTGACCGACGTTGTTCCCCCATTACACTTATCATGAGGTGCATACTTATTTAGCTACCTACTTATAAGTACAAAAACTTTCCCTAAGGGAATAAAATTTTAATAAAGTTAACTTAAATTATAAGGTTTAACACCTCTGCATAACTGTCCATCTCAAAACGATGCACCTTTTCTAACTATTCAACATCCAACGTTAACCATAATGTTTCAAAGTTAAAAAAAAATTTATATATTTGAAGTCTTCACAGTCCAATATGAAAAGACATCCTGTATCAAATGATACAGTAAATAGTACATGCAAATTTTAAACACTGTAAGTAGTTACCGAAATATTTATAGTAAGGTGGCCATTGCCACATGATATTCAAACTCATATTTATGTAATAAATTATAACCGCTACTAATAATTACTGTAACCTCCCACGAAGGGAGAATAATAACATTATCAACTTTTAAATTTAAAACGTAACACTTTTTCTTTACACAACCGTCCGTTAACATTAAGGCACCTTAGTTATGGTTACCCAAAATGCATACAATCTCTAAATATAAAAAAAAATAGAAATAAAATTGTTACAACTCCACACTGGGTCCCGGTAACCCATAAAAGAATAAAATTATTTATACAAATAGTAATGTCTGTAATTAGTAGTAAGCATTTAAAAAAAAAACTATCTTTCCAAACACTGAAAATATTATCGGAAATAATTCCGCACAACTATTAAGAGGTACTTGCAGCTACAATGACACACAAATACTTAGAATTAAAAAAAAACAAAAGTACCTACTTAATTACAATTATACAAGCCGCACCGTTTCTACCAGAAATTCCTCTAGCTAACAATGTGACTAAAGAGGCTCGCTGATATAACGCCCCACGATGGGCTGACACTGTTACGATATTTAATTTTATGGGGGGTTTCCTTTAGCTAACGCCAAAATAAAAAAAAATCAAACAACAGTTGAAGAGGAACCAGGTATTTATTGAATTCAGGAAAAAAAATCTAAATTGATTATGCTAATTTGTTATCCTAGATACACGGTAACAATTGTTTGCCGAGGGCTAGCTCACGAGAACAATAATGTTGAGTTTATATTTTAAGGGAACAAACGTGGGTCAGCGGGCTCTAAATTATCATTACTGGTAGAAACGGATACAGCGGTCAATATATATTAAGGTAGTTACACGGAAGGGCGCCAGAACCGAAAGGCCGGTTCATTCAGTCAATAAGTAAACGTGGAAAGATCTGACCTCGAAACACCACAACTGCCACGTCAGCAGCCTTGGGGTGAAACGTCGGGAGTAGGTAGAACAGCAGCAATCTGCTGCCCACAAGTTACCGGGATACCAGGGGAACCTCTCGCGGCCGGCGCGAGGTTTAGGCGACGCGGCGTGAACCCTGGAATGGTTATACCAGTCTGTAAGTAAAATTCCTAAAAATGGTGCCCGTAAGGGGGTTTATACCGCCCGCAGGACACGGGGGCTACCTTGGAATTTAAATTTCGAACGACAACGCGTTCCGTGAAACGACCTACTGCTAATTTGGAAGATATATATAACCTACGGAACAAGTTGGCTTCCAACAAGGTTTAAAAAATGTATGACTTACCGTTGATGGAGAAAGGGCCAGCAGAGGGCAAAATTGCACCTATTTCGACATCCGGGCACGCTGGGCGTCGCCTATCACCATCAGAACATGGTTTTATTCACGTCCGATTCCGGGGCTGGAAAATATGCAACGCTTCGTTAGAAACTAACCAACTAAAAAGAAATACACAACCGAATCACTATTGAAACTCACTCAAACGGGCGATTGCGCCCGATTTTGGCCTGGGCCAACGATATCCCTTCAACTCTCTCTCCGGCAAAAAGAAATCCCATCTCATTCGCCATTTTGGACGGGACTAGTGTTGCCAAGCCTAAATCGGCTCACACCGCAAACAGCCGGCTCCGGACGTTCAATGGAAATTAAGTCAACAATAAAATATAATACTAAACTCTTCGCGATTAACGCGGAGCTTAAAAAAACCCATAATTAAGTCTGGTTACGAATAAAAGGAAGGAAGGCAAACGCTCGATGACGATTTACTTCTATTTTTCAACATGGCAACTATGATCCACGTAAGTCCATAGAGGAATACAAGAGTGCGGCTATCCCACGCTAGATGGCGAGGAAGGCCGATCCAGGATCAGACAGCTCACGGTCGATGACTTCCTGCCGATTTCCGACAGAGGGCGGTAGAAGGCGTAACCTACGCCTTGCATTCCTAAATTTATTACTTTATTAAGGAGAATGAAATTTTATTGTTACAGTACCTATTTGAAGTGTAAAATAATACCTGTTGACGTATAAAATGTAAATTTTATGAATAAATCATTGAATTGAATTGAATTGAATATGAATGTTTCTGTTCTTTGCCATACGACTAAATAAATAAATTAAACAGATGTTTTACCGTTACAAGTTGGTACCCAAACATCCGGCTCTATAACGTGAACAACTATTAAACTGCGAGAATTAGCTTCCGAACTAACTCACTCGGCCCGATGTTACATATACTGAACATAGATGGAAACTACTCGGAAGAGCCAAATTTAAATGATTTTGTGGTGCTATTGCCCTAGCAAATACCTAGTCACATTTTAGGGCTTTGTAGCAAGACTGGCTAAAACGAAATCATAAAGATTTTGAACCCGTATGTCACAGCCATTTTACTCAAAAAATATAAGGCAAATTAGAAAACGATCCAGTTCACTTGTCAGAGGTAAACAAATATTTTATGTAGTACTAGCATTTGCCCACGGCTTCGCTCGCGTTAGAAAGAGACCTATGTCACTCTCCATCCCTTCAACTATCTCCACTTAAAAAATCACGTCGATCCGTTTTGTGGTGAAAGATGGACAAACAAACAGACACACACACTTTCCCATTTATAATATTAGTATGGATTCTAGAGATACTGTTTCAAATGGTTTTTAAGTAATGGGCAATATATTAAGGAGACAGATAAATAACGACTCTTGGTGCTGATTTATATGTAACATACATTTATATTTGTATCTTTCTAACAAGTGAAAATAAATTCTTTGTAAAAATAAAAGGTACCTCACAATATAACCATATAAGATATATTATATCTTTTGCATCGGCTTTATAATATCAGTGTAAAATGTATAGGCATTTCCATGGCAATATCAGATCCGTGGTAACATGTAACCTATACTCGTTTCGGTCAGTGTTGCTCTAGTTTACTAGTTTGTGGACGCCATCGGGAGACCTGCTCGCATGAGTACTTGCCCTATCGACTAGCAAAGCCAATGGAGTTTGTGTATCCGTAGAGTATACATCGGTTGCGAAAGTTTAACCTATCGGTTTTTAAATAGCCGTTGGGGAAAATTTTACTTTGTAGGTATTAGTCGCGGGAAGCAGCTTCTTTGAATGCCTGGAAGTTGGATTTTTGAGATCTAAAAAGATCCTACTCTCTTTGTTTCAATAGTAGCGTTATGATTTGGACAATATTGTAGTTATATTACTATTTATTTGGGTGCGTATCGATCAATATAACTTTTTTTGATATACTTTTAGTCGTTATAACGATCATTTGATATAATTATTGAACCATATAACAACAAATGATATACTAACAAATTGTATAATTCTTATTTAATATAATGATCATTTTTTCGAAAAACATTTATTATAACATACTTTTAGTATAATGCTTATTTCCGATAATAAATAAATTGTATAACACATATTGATTCTTTCTAAAGCTCAGTTAGAATAAAAAAAATTAGAATAAATTAGATCCATCATTTACCAGAAAAGTAGATTAGCTTAGAACTGTGACCCCTAGACACAACGCGCTGCTACCAGAAATAATAGGTTAGGTTAGGTTAGAACTGCGACCCTTAAACACATCTACTGTCAGAAAAGTAGGTTAGGTTAGGTTAGAACTGTGATCCCTTAAAAAAAGAATAAAATTAATTCATGAAATGTTTTATACTGTTTGGTAGTTACATATATTATACTAGTCGTATATCAATGGATAGTTATACCATAAAACAGTTATTATAAATAATTGTTATACGAAATAATGATTATACAAAATAAAAGTAGATGTTTTGTGGTTATACCAAATGTTAATTATGTCAAATGAGTGATTATATCCTTTAAAAATATACCAAATGTTGTTATATAAAATGTTACTATACCAAAAAAGTTATACCAATCATTACACACCCTATTTATTTTACGTTTAACATTTTACTAACGTTGAAATTATATTTTTTTATTTAAAAATAAATTTATATGCAATATGATCATGGTTTTCAATTAACAAATTAGTATTGGTAAATTGGATTAACATTGATTGCAGTTATTAAATCCACTTTAGAATGGACATAAATACACATGTGTAGGTATCAGTGGCGGGGCGTGAAAATTTTCGTTGGTAAAGCCGGAGGTGTTTTGTATGGACTTCTACAGATACTAGAGAATTTTAGGGAACCCGTTGGAAATCGAGTTGTATTGACGTTCCGCCACTGGTACTTAGGCATGTCAGTAAATATGGAAATCTCTAAACAAAGTTAGCCGAGCTGACATTTTGATAACATTCGGATGCAGTAATGTCGCAACGGTAATGCAGTGGCAGGTGACACCTTAATGTTATCTTAACTTTACGAGTATGTACAGTCAACCAATTGGAACCCTAGGCCACTCTACAACCATCTCAAAATGACAAACAATAAGAGATTCCTTACAATCAGATTTATAACGTCACTATGACATAGTTTTACAGTGGCCTAGGGTTGCAATTGGTTGACTGTACCTAATAGCAGTTGGAGAGCGTGTGCGTAGCCGAATGCACAAACGCTCACGAAACGAAACGCTCGTAGATATCTATCTCTATCGCTCTTGCGTATAGGCGCGACAGAGCCAGACTACCTTTCGCGGCGTTTCGTTTTCGTTTCGCGTCGTAGAAACGCCATTCGGCTACGGGGCCTGGAGATGCTAAATTAAGATTTACTCGGGCCTAGCCAGCTATTACACTTGTAAGAATAGATTGCAGGTAAAATTACAACAAACGGTTACATAATGTTTTTCTGTGACTAGGAAATTGTAAATTCTATTTCTTAAGTAGTAGAAACAATCATGTCAGATATTGGAAGTTTCAATAGCGCAAAAAAAAAAATCAGCCTCGAGGAAGTCAAATAAAACGTTGTTTTGAACATTTGTGTCCTTACCACTTGCTTTCGGTTTGCTGGACAATATCTCACGCACTTGAGTATTTCTGAGTGTATTTTTTTTAAATTCTGATGACCTATTCCGGACTTATTAACCTGTTTTAGGATGCAACCTCTTGCATCCCCCATGCATTCCACACGATTACTCGACATTTCCCGGATGACCACACATGTTGTATGTTTATCTATTCCTCGCTCATGTTAATTCCAAAAAAATCCTTGGGCTCCCCTACCATAATACAAATTAAATAGTGACCTCTATCTGTGTCTTTGTGCCTGCAGTCCTGAACGTATGCATGAACATGACGGCACCTGTGTATGGGATTATATATATATACTTATAGAGATGAACTAAACTCCCAATAAACTCAAGAAGACTTGCTTTGTGGGTATTCGGACTACGCACTTACCGGTCGCATATTTGTTTGGTGAGCACATATACTTGATAATGATAACAATTGATATACTTAGTCATTTTTGCATGCCATCTTACAAAGGTCATGTACATACATACATAAATACATACAATCACGCCTGTGTCCCATGAAAGGGTAGGCAGAGCACATGAAACTACTCGGGTTTCAATGCCACTCTTGGCAAATAAGGGGTAAAGGTCATGTACATTATAAATAATAATAAATATTAGAGGAAATTCTTACACAGATTGACTGAGCCCCACGGTAAGCTCAAGAAGGCTTGTATTGTGGGTATTCAGACAACAATATACATAATATACAAATACTTACATACATGGAAAACGTCCATCGACTCAGGAACAAATATCTGTACTCATCACACAAATAAATGCCCTTACCGGGATTCGAACCCAGAACCGCGGCTCAGCAGGCAGTGTCACTACCGACAGAGCCAAACCGGTCGTCAAAAAGTTATGTTTTCCTACAATGCTCTTTCCACACAGCAAAAAGGTCTAAGTAGTCTAGACAGAAGTGAGCGACATGTAAACAGGTTTGTTACGCAACTAACATTTGGTTTCACTGAACTAGTACCTAAGGAAGGAAATGGCAACTAACCGTCGTACAGAATCTTGTGGTTTGATAGGCACGACGCCTGTGTACCGGTGTCTTATGAGCCCAGTGCCAGTGCAGAGAAAATACACATACACGGTGTAACATGAGAAAACCGAATAATTTTAACAGCGTATTCCTGATCACATTTCAAGAGCTAAAAGTCCTATTAGTGCGGGGCGGAAACGGCGAATTAGTATGAATGTATAGTCCCTGCTGGCAGAAAGCATGAAACTTGGCATGTACATATATAGCATATAGGTTTATAAGAAAAAAAATAAGTAGAAACACAGTTTGGAGACTGAACGCACCCATTCAATAGGGAATTGAGCTGTTTCAATACCTATACAAACATACATAGTCGTCTATGTACACAAAGAAATATGGCGCTTCTTGTTAACAGCTTTCACAACTTTCACAAGACAGAACATTCTGTCTTCAGAATCAAAGCTGCTAAAAAAAAATCTGAAGACAGAATCAAAGCTGTTAACAAAAAATGTTTTGTTCAAGAAGCGCCATATTTCCTCGCGCGTTTCAATACCTATATTGAAACAGCTCAATTCCCTATTGAATGGGTGCGTTCAGTCTCCAAACTCATAAACTACACTTTTTATATCCACTTTGATATTGTATCTGGCTTTATACAGGGTGTAACATAAGACACTCAAAATATTTTGATCACGCATTTTTGAGGTAAAAAAAGGAAGAAAAATTATACTAGTTTCGAAAAATGTGTGTTCAAATTTGTGTTTGGTGGTCTTCCACCACGACTATTGATATACTTGACTTCTTCATACCACTGTTCCTATACACATTTATTATTTAATAGCGGACGGCGAATAATTGGAAAATATAACCTCGGTCTGTTCAAAGCCGTGGTAAATAGGCTATATTACTAAATCAAATCGCCTCCATAGATACCAAATTCCAAAACAAAACAAATACTTTTGTAAAACGCACGAATTTTTTTTACATACCGGGTGTCCCGTAAATCAACGCCAAAATTAAAAGGGGTGATAGCATATCTCATTAGCATTTATTAAGCAAATGACCTTAATGAAAATGTTATGGTTTTTGAGATATGGTCCGTTTAATTTATAAAACCAAAAAATAATAGTGCCAATATCTAGAAAACCATGACATTTTAATTAAGGTAAAATTCGCTTAATAAATATGATAGCTAATGAGGAAGTCCTCTCACCCCTTTTAATTTTTGCGTTGGTTTTACGGGACACCGTGTATAAAGAAAAATTATCAGAAAGTTATCGTACCGTTTAAGTTTTAATAAGCAATGTGTTTAGAGGTAATGTTCAACTAGCCGTGAAAACTGAAAGCGAGAGTTCAGCGAGACTGCGCCATTTTGCGTAATAGGTTGAGTTAGCACCAGTCGAGTACACAAAGTTCCTAACCTCTTGTTCTGTACATTTTTTTTATTTACATAAAATAAGATACTAAAATATAACAACACTAAGGACACAATCAAATACATCAAATTATTTTTTAAATCACAACTATTGGTGGGTATCTAACTTTGTACTGAACAAAAGTTAATTCTTAGCGTATGGCTGTCTCAGTGCTGGTTTTTCATTAGAAAGTGAAAAGATAAGCAATGTATAATTTTCGTTATATAAATAAAATAAATATTATAGGACATTCTTACACAAATTGTCTGAGGCCCACGGTAAGCTCAAGAAGGCTTGTGTTGTGGGTACTCAGACAACGATATATATAATATATAAATACTTATATACATAGAAAACATCCATGACTCAGGAACAATTATCTGTGCTCATCACACAAATAAATTCTCTTACCGGGATTCGAACCCGGGACCGCGGCGCAGCAGGCAGGGTCACTACTCACTACCGACTGCGCCAGACCGGTCGTCAATATTAAGTAAGGGTTTCCGTAACACCTGATTCCAACGCCAAATCAAATTTTAAGACACTTTAAATGATTATTGTCATTTCATGTATGGATCATCTCATCTCTCATTAAGTTTGTTTTAACATGTGACCGCGCGGTGACCGCTTTCCATCAGGCGGACCGTATGCTTGTTTGCCACCGACGTAGTATAAAAAAACATGTACAATGTTTACGTGTTGCATTGCAACCAGGCAACCACGTCACGTCCTCAGCTGTTTTATAAGGGACAAAGTTATTATTTAAAGGTGTTTTTCGGATTCCGAGAGAGGGTCACGTTTGAGAAGTTTTATTACTCAGTTGGGAAGATAACAATGGCATTAATTTTGATTTGATTTTTTTAGTGGTTCATTCATTTGACATTAAGTTTCTATTTATAATTATTTAATAACGTTTTCCCTCACAAATTTAACTGATAATAAGAAACATAAATTATGAAAATAATGAGCTATTGCAATAATGTAACAGTTTCGCTTGTTTTTCCCTCGGAGGAAACAATTATGCCAAGTTATGAATTTTCTTTTTTAATCGCACGTAATGTACAGTTATTAACATTAACGTGTAAACGATTGTGTATTTTACATCGTAATTGTACTTCCAATACATTCGTGAATTATTACGGCGACCGATAAAAGTGGATTGTGTAAGAAGCAAAGTTATATATTACCGTCTATATATTACCTACCGAAGCAAATTTATCTATAATTGCGAGGGATTCTAAAATGCAATCATGAGCATAGTGAGTGTTTCAAGTATCAACGATCAAATATGTAGAGAAAAATTGATATATAAAGTATAAGAATGTAAACAAAAACTTACGTAGACATACCTAATATTGTCCATAATATTGTTCATAATATTGTTCGTTGACCACGAACGCTGTAAAGTGTTCAAAACGTCGGGATGAATTTTAAATTCATTATACGCGATTTAATCCGTTTCCATAGTTTTATTTCTTACGTAGACAGTTTAAAAATATAGACAAAAACTATCGTGGAAAGATATTTATAAGATGTTAAGAGACAAGCAGAGGATTTCCGTGCTCATGATCAAAAGACCAAAGGAAATAACAAGGTAAAATAAACTAATAATTCTAACATCATAGTTAATCCTATCATTTGTATTTTATATCGAAGAATGAGAGTTAATCATCTATGTTTAGACAGGGATCAAAAAAATACATATGTACTTAAGAAAGAGAAGACATCCACTAACCAGATGGCAGGATGACATTGTGGCTGCTACTGCAGGCAAAGAATGGCAAAACATACCAAGAGAGAAAGTCAGATCTAAACAGCTGGAGGCTTTTACCCAAAAGGGGTTTACAGAAGAAAATAAAAAATACAATATGTAAAACAACAAGATATAAATGTTATATGTACAATAATAAAGATTTAATAAATAAATATGTATTTGATATATACCTACATCAACTAGCCGTTACTGGAGGCCTATATTCTGATTTAAATAAGTGATAACTCATTATGAAATAGATCCGGATTTATTACTGATAGTTAAACATGGTCTACCAAACAAAATCTCAGACACATTTTTTCAAGCAAAAATTGCTCCGTCCATAAAATAGGTCTCCAAGTAAGAGACCGAAATTTAAAATTGAAACTAAGTATCCTTACTTAAGTTCGCGAATCTCCGGCACCGCTCGCCCGCCGTCGGGATGTTGGCCAACTCGCCGGTCCTTGCGCAAGAGTGGATAATGAAGCCCTCCTCATCGGGTGACCTCACGAGGTTGATGGCATTACGATCAAATTATAGGATACCGTAAATGGGTTACACGCACTTTTGATGTAACACGGTAGCTTAGGAAATGGTAAGGGAATGATTAGTATGTTTGTTTTGCGTAGGAAAACATAATAAAAATTAATTATTCAATTATCAGATTTTCCTGGGTTGCTTTCTTAGTAAAAGTTGGCCAGTATTACCTATTCACCATATAAATTATTGCTGGTCATCAGCCATTTCTACTTTTATATCATTTATCACTGGGTTCTATTTTTTGAGAATATATATTATTCAAAAAGAATGTTGTTATAAAAATATTGTTAACTTATTAGTTACTAACAAATTAAAATAAATCGCGTTATAAATGGATCACAAAAGGCCAAGACATGCATCAATCAATTATTTTTGTCATTTCTAAAAAATGCCGCTCCAGGGCATATTTCGCATTTAGTATATTTTAACATTACCCCCCAATCGCTCCTACCACAAATTCGCCGGTCGCTACATGCACCCGCGTCAACCAGTCTCTCTGCGGCCGCTGTGCAAACAAGTGTAGGACATACTCGTAGGCAAAATGTGCGGGGAAATGGGCAAGGCAGTTCTGCGGGCGCTGACCGGCGCGTTGCTCTGTGGGCTGGTCTCGGACGCTGCATATCTGCAGGTACCTACATAATATATACATGTATTTATGTACGAACATATTTTTTACACATCTGCAATAATTTATATAGGTTGTGCCCTAAAATCAAAGTTACAAAAAAAAGTAGAAAATATAATAGTTATTTGTTATACAAGGGGGCAAAGTTGTATTTTAACGCCGAGTGTGGAATTGAAAAACGAGCAAGTGAAAGGATTCTATAGTTGAACCACGAGCGAAGCGAGTGGTTCGAGAATAGGATCCTGAACTTGCGAGTTTTTTAATACACGAGAAGTAAAATACATTTGCACCCGAGTGTAACACAAAACTTTTCCCCTCACTATAGCGAGGAAACTATAACGCAAAAAATGCGTTTATCACTGCTTCCAGTAGTTCCACAGGTGGTAAATCATCTTTATTACTAGATTCACCTTCTTTTATCAATTTTAATAAAGCAGTTAATTTGACTTTATTCAAGGTCAAATTACTTTACCCACTAGTGGATAAAATGCGTTTTTACCCGCTGGTATTAAAGGGCAAAACATATGTTTCCGAGCTAGTGAGGGGAAAAACATATTTAAAGATACCTATCTTACCGTGGCTACGGAAGACCACGACCAGTGCAACCTGGTCAAAACGTCGCGTAAAAGAAAATAATGTTAATAATTGCGCTCGACCCCTAAGTGACTATAAATAATATAAATATACTTGTGTACCTACAAAATGCGAGAAAATATTTGCTATCTGACGTTGATAATTTCTATGGGAGAGTAGTAGATTTTTTTCGTGATTTGTGAATGAAAGTCCCATGATAAAAAAAATCTTAGTGAGATCTATATTATTATAGTCATTCCGTAAATCATTGCAGGTAATACAAATATACCCTGTTGATATGGCATTAATGAGTTATTCTGGGCAAAACTCAATTATAAGAAACTAAAGTTTCAGACTATGCATGTAAAGTATAATGTAAATGTAAATACGTGTAAATATATTTAGGTTCACAAACTCAAGTGCCACCTAAAGTTGTGTACATTATTTCTGTTAAGAATGATCTACTTACCAAACGCTTCCAACTCGTAGGCAATAATGTCGGTACGGAAGCAACCCTAACCCCAATGAGTTGAACGAAAACAAATATTGGAATTGGACAGATCGAACGGTATCGCTAACACGTTTACGTGTTAGTCTCAGACTGCAGCGCTCTGATCGAAGATTATTTTATTTTAAAATACATAGTATAAAAGTAATCGAAAACAAAATAAAATAAAAGCAAAAGTTCATTCGAATTATATCATAACCTAACCTAACCACAAAATTAAAATTTTGAAAAAACCCCCGACCGCGACCTAGTGGACCGATTTTCATGAAACATGGCTAAGAACACTCCCGACTAACTTAGCTTTCAGACAAAAAAAACTAAATCAAAATCGGTTCATCCGTTCGAGAGCTACGATGCCACAGACAGACACACACACAGACATACAGACAGACAAACAAACAGACAGACAGACAGACAGACAGACATACACACAGACAGACACGTCAAACTTATAACACCCCTTCGTTTTTGCGTCGAGGGTTAAAAATAGGTGACACCTATTTAACTCATTAAATTGAAGATGTATGAAAACAATTTATCTATGTTTTTCATCTTTCTCAAATTACTTAGTAGGTACAGTCAACCAATTGGAACCCTACCGACACGCTCTTGGCCGGTTTTTTTTCTATAAGAATTTTATGTTTTATCATTGAGGTGCAAAAGATGCTTGAACAACTTGATAAGAAACTTTAATTTCATTTATTTTTTGTTGCATTACTAAGAAGATGAGTGCGTAAGTAGGTAACTTCTGAGAACATTCGGGATGAAAGGAAATTGAAGCAGGAGTTGCAGTCAGTTGTTTTAAACTGTGTAAGATCAGATATCGCACAGGGAGGGCTAAGGTAAAGAAAAGTGTAATTCCACACATGAGCTCTCCTCAGAACTAAGTATTTCAATATTCTTGGCGGGCAGCTTGTAACAGGCGAATGTGTATTGCCCATTTTTATACGTCCGCTATAACAACTTATAGACTTGGCAAGAAGGGACCTTAACAAACCATGGAAAAATCTGTGGCGAAAATGTGCCCCCCGTTAGACTAATTTATTATCATGATTGGACCAGACTAGCCCACCTGTTTTGGATGAATTCTGTATTATTTTTACACGAATGCCCCAAAAAAAGAGTTTATTGTTAAATCTATTATATTTAAATATCCACGTACTCCTCGCTTAAAAAATCTTGTCCCGGAGTCCCGTTATAAACTGTTTGAAAAACAGTGATATAAATTATAATTATAAACGACTATACAAGTATGAAATGGTAATTTAAATTAAAACTCACTATTGAACAAAAGGACGAGGCCCCTAATATTTTAAAAACTTTCACAAAAGCGATTCATAATTCGCAAACAGTAAACTTTTGGTAATTGCCGTTTAAATCAAAATTATGGCAATTAAGGTCGGGATACACCGAGTATTTAAAGTTTCAATCGAAAATAAATTGGTTACTTTGCATAAAATGGAAATTAAAATAAGACATTTAAAAATAGGATATCGTAAAATTATCGTTTCATTTAAAATAACTACTTTTGGTCTTCACTAGGGTTGGTAGATTACATTACAGCCCTACTGTAGGTAATTAGTTACTATCGAAATAATCCTTTGATTTCCTGTTTCAATATAATTGTTTCGCCTCGATTGATCTTTAAAGGTGTAATTGCTATTTTGACAAGTCATCAGCAACTATTGTAATTGGCGATTGCGAAAAGGTACAAAGGTACTGCGAAATGCGTTTTCTTCGTATTTTCATGCTAATTCAGTTAGTCTCAGTATAGATGCTAACTTTGACTGAACCAGCACGACCAATACGAAAGATTCCGATAAAATACGACGGAAAACTATTGTGAACTAGAACTACAATTGTTTTAACTATAAAACTCCCGTGAGACTCACCCGCGAGTAACCCGCTTAAAATATTTTTAAATACAATTGTTTTACTTTTGTTATAATTATAATATACTAATACGCTTCACCTTGTTTTTATAAAGATGATTTCTATCTTTAGGCAGTGCCTCTATACCTGTATTATTATGTCAATTTATTATGTAGGTAATTTATTTAATACCATACATTGTTCCTTGCGTCTGTCTACATAATATGTATGGGACAAAACAATCCTGTATTAAAACAACGCACTACAGTCTAGCTACCTAATTAATTACCAGGCAATTGTTTGATTTCAATAGGTTGATACGATACGATATCTCTAATACGTTCCATATTCGAACAATGCTTCTACGATGGGTGTAGGTACCTAAGATAATGATACGATACCAATATTTTGGTGTCAAAAGTGAGGTTTTTTCTCAATCAAAGCTTAATTTTTAATACTGATATATCCGATCCATCTAGATCTAATATTTCACGTATATTAAAGTTCGAATCACGATGTCGTATGTTTGCACGAGTGTGTGTAGTGTAACCTGATAAGTAAACCGACATAACCCATCATTAACTTGTCCCCTATGCGCAGGCGACCTTTAAATATCTAGTAGCAATAACTCCCTCCTCATAAGGGAGCTCTAACTTTTGCAATTTTCTCTCCTCCCAGAGCCCTCAAAGGCAAATTACTGTTGGTTGAATTTACTCTGAATTTCGTACCAGAAGGCCTGTTTTTTAGTTCCATTTCTTTGATCAAGCTGTTCAAAGTGGAAATTGTTTCAAACTTGGAGTCGCTACAGAATTGGTATTCAAGGGTAATTTTACAAATTCTCACCTCGATCGAGGATTTTTTTCAAGCTTTCATTGAATTATGAGCGAGTGTCTGTTTGATCTCGGAAGTCGTTTTTATTAACCGGGAGTGAAGTGTTTTTAGAAGTATACGGGTCTCGAGAACGGATATTTATAGGTACCTACATACTTACATATTATATATTTTAGCCTGATATAGTATTTTTAACACGTTCACTGCGTTACGGGGGTTTTTGAACCCCGTACGCTGTCATCACTCAGTGCGGGAGAGAAAAATCGTGTTCACTCCGCTGGTGCGGAAGCTGTATTTTGGTCATTTTTACAACTACAAAAATGACAAATATACATTTGGATTTGTGTTCAAAAGTATTATTTATTGATATATTAATTATATACGGGGTCTCAGGAACCCCGTACCGACCAGGGGACAAAAATTACCTTCTAGTGCGATACGGGTCTCCGTGAACCCCGTAAAAGAATTTGCTGGCCCGTACGGGGTTGCGGGCACAGTATCGCTAGTGCAGTGCTTACTGAAATACTTGTTATCGGCAAATTAAAAATGAAGCGCTCGAACCACACGTTAGAACTACTATATTCCAAAAACAAAGGTTATCCCACACAGTAAACGTCAAAATCATCACAAATTGACATCTAATTGCAGGCAGGTAATTAAATATATGTTTTTAATACGTAAAAAACGGTGGTGGTTTATCTTATTTTATTTATCTTTGTAACTTAATTATATTAACTACTTTCACAAAAATACAAGAGTGCGAAGTATCATATTTTTGATGTGTAATGTTTTTATTAATACAGCACATACATCGATTTTTTTATTTCCCATCACTACTAATTTATCGACCTTAATACATTACATGCGTTACGGGATGTACTAAGCCCCGTATTTTTTCAATTTTAGTGCGATACGGGGATAAAATAACCCCGTATTTTCTTTTCTATATAATTTTGTGAGTTTTTATCGTATCCACGTGCGGGGATAATGAGACGTAGGAAATTTCATACTCTTACAGTTAGTCGAAAAAAATTTTGGAAAATCTAATATTTCAGGAACTTACAGCACTTTTAACAGACTTAGGTGTACGGGGCACTTTTATACCCGTAACGCACTACGATGTAAACTATTACGGGGCGGATTGGGCCTCGTAACGCACTACATTTTGGGTTAAGGTTTTGGCTTGCCGCAGCGAACGTGTTTAAATTCTGTGTAGGTAGTTCTGTAGAACAAAAAACAATTATAAGTTTTCTTTCATTTAAACGATGCCAAATTTACGCATCGATTATTTTTCGTTCCGTCATTATTTTAATTATTATTATTTGACATATAATTTTTTTTTCAATGTAAGTATTGACCAAATACCACATTTTCTGTCTATCTAGTTGTAACATAATATACATATTCGGCCGACTACATAATAGCAGTGTCCAATTAAGGTGAACATCAAAATATTCACCGAATATTCCTGGCATCTGCAATACCTAAACTGCCCTAAGATAAAAAAAACTTGTTAACATCATTTTCAAGCCCTCTTACCGGATTCAAAGTTGCGGATAAAGAAACAACAAATACGGCAGGAATCATTATTTTAATTATTTAAGACTCTGAAGTTTGAGGTAATAACTAAGAAAATTACAAGTTTGTTAGCGCGTAATAAAATACTTACCTTCCCACCAAGTTTTTCTGTGTTCTTACTCAGAGCAAGTTTAATATTAAACGTTGCTGGATATTAATTTACGTTTTTTTTTATACCTGACGTTGTAAATGAAAGTAAGTTGCCATCTGTACTCTTTGAACTAGGCGTCTACCTTTTATGTACTATCAGCTGCAAAAGTGCATGGAGAAAGCTTTTGCAGCTGAGCTGATAGTACATGGCAGAATATAAATAGGTAGCTGTGATATTTAATTAAAATACTTACTTGTCCTATAAATTAATGAAATAAGCATTCACTTTGGTGACATTATTGAATAGAAACGCGTAAATAGTTATTTGTTTTACAAGGGGGCAAAGTTGTTGTTTAACCGCACGTGCCAATATTGAAACCCGAGCAAGCGAAAGATTCCAATATTGAACCGCGAGCGTAGCGAGTGGTTAAAAAAGTGGAATCTTGAGCGTTGTGAAAGTTTCAAGGCACGTAGGTTAAACAAACTTTGCCACCGAGTGAAACACAAAATTTTTACCACACCAACACGAACAAAATACGGACTATAAAACATCAAACTAAATCAAATCAAGCAATCTATTCAATGTTCATGATTCAAAATAATTATTTGTAGGTAAATTCTACCAGCCAGCTTAAGGCATCAAGTTAAAATTTGTATGAAATTACTTTGCACTCTTGTGGATAAAATGCAATTTTGCTATCCGTTTTCGAATAGCAAAATTGATTTTCACCAGTTGGTGTGGTGAAAATGTATTTATCATTGATATGTTGATGAGTTACAAACCTACAGTTATAGTTCTAGTTACTTATTTTTTACTACTAATAGAATACTTACTTATTTTTTTAAAATTTCACTTAAATACCCCAAAATCTACTTTTTAAAACTGTCTGTGAGCTACATAGAAGTATATTGATCGAAAAGTACTCGAAAACGGGCCGGAGTCGCTTGCGCAACTCCGGGCGGCCGTGAGGCTCGCTCGCAGGGCTTTTCGAAAGGTCTGTTTTGCAATTGTCTGGATATAGGACTCGTTATTTAGAGGGATTAATTTCGTAATCACAATTGTTTACATAATAAATGAACCACATATTTTACATGATTTTTTAATGGAGAGGCAATATTTTCAGAAGGGTACACGAAAACATTACCGGTTATAAACTTTAACGCAAAAAAATCTTTAAGAACTGTGCTCATCTCTTTGCGAGACTATTTAAAATTATGTATCTGTATGAATAAAGTTGTTATTATGACTAGTATTGTTCAAGATAAATAATGTTTTAGGAATATTCTTAGCTAACCCCATAGTATAGCAAGCTAAAGAAAGCTTAAGGTATGTGCTTGAAAGCTAAGGAATGGGACCGCTGGGACTATAGGTAGGTGTTCCATGATAAAATAGAATAGAATAAACTTTATTCGTAAACACACACAAAAGAGAAAAATATTACAAATAGGAAAACATAAAAACGAGAAGGTGTCATGAAATGGTTTAACCTCAGCATATTGCTGGCGACTTCCAGCGCTGATCTTCCGGTAAACCATTCGGTGAAAACGCCTAAAAAAATAAATGCGCTACCTGGAATTCAAAGTTTTCATAGGCAGGCTAACCGCCCGATTGGATTGATACACTGACATTTTAATGTATTTATTAAAAGGCCAATTAGTTACGTAAATGTTGTACTACATTAATTGATATCACTTCAATCCAATCACAATATTAAAACGAATGAATCAATAAAACAATTGAACTTCTCTGAACAATTGCGAAGTTGCATAAAGCTGTTATATAGGTAGGTAGTCCCCATTACGTCTTTAGAACTAGTTCTGTTCGTATGAACTAGAAAGTTAATTGTGGTACGTAACCATTATATGTATAAGTAAGTCAATGTCGTCTTGTGATTTATATCTTGTCAGGTTAAATGTTGTTATTTCGTAACTTTTGATTTTAACTGATATGATATGTCACGTGTATTTAGTTTGACAGATGATTATTTCTAAAGTAAAAAGTGTGCAATGCCACAGTTTCGTTTTCTTTCAACCCCTTATTTGCCAAGAGTGGCACTGTAACTTTAGCAGTTTCATGTGCTCTGCCTACCCCTATATGGGAAACAGGCGTGATTGTATGTATGTATGTAAAAAGTGTTAAAACGAAAGTCATTAAATACCTATATAAATCTAAAATTGATTTTAATTATAATTTAAAGTTTAATTTTAGATTTATTTAGTTTAATTTTAATTTTAGAACTAAATAAATCTAAAATGAAACTAAAATAAATCTAAAAACGGCCCCTGTGGCGTAGTACCGAAGACGCTGGCAGCATTTCCTTGCTGGATTGTCAACCTAATACGCTGAGCGAGGAAGCTGCCAGCTCTTCTATCGCCGGTGGCGTCATCGTCACGGCCGATTATTAATCGGCGTGAAATCAGCGTGACCTTGGTGGTTAATAAATTGCTCAAACTTAGTATTTGATTACATTTTTGGACTTTTTATGCAATTTCCAATACAATATATAATTTACTTTTATTAAAATATTCTGTATTAAGCACTAAGAAAGATGCAAAAACCGGATATGGGGGAAGATCTACGATCGTGACGACATTGATCTGGCATACGACTTGACACAATTGTTTACAGCAATACGAGAATACCACATCTGGAGAGCTAAGAACTTTCCCTGTTGGATCTTCTGCTATCTTTTCATCTAGATCACCATGTAATCCATTCAAGATTTCATGGCTCCTCGAAATATTGTCCGTTCCAAAATACCCACGTGCCCACCGCGTCGGCAAATTGCTTATAGCCGCTGTGTGTAAGACTGTAAATCAGCAGATTGAATAGGAGGCGATTGTTTTTTGCACCTTACGCCCCCAGGTAACCCAGGTTTGCTTCAATTTGCATGATCCTAATTTCGTTGCTGATCTGGTTCTGCAGGAAATGAAGCTTTTCATTCCATTCTCTGTGGTTCCAATCACTGGCAAGTAACCATTCAGTTGCTACTTTAGCCCACCGATCAGGAGCAAACATGTCCTGCACGTATCGTATAGCACATGGAAAATTATTCAGTGGTTCCAAGACGCAAAAAACAGAACCGCATTTTCTAATAAACTGTCTGCGACCAACTCAAAATGCCGAGATCTATATGCCGGACGTTCGTTTCCAGCATAGTTCAGCGTGTAAAGCTCTTTTTTTCCTCGACACAGATAACGACGGTATCATTGGAATCTTGCTGAAGTCGTATGCTTTTGAGAGGTCACCGATGTAAATTCAGCTTTCTTACCCTTATGGCGTAGACCCAACCTCATAAAAATCAGCTTTGGCGTGACCCGATTTACAAACAAGTCCATCATCATCATCATCATATCAGCCTTTTTTCACCCACTGCTGAGCATAGGCCTCTTTTCTAGTACGCTACTTGTCCCGATCCTGAGCTACTCTTATCCAGTTATGACTTTATGACCCGCAATTTTCCGGATGTCGTCCACCCAGCGAGCCAAACCTGCCATCGCTTTGCCAAACTCAATTTTAGTTTGGTTTTATGACGAAACCCACGTCTTGCACCTTGGCCTGCTCGGAAGGTTGGCATTCATCAATTCAAGTCCGTTTTATACTACTCCTTCTGTACTGTACCAAAAAGACTACGAATTGAAAATAAAGTAACCAACAAAACGATTTCTAGTTTATTAGTCTCTAGTTTAGTAGTCTATTTCTAGTGTATTAGGCCAAATAAGCAAAAGGCATTTCCAAATGAGTTTCATACAGCTATAGCCGACGATCGCGTTTGGCACAAAGTTCTTCTTTTTATTTCATCACTAAGCTCATCATAAAGAAAGAGATGGTTGTAGATTCATGACCACTTAGAGAAGGAATCCTTTGATGGACGCCAACATTGATCAAAAAGGAACATACAGATTATTATAGACACTGTCATTTTGCTGATAAGTATATATAAAGCAGCTCTACAAATAAAACGAAATCAAAATTAATAAACTGATAAAACTCCCCTTTCTTCCCCAAAGATGGCGATGCAGAAGTATTCTAAAACGCTCTTGTAGTAGCTTTTCACTTTAGTTGTAATGATTTAATTTATATTATTTATTGTAATGTTGACATGTAAAAGTGCCACTGTGACCTGCTTGCTGATGAATGTTTTGAGTTTTGAATTTCTTGACTTTCAATATATCACTTTTTTTCAGAGTTACGAGCAGTACCCCATCCGTTACGAGCAAGCTGTGTACCGCAAGCCCCTCCGCGAGCACGAGAAGCCGCAAGACTTGCGCAACGTGCCGGGGATCCCCGGCGTCGACTACCCCATCTACCACGAAGTTCCTGAGACCGGGTTCTCGTGTGCACATGTGCCCGTACACCCTGGGATGTATGCGAATGTGGAGACTGGATGTCAGGTAAATGACGCGTTTCAAATAATTAATTACGTACCTAATGATCAAAGTGCGGATGGCATATGAGTATTATATTTTCGACGTAGAAACACGTGCAGTTATTAAATCTACGAGTATGTCCGAAATGAATAAGGGAAACAATATGTAGTTGATTTTATTGTTTACAAAGTGATCCGGATACTGGCACCTTATTTCCTAATGGTGTCCCTGTTGAATTTCAAATAATATATAAGTAAGATATTTCTGTTTTAGGTACTTCTTATTCTTTTGCAGCGAGATACGATATTTCAAAGTTATTACCTATATTTATTCAAGTCTTTAGAAGGTTTCTATATCTTCGATTTTGTTATGAGGCTGCGCCTGTATTTGATTGGTCAGTATTGATTTATTAACACCAATTGGAAAAACAAAAAAAAAACTGAACGCACGTGTATTATAATTTATTATATACATTCATATACTCACGCATGTATTCCCATAAGTGGTAGGCTCGAGTTTCATGAAACTGCTCAAGTTTCTGTTCCATTCTTAGCAATTAAGGGGAAATTAAAAGAAATGTTATCCCTTCCTTAAAACCGCTAAATTAAATTGGAGCATCACCTAAAATTCCAAGCCTGTTTATACAAACAAAGCATCGAATTGCAATGGGCCTATGCAACTGGCCCCGGGCCTGAGATTAATTATCCATTCGGACACAGCGCAGACACAAAAGGTCCAGCAAGTGCCTAGCCTGCGGGTACAGTTAACCGTTTAAAACAACATTCGAGGGTTGGACCCAGACTTGTTGCCCCTTAATAACTTGCAATTGTAATTTTGTTTGTTTACTTAAGGCCCAGCTAGTTCGGGTTGTTGCGAGATGGAAGTACGTACCCGGGAGCGCGCATATCATGTTTTTAAATTTTGTTTTCGTTGTTGCAATAAGTATTTATGTATTTGCGTAGTTGTATCGTTGCTTATCAGGTTATCATGCATGAATATTTATAGGCCAACACAAAGATTTTTCTAAGATTTTAATCAAATGGCATTTCATTTCGTTTTATGTCTGCACTAAAATAGATAATTTAAAAATGAAAATTGACTTCAAATCGGATAATAACATATTTATTTCAGTACAAGTATCAAATTACCAACTGACAATACAAAATGGGAGTTAAACAATTAAGT
Organism: Leguminivora glycinivorella; assembly: GCF_023078275.1. NCBI lineage: Eukaryota > Metazoa > Arthropoda > Insecta > Lepidoptera > Tortricidae > Leguminivora > Leguminivora glycinivorella. The sequence continues at coordinate 12,492,280 of NC_062978.1, forward strand.
TGAAAATTGCGCAATGACAGAACCCTACTAAGTTGCTACCTAAAAATAAGATAGATCTATTGTTAGACAACATTAATAAAACAATAACTATGGAAACAAAAAGTAAAATAAGGCTGTTTCCCAATTTTCAGGCATACCACGTGTGCCACGACGGGCGAGAAGGACACCAAGGAGCATCATTCCTCTGCACTAACGGTACCCTGTTTGACCAGGAGAAGTTCGCCTGCGACTGGTGGTACAACGTGGACTGCGGACAAGCTATAGCACACTACAAGTAAGTCGATAAATGCCTTTACGAGCATTATATAACCATACTAATTTATTTAGACCAATTTGGGATATTTCTGTGTGTGTTGACAAAAAATATCAATCAGACCATAAGGAATTCTATCAAACACTCAGATTTCTAACACGATGGTGGCTTTATCATAGAATGAATTAAGGATATCTTGTTATACACATTGACAGATATCTACTTCCTAAAGACGGACAGCAAGAATAGGGCCAGTATTTTGGTGAACATACTATTTAATGTCAGCCAATCGTGTAATATAATCCATCTACCTAGTTACGAATCACGCATTTGATGCGAACTTACTTTATCAACCAATCGCGGTATGCCATTCTACCGGTAAACAAGATTTGGGTACGTTCAATATTATTGGAGTGGCCCTCTGTAGTTTATACTTCTTTGGTTTTACATTAAAATGTAGTCTAATGCCAGCATTTGTAATTCTTTTCAGATTGAATGCAGATCCTCGCAAAAATCCTTACGTGCCAAAGCCGAAACACGAAGAACAATTAGAACACGAAGGACCCCATGGGATTCACTACAAAAGGATTTACCATTAAATTCACACTAATTATCATTCACAACTTTCTTGCTAGCAGCTACCTTCACACTGATTTCCAAAAAATAAACAAATAACCAAACATTTAAACACATCTTCTTCGTCTTAAATTATGTTTATATTTTCTAAATGACGGGAGTGTTTAACATTGTTTGTATCAAAAATGTTTCATCATAAGATTAGTAGTTAAGTAGTTAGTTAAGATAATCATTTAACTATTCGGTTATTTATTTGCTTTGCCTTGCCTTTGAAATTGTTATCAATTTATCACTAATATGTATGTATGAATAGCAAACATAAAACATCTATGTATATTCGGTATATAAATATGTTTGTAATCAGCTCTGTGTTTATTTATCGTCGGTTTATAAAAACTTATTTTTTTCGTATATTTTATAGATAAAAATAAAATGGATTTCCGGTTGAGTGTGTGTGTATATTTTTTATCCTACATATTTAGTCTGATGTGATAGCATCTCGCTCACCATGTAAACTACAATTTCCACGTCTATAGTAATTATTATTATGTGATCTTTATAGAAATTATTATTTTCCTTTCTGGTATACTGCTTACTCATTTTTTGCATAGCCAAAACGTAATCATTTTTCCAAGTTTTCCAAAACTGTCTGTATCTACAAAAACAGACTATTCACCTCTGCCTAATTTATCAGTTGTATTTTTTCCAGATGTAGAATAAACGCGGGCTGGACCTATTATCTTCACAACCGCAGGCGTTAATTTGAAAGAAATCCTTGTCTTTAATTTTTTCTCAAGGATAGCTCTCTAATTACTTTTTTACTTTTTGTTAGACAAATTAAAATCTTAATTGACATCGTGGAATATTAAACAAACTTCGTTAATGGTCGTGACGACCGTGACAGTGGTGACCTGGTGGTAAGTTTGTTGATTAAATTGTCAGGAATGTAACTGCACTGCGTTTAAACAAATTATGATATTTGCAATCTAATATTCGTTATTAGTTTTCAAAGCAGATCCCAAACTCATATGAGTCGTGGCAAATGCCGGATTACGTAAAGAGGATGATGTTGATGATGCATATTATTTATTATATTCGTATAGTTTGTAAGTGGCCAATATTTTGCGATTAGTTATTTAAAGAGGTTTATTTGACGACCGATCTGGCTTAGCGGGTAGTGACCCTGCCTGCTAAGCCGCGGTCCGGGGTTCGAATCCCGGTAAGGGCATTTATTTGTGTGATGAGCACAGATATTTGCTCCTGAGTCATGGATGTTGTCTATGTATATAAAGTATTTGTATATATATCGTTGTCTGAGTACCCACAACACAAGCCTTCTTGAGCTTACCGTGGGGCTCAGTCAATCTGTGTAAGAATGTCCTATAGTACTTATTTTTATATTTATTTTATTTTTTGTTTTATATTATTTACCTTATTTTGTTCCAAGTTACTTAATAAATAAATAATCGTCCAAACAACCATTGTGTCACTTGTGTTTGGGTACAAATTGAAACGCAGGTCAGCGCCTACACAAATTCACATAGCAAAAGCAACGAGCTACGCTTGATTGCGAACGAAACAATTCCCAGGCGTGAACTGCACACGTGTCGCCGGTCACACATGTTGGCAAATAAAAAAAAAAACTTGTTAGGAAAAAGCCCGTCTAATTCGTGTTTCACGCTTTGTATAAAAGAAAAATACAGTTGCCAATAAAAATAGTATTTTTTATTTTCATAATATAACTTATGTAAAGAAGTACCTCAAAGTAATAAGGGTTCTTTATAATTACAAAATAAAATAAAATAAATAAATAAAGTTTTATTTCAGGCAACACGTACAGTTGTACACCCATATCAATAAAATGTATAATGTTCAGCCAAAAGGAATACTTAATATTATAATTTTTAAGAAAAAAAAAACCGCCTTCCTTTGGGGTTCGGTGATCAATACTTTCAAATGTTGGATTACGTTATCAATTCGTCTGTATATTTTTTAATGTTTGTTATTCGATATCTCCGTCATTTCTGAACCAATTTTGAAATCTGGATGATTCTGAAGTACTTACAGATGAGAATGATTATCAGAACGGAACTCTAACCAGGGGCGGCTCACTCTTCATCAGCAGTTCCACTGCACCAAATGTCACTGTTCTGGACGTAAGTGCATGCTGTTCTTATAAAAATACCAAAGTCACTATAAGTGTGCCGTTCAGATTTGAGGAGTTCCGTTCTGACCATCATCAGCAGTTCCACTGCACCAAATGTCACTGTTCTGGATGTAAGTGCATGCTGTTCTTATAAAAATACCAAAGTCACTATAAGTGTGCCGTTCAGATTTGAGGAGTTCCATTCTGACCATCATCAGGAGTTCCACTGCACCAAATGTCACTGTTCCGTACGTAAATGCATGCTGTTCCTTTAAAAACAGAAAAATCACCATATGTATGCCTTTCAGATTTGAGGAGTTCCCTCGATTTCTCCAGGATTCCATCATCAGAACTGGGTTCTGAGAAAAATGGGACCAATCTGTATGCATATACATTTAATAAAAAAAAAAAAATTTCAAAATCGGTCCAGTAATGACGGAGATGTCGAGGAACAAACATTAAAAAATAAAAAAAAACAGACGAATTGAAAACCCCTTCCTTTGAGATTTGGAAGGCAGTTAAAAATAAACTAACCTGTAGGGCTGTTAGCGTATATAAGTGTTTTGTCAATAAAATCAAACAATATTCGTATTTAACTATGCGTATGACCAGTAAACGATGTTTAAATAACGCGCATAGTTTATGCTCTTTAATTCTTATATATCTGTATTGAGGAGATATAAACAACGCTGGAGATTTAAATATTTTAAGCTGGTTACTCACGTTTTAATTAAGTCGAAATAATGCTCGACATGTTTCGATCCATTTCCGAGGATCTTTTCCAAAGAGTAACGTAGTACCTAATGTAGTTAAAACGCTAGTTAAATACATTTTGATATCCGCAACAAACTAACACATTACTCCTTTAATAGGTTTTAAACTCACGAACAAAGGTACGGTCTGTTGCAAGCATTTTAATTTTTTCAGGTATTTTATTATATATTTTAGCGCCCATCACACTAAGGGACTTACCAGTTTTCTGAAGCCTGTGTGTGGGTACAGCTAGCCCTGGTTTCCTCCTTGCGGAGTTGACCTTTGCGATTTGAAACTCATGCAGGTTTCTTCTCACATATTTTCCTACCTCAAAAATATACAGAGAGGGCACAGTTATAATATATTAAGATCAATAAAGAGTTGTTTAGCGGGCTCGTCCGGTGGAACGCCGCATATTAGCCGAACAATCTTTTTTTGGAGAATGAATGGGCGGTCTCTGTCCGCTGCTAGGCCCCACAGGTCTATTCCACTACTTAAGTGAGTATGGAAATAAGCATAGTATGCCGTGATTAGATTTTTTAAAGATAGTGTACGCCTTAAGCGCGATAGGGCGTAGTATGCGGTGTTTAATTTAGAACATAATACGTCAATGTGCTCGCCCCACAGCAAGCCCCTATCAAAAGTGAAGCCCACATAACGAGAATGACATACAGTCTCGACCTGAATACTGTTAACGTCAATATTGAGACTAAAAGCTTTTCCAGTAAGTGAAAAATGGATGAGGTTTGTTTTGGCAACATTCAGTTGCATTCCGTTACACTCAAACCAGTACAGCAATTGAAAAATGACATCTTTCGTGTTGGTCTGCAGTTCGTCGTGACTGTTGCCATGAACGACTGCACAGATATCATCCGCGTACATTATAAATTTAGCAAATGAGCTGGGAAAAGGTAGATCGTTCACGAGCAGAGCAAACACGGTATTCCCGACGTTCGATCCCTGGGGCACGGATCTGTCTCCGATGGATCCAAACTCAGAACGGTCGCCATTTACGTCTGTTAATTGACTACGGTCAGCTAAAAACGACTTTATTACATCTGAGGCTGTACCACGTATACCGTAATGTCCTAGTTTAGATATTATAAGTCCATGGTCAACCAGATCAAATGCGCGGGATAGATCAAAAAATATAGCGACCATGTGCTGCTTTGCCTCCAAGTCGTCGAGGACAGTTCGTAGTAGTTTGCGCGCTGCACCCACGGTAGACCGGCCCGCCCGATAGGCGTACTGCTCGTCACCGAGTGCCCCGTTCTTATTGAGAAACCCTATAAGTCTATCACAAAGCCCTGATTCAAAAATCTTGGAGACTGCGGGTACAAGGGATATTGGTCTATAATAAGTACCATTGCGAACACGAACATACGCGAAGTATAAATGTATTTTAGAGGATTTTTACAATGCTTGTTACCTCTATTCCGAGGTGAAAACCTTAATTTTAATGCACTATGAACCCGTATTGTGCCACGTCCAGTGCAGAACTTAAAATAACGTAGTGGTTATGGTATTAGCTGAGTGCGAAGTGCATGGAGGCGGTAAGTAAAGCTATCGCAACTCATCATGAGTTGGTCAAAACTGGAGTTTATAGTTGTTTTATGAGATGTAATGAAGGGACGTTCTCTGATAATTGCGGTCGCTATGGGCGTGACAGGCACCTAGCCAATAGGTATCTAGCTCAACATTGTTTCAATATGTCAACATTGCCCTAACGAAAAATCGATATTATAAAACAATGCAAATTAAAACAACAGTCGACGACCCGAACAAAACAACACCTGTGTCAATTTTCTCTATTTTACCCTTTCAGGTAAATGTTTTTAACAGAACACGCGATTGCAATTCTTATTAAAACGGCATTTGGGTCTGCATTACTTTGTTTGTTGTAGATCGTTGATTTGATGGCAGTCAGCGTAACATTGTTTGACTCGGCACACGTTTTCTGTAATAGTCAATGAAACAATGCACTGGCCATTCAGGGCTAGATGCTCCTATTCCACACAGAGTGTAGGCGAGTCAGACTAGTGTCACCAGTTCACCTTGGTCTCCAGACTCGTATCGAGTAGACTTCGTACTAGTTCTCCTGCAACAGGACTTGCGGTCGCTAGGTAACTGTTACTGATAACGTCAGCAAATAAAAGTTTCGTGTTTCGAGCATTTGGTTAGCACAATGAACAGCGACGTTGGCGACCCATTTCGGATGAAATAATTCACAGCAAAATGCAACTTCATTTTTATTTTAAAACATAGAAACCATAAACTTCTTGAAAAAAAAGTGAGATATGAGATAGACCACTCCCAAATATTTCAGACATAAGTCGCGGACGACGGACCGCTGGACGTCTAAGGCCAAAGCTTGAGCGCGCTACTCCCTGAGCATGACAGATCTCCATTTCTTAAATAAAAAAAGATAGTTAAATATAAGAGTTCTTTAGATTCACTAGATATACAATGGTACCAGGTACCAGCAGCGGCTGGTCCGTACAAGCCGGTTCCCACCGACTTGCCTAAAATTGATTACTAGTAAAGTACCTATTAATTTTAAGGTAGGTTTCGTTTTGCTCAGTGTTGCCTAGCAGAAATGTTCACCAGCCGCCACTGCCAGGTACATACCAGAAGTTCTTAAATTTTAAGGCATCATAACACTTAGGGGCTTACGCACGATAGCTATGGCGTCTCACATGCACCTAGTCACTTCTCAACACACGCTGCTTATATTAAATCATGTTAACTTTCCAATTTTAGCGGTGTCACTCGCATTCGCTCCAAGGAAATTCGTTTCCAACATATAAGAAAACTCTAGACTGGCGTTTAGAATGCAAAATCCTATCGTTCGGAAATAGGCGTCCCGCTGTGTCCGGTGTCTCTCACTTTACGTAAACACTTATCTAACCAAGTAGGTGTTACCTAAAAATAAAGTGAAATGAGTCTTGTGTCATTGGGTTACAGTTGTGGGGAACTACTCGGGAAATTTTGGCAAACCCACACGTGACAAGACAGGACCCTTTTTCGATTGGAAACATCTGTCGCGTCGATTCTGTAGGGACACGAGGATTTATGTCGAGTGGAAACTAAATAAGTAATTATCAGGAGGAGAGGCTAAAAACTAAATCTTAGGTAATAGTGCATGCTTACGATCTGGGTGTCTATTTTTATTACAATGGAACATGGAACTGGTCAAATGGAAAACCTCAAAAATTGCAACCAACAGCCTGACCCCTGTTATACAACACATATTGATAACAGAGCCTGACGACATTTCGAACTCTTTAAAGCAATCATGGCCAAGAGGCCACTGAGAAAATAAGTTTTATTGCAAAATTTTCATTTTTGGCACAAGCTTTTATTGCCGACTGTACCTTTCTTTCAACAGTCATCTACTGCTCTCCGAGGCGTTTCTAAAAACCCCTTACCCGATAGGGATACCTACAACGTTTCATAACAGAGTCAGAGTTCCCATATGATCATCATCAGATCAGCTGAATGATAACATAATATTGCATTGTCACGTGATTTACATATGTGTGAATAATTTCAGCTCAATCGGAAACCGGGAAGTGGGTCCAATTTAGCTTCTACGTTTTGACCCAAACTAACATACAAACAAGGCAAGTTAAAAAAAAGCTTGTAAAAAATAGAATGTGTTTAAACTATCCACACACAAAAACATATCAACATTCATGGTCCACACATTCAGTTCATCATGTCTGATATCCACAGGTCACATTAGAACAATCCCTAAAATAAATAGTATAGGCACGCGATAAAACTACACCGGCTCTATCCCTAATTCCCTACACCTCTGCCTGTAAAAATTTCCATCCTCCTAATTTGTAAGTAACTATGCAACCCGCAGGCAACTCGAAGGAGTCGGAGGGACACAATGGAGGGACAAATTGCTTTTTAAATAAACATGTAATAAAACGAGTAATTCAATTTCGTAATCAGTCACAGCGTGTAGGAAAAAGAGTTTCAAAATATAATTAATCGCATTTCCAAGCTTTTACATATTTAACTTGTTGGTACCCTACGTGTAGTTCGAATAGTCGAGTAAAGTGAGGCATATAGAACCCACCTAAAATTAGACTGTTTTTTTTTTAGAAATTATGTGCATAATGTATATTATGAAGAACACCTACCTACTCAATATAGATTTCTCATTTAATTAAAGTTTCCTTACACGCGCACGGCTCTTAAAAACGTGTCATACCTAAATGCTCGCAAAAATGCTCTTTCGAATTCTCGCCTTAACGGAAAAACATTGCATAATAAGGGAGTCTTTCATTAAAATAAGGGCTTTTTGTCAGTTCGGAGCTAATTCCGCGAATCTGACACAGGCTTCATATTTAATTTACACCGGCATTATGATTCCAGGGCCGGATTTGAGCCGGCCGTTTCGCCCGTTTTACAACACCCAGCAGAGTCGTTTGGGCCGGACTCTGTAATACAGTGTTCCATTTATATCTACTTAATTTGTGGTTATGGGGCATTAAGGATTGATTATTATGTAATGCGCAATTGAATTTGAAATTCGATTTTCTCATGTGAATTTATCACCACGTTCGTTTTATGTTTAGTGTGTTTTATTTACGGGGGTGTTCGTTTTTTGTCGTTTAACAGCAGCTCAGCGGTTATAACAACATGCAGCTGGAGAAATAGTCTTCGAAAAAAAAAATTAAACCAAGAGTAAATAGGTATCTCATAGGTAAGCGTGCTCCACCGTAGACCGCATCATCACTTACCATTAGGTGTAATCGTGGTCAAACGTCTAACTATGCATACAAAAAAAAACAGCCAGTTCAGTTCTTTATTGGTAAGTTTCGCCGGATATTAAGTAGAAAGAAATGGTCATGATTAACTAATTTGTGGTATTTAACTTGAGATATTAGCCTAACAAAAGTAGTCTAGATTTCAAAACTAAATACCTATAGTACCGTTTACAATATTAAAAAAATAGGTTTACATTAATTACAATTACGGGCTCCATTCAAGGTGAAGTCCTCCCGCGCCAATGTGGATAAGAAGGGATCAACATTGGTGGAAAAGAAAAACAAGACACGTAGGGCGCCTCGAAAAACTCTGTGTGGCACTGCAGAGCCGGTTAATTCTGGTCTACAGGTCGCAACACGGAGTAAGGCGCTGCTGTACGTGTCTCGGCTGCATTACTACGCCGTGGCCGACGAGGTGGTGGACTCGCTGAGGGTGCAATAGCTACAGTCGCGTCACTACGTGCACTTCAGTTCGTTCGTGGTGCGCGTGCCGCGGCTGCTGCAGGACACCATCGTGAGCGCAGACTTCTGGCCGAAAGGTGTGGTTTTTCGGCGGTTCCGGGACAACCTGCCAAACTCTACTGTACACCGGGGCAAACGACGCAACGGAGCCACGCTGTTCCGTCATCGCATCGCCCAAATCAATTGTTCAGTTGTAATACTTTTATTGTTTGTAATGTTTTTTTTAATGTTCTTATTTACTGTCTTTTAAATTTAATTCCATGACGCATTGGATTTATCTGTAATGTCATTGATATATAGTTTTCAAACAAATAAATACAATCCTGGATAAAATAGCCCTGCATTCTTACTAATCCTAAAAACTTATTTAAATACCTCAGTCCAGGAATATGTAGTCCAGAATTTTTTGTATCTTCATTCCCTGGAAATTTAGCAAGGCAGCAGGGAAATTCAAAATGTTACCGACAGTCCCGTCAAATATGCGGGCCGGCCCAACTGGAATTAAAATACCAAGTGCTTTCGCAATTTTGCGCGAAACTTCAAAATTATCCCAGCAGTATTAATTTAGTACAAAAACTGTGACCTTTTTCAACGGAGCACGCTCAAGCGTTTCAATTAAACAAATTAAATGTTCGACGCATCGGCTTTCAGAAATTAATTTGGGCGCTTCGATAGGCGACAGGTATTTTTTTAATCACCTCACACCAGTGCTGGTTTCTGAAAATGGTTTGATCAGTTCTTTATACGCGGCGGAGCGATAAATTGAAATGTGTTAATCCTCTACAATCGGTATAATAGGTAAACACGAAATTGAATACATCAATTTAAAGACGAAGATACGCCTGTAAATAAATAAAAAAATGTTTAAAGGTTAAAAAAAACACTAGCCTCGCGTCTTTCTCGTCGCTGTCACTAAACGTAAGCGTGAGCGAGCTGCTTGGGATCGCGGATATCATGTTTTTTGTGCATTTTAATTCTTTTTCTACTCCCGAACTGTTATTCGTCATTTACAGGGTCGTGCATAGATCTTTAAAGCCCTACATAAAGGTCTATTCCCCAAAGCCAGCGTCCGCCGGCTTTCCGCGCATGCGCGCAGTATCGAAAAAACTGAAAACGCATTGTTTGGCTCTGTAACCATGGCAACACCTTATAACGACACTGCGCGAGTGCGCGGAAAGGCTGGGCAGCCGAGCTGACAGTGCAAACCTTTGCGTCAAAATACAGGAAGCAGTGTGAATTTCACGAAAGTTATTCAAGAAAACTATTAAAAACTAAGTGCATGGTCGTAGAAAAAGTATTGTATGCAACGGTGTTTAACTGAGTCAAAAAATACTCGTGGCGTCTCAATAACAATTTTCGGCTTCGCCTCAAATTGTTACCCACGCCACTCGTCTTTTTTGACCTCCTTTAAACGCCTGTTGCATAAAATACTATAACTTAATAAATAAGTAATGGCTGAGTTCTCTCATGCCGTACGCCATTGACTCATGTTCTATCCGAATTTCTTTGAATTGCCAGAGCACAATACTACCAACGTGGCGGTGAACGCTGGTCTTAAAACGCACCGCAGGTGTATCATAAATCGTAAACATAAGGGCACCGGTCCATACACGTTCACCAAGTGGTTTATAAGCCCAATAGATCCTCGCTTATCGTGTGTGCTCGGGCCTTATTTATAGCTCTCCACTGACTAAGTCATTCTGCAAGACGTTATGGAGTTGTTTGGTTCATCCCCTATTTTTATGGGTATTTGGGAGATAAAGAAGGTGTCGGGGCGAATTTGTGATAAAAATAGTGGATTGTTTTTCGTTGGTGGGAAATATTCAATTAGGTCGAGCTCGAGCGTAATCCGCCGTTAAAAGATACCCTTTAAGTACTTCTTTCGTAAGGGATGGGCTATACTTATGAAACATATTTCAGATTCATTGCTCAGATTCTTAGATGGACTAACTTTAGGGATTATGATTAGGTGTATTGTAGCTATTAGTACATATTCCTTACTACTAAATAAATTAGCGATCTACATAAATACAAAAATATAATCATAATTATATATAACTTACAAGTCAGGGGTCACAGCGGCAGTGTTTTTGTTTGAAAGGCAAGTTTCCATTATATTTTTGTAGTCGTAATTTTTAATGCGCTTTGGTTAGAGCGTTATACGATGGTATGAATGTAGGATTATTTACAAATTGATTTAAATATTTTTGCTTGCATGCAATCTAGGTTTTTCACATATGAATGAATGACGTTGATACGTCATTCATCTGACGGGTCAAGTGGGCAGCTGGCCAGCCAGCTAGTGATGCGCACAAATAGTGAGTCAATTCAATATGCTGCCGTCAGAATAGATTCGTCATAGTTCTCTATATGGTTCTATTGCATAATATGAATGTCTTAAACAGTTTTTTCAGATGTTTTGATTATGACATTGATGCATCAAAGCTGTTTGTTGACAGGGTGGCCTAGTTCGAATCTCGTTCGGCAAGTTGCTTCCCTGACACACAGTAAGAATGTACAAAGGGGCTAGATGCCGAACATTTTTCGCGGTAGACCTTCCGCAATATCTTAGCGGCGTCGTCTCCTCAGAGTTTTGCGTAGGTAAAATGCCATATTAAAAATTCCCGACCTCAATAATTGGCTGGTATTTAAGTATTTCGCACTTGAACATCGACACGAACCGGTGAACAATATTATGGAGTTGTTAGCCAGAGGCAAAACGGAAAAGACTCGATCTGATGCAAAATTGCTACGATGGCAGTTGGTACCTTAGTACGTTTTCACATTATCCAATCTGAAATCGGATGTAGGACCGATATGCCCTACATTACAGGCGCCATCTTGGATTTTTTCCATTGAAATCCTTCCAACATCCGATATCGGATAAAATAATCTGAAAAAGGACTTACCTACTCATGCCACTCAACAAGATACGTAGTCTGAACACGGTACTCGACTGAAAAGCTCTCTATTGCAGCATGATTGCATAAATTGCCATTACGGGTTTTAGTCCCATAAAAGTGACTGTATTTATTTTGTAACACTTAAAATCTACGTACAAGTAACATGACTCACTAATATGACCTGTATGAGCCACTAGGCGAAACGCTCTCTGCGTTGAAGAGTCCCTGGCACAATATGCGATTATATTAATAAAGATGCCTAATTTCGACGCACCAGGGGTTAGTCCAAGTCACTAAATCAGGAGTTTTGGGATATCTAAAATAATAATAAAAAAGACATGAACTGCCCATTTACTAGTATTAATGGCCTAATATATCACGATTGTATAAAATACTAATATTGGTGCACCGCGGCATTTCAACCAATCACTATTAACTAATGTCATATGTGTTCTATAAACACGCGTGCCACGTGTGATACTACTAGTTAATACTTAAAACGTGGATAATATTTCGATTAGTTGTAATTGCCTCCCACTCAAAATTATGCCGGTGCACCTTATAAATAGTTTAACTCTCGAATATTCCGCTGTCGCACGTAACTGACATCTCATGGGGAGTATTAATTCCACAGGATGCCGCTAAGTGGATGAGCTTCGGTAGGTAATTACTGGTGTACATCGGAAACAGAACTTGTGTGTTTAATATACATATACGAGCCGCGATTAACGTCGTATTCAACTCGAAATCTTTTGTTCATCGCCGTTGTGCCGTGTTTGTCTTTTGGTGGTAACTGGTAAGTATTTAGGATGGCGATTGTAGTAGATATCAGTAAGTTCCTTTTTCTCGTTTAAGGATTCTTAACTTTAAAAGGAATAAACACTTTGTTGTCCGTCCCGAATATTAAATGAAATTAAATATTCAGACCATTGAAAGTGAAAATATGAAATTTCTACTTTAACGCGAAAATATAACCATAGAAAGTGTATTTCTAGGCTATTACGAGAATCATAATTAACAGGGTACTTTCCGTAGATTAGATATATCTGTATGATATTTTAATTATAATATGGTGTTTTAAAAAATATAAAAAAACGGTAAAAAATTTAAATAAATAATAATTTCATATCTTCGGAACCCTAGAATGGCGAGTCAGACTCCCGCTTAACTTGATTTTAAAGGAGATCGTGGTCGTTGGAAAATATATAAGAACTTTGTGTCCACTTGTTCTCCTAAAAAACGTTTTGATACTGACATAAATATTTATTGTTGGTATCTAAACTCATGACGTACAGTCGAGTTCATAAATATGTGTACATGTCTTCACCTTAACTCGTTGCAATACGGTGAAAAAATGTACACATATTTATGAACTCGACTGTATATATAATAATATTAAAGTTTGAATCAGGCCGTAGTCATAAGTAGTCAGTACAGGTTTATGCAATACCTATTAGTTTCACGATGTTTCACTTCAGTGTAAGCCTGTTACCTCAACTTGGGGATACAGACAACAGCACCAAGTGGATTACTTTCGTGGAAATAAACGATGCCGCTCGCAGGAAATGCTCTGAAGGAAATAGGCGAAACAATAATTTTGTAAACATCGAGCATCGACTCAGTTGTTAAAGGAAGAAAATAAGTAGCGAAGAAACTTATGAGCTGAGGCGTGAAAGATAAGCAGGGACGTCGGACTAAATATAGATATGTCTTTCTCATCACCGAAACTAACACGTATACACGGTGTAACATGAGGAAACCAGATAATTTTAACTACGTATTTCTGAAGGCAAAATAAAGATAAAATGTTATATGACGTCAAGCAAATTTCGCGAAAAAAATTATTTTTATGTATTTTTTAGTTTTTTTTGTATGTATTTTTACATATAAAGAAAATGTTATTCGTAAAACTGGCACTTAAAATAAAAAAATACAATTATTTTTTGCAACGAGTCACTTTTGAATGTCTATCAACGATGATAGAGGTAGTTAGATTATGTCCGATAACGGCGTCATCGTCATCAAAACAGTGTTGTCTTCTGAGAAATAATAATAAGTAATAGTAATTTTTTTAAATGCTTATAACTCTGAACGTAGGTGAAATCCAGAAAAGTTTATACATAATATAACATTTTAGACTTCTAATTACACCGTGTAGATCCGTTTTCACATAAAACCTCACAGAAGATTCATTGCTTAAAAAACCACTAACTACTTGGTAGGTTCTAGTTACTGTCATAGTTTAAATACCTATAATGTTCAAGGAGACACAAAATTCTTGAAAGTGGTTGACGATCCAAGACAACTTTGAAAGAACCTTCGTAAAGCTTAAACGAAATCTCTAAAAGATTAAAGTGCTACGTTTTTACTTAAGTATAAACTGACGAGCCATAATTATTACACAGTACAGGTAAATAAGATTATGAGATTATAGGATTGTGCTGAATTTCAATTTTGTGACAGACTTTTTTATTATCTTTGCTCAGTGTTGGGAAATCTTTATTTATGCTGCACAATATGTGTCATTATTGTAATTTTTGAGTTATTTTAGATAATAGTTAACATTCGGATTTTGAGATGATTGTAGATCAGCTGGCTTAGCCGAAACACAGTATAATAAAGAGTACTATCGTACTGGCCGAAGTGACAATCGTTGACGCTAAATAGAAATCAAAACGCATTCTGGCTTTATCGCGCGATCTAAAGTGGATTTCGGCTTTGTTCTTCTGACAAAGGCAAAATCCACTTTAGATGGTTGCGCCACATGCAGCAGTAAGTAACATTTGGCACGATCGTAATTTCGAAATTAATCCAGAAGAACCCCAACGACATCCACATGAATCTAAAACGGCTACCGAACCGCGAACACATTTAAGATTAAAAAACTGAGACGAGAAAAGTTTCGATTGCGAAAATGGAAGCACGGTTATCTTCTCAGACCATACTACTTTTGAGTTATGTTCGAGGGCCGAGACCCGTGGAATTACAATGCCTTCTGCCGTATTATAAAATTAAAATTCGCTGAGCGAACGCCGAGTTACGTATAAATAAGATCTTCCACAATTTGCAAACTCCAAAATCCACTGCTTAATTATATTTTCCCTGCCCTTTGTAACTGGCGTTAAGTGGCAACGTTGTTTTTAATTGCGTTTTTGAACGGCTTTATTAGATTTTTTATTTTCTTTTTGATTTAAGAAAGTTTTTGTGGTTAAGACTTAATTTGTTCAGATAAATAAAATAATGTAATAATTTGAAAGAAGTGTCCTCTTGCTTTCTAAGAAATTCTTTGTAATTATAATTTATGTATTTGTAGAATAACATAATGAGATTCGTTATTATTCTCAGTATTTATTTTCATTATTGTTATTAAGTAACACAATATTCTAGCGAAAAAAAAACAATTTTTTCATACGAAATTAATCTAACAAGTTTAATCACACTGAGTCATGAAATTCAATGATCTACATTTTAAGTTCACATAAACAGTAACCACCAACACGGCCCAAAGATATCCGTAAAAATTTGGTCTACATTCGTTTGATAGCAGCTGATTCGAACGAATTTGACATCCGATCTGTAATCAGGCCCACAAAGGTCTCAGAATTAGTGGGTGGTGGATCAGAGAAAGAAAAAACCCTTTCTTTGTGCTCTAACGAGGGTCAAGATTTGTGGCGTGACTCGTCGGGGAAGAGAAAAGCATTATTCAATATTATTCAGTAAGGGTTCTGTAGAGATTTATTTAAAAACAGTAGGTATTGTTTAGCGAGTTTTCTATGTTTCATTTAGTGTAAATTGCTTGGTCAAATAAATTGTAATTGAAGTTGTATGGAGATCTAGTTGTGTGGAGATGTAGTGTAGTGTGTGTAGTGTGTAGTGTAGTGTGTGTAGTGTGTAGTGTAGTGTGTGTTGGCATGTGTATTTTCTTTCTTTGTAAATGACGATCCTCATTTGGGAGACACAATTATTTTTATTTGGAATTTATTATGTAATTTTTGACGATCATGATGAGAAGATAAACATAATTTTGACATGTAGCAAATTTATAGTGTAATTTTTATCATGAAATAAAGAAATCTATCTATCTATCTACTTTTTAATTCGCAAAAATGTCAAGTTGTCATTTGATATGCGACTTTATTTTTTGAATAAACACCTGTTTCATCGACACTAATGGCTTGCAAACTATTTGGTAGTTTTTAGCCGTTAATAGACAACAAGATGTGCATATTCACAATACGGTATTCCCTGACTAATTGTTAAGTATGTAGTGAGTCAATAATTATAAGATTTTATATAGCCCACCAAAATGCTATTTCTTAACTAGTAAATTTGACATTTGAATGTTTTCAATGCTTTTCACTGTCATACAAACTGTCTTAATATTTGCTTAATTGCAACATAACACCACTTATGACACCTAATGGAATACATACCTTATGCAGTACGTATATATGAGACAAGAATTATCTATTTCTAGCGAGGACGTAAGCCAAAGGAACCCAAGTAAACTTTGAAATACGCATTTTCCTGTCTGAGATTACTGTTGCTTTACGGCGTTATCATGAAAAGGAAATGAGCGTAAGTGAGTGCTGTTTCTCTTTATTTCTGCAAGGTTCGCGCCTTTTCTGTACAGTGACATTAGTAAGAAACTATGTCTTATTTGTATATCTTGCCCATCACTGGACAACAGTGTTTCGGATATTCGAAAAAAAAATTCACTTATTTTAATAAGTTATATTAATATTTAATGGACTACCATATATGGTGTAGCTCAAGGTGCAAGCAGACTGAAGAGGGATGGTGCAACGATTTGAACACATTTTATCCGAATTGATGGGAATGGGCAAGCGATAGGGTTGAGTGGAGGAAAAGAGAGCCCCAGCCAGTGGGACACTAGAGCAAGCAAAAAAATGAAGCGACCTATGTTGTTATCTATTTAAAATGACAATCTGTGGCCGACCGTGCACATCCACAGATTTAGGGCCGGTTGCATCAAACTGTCTGTCACCTTTAAAGCGTTCGTTAAATTTTATTGTATGGGAAGTTTCATAGACGTCTGCTGC
Source organism: Leguminivora glycinivorella (assembly GCF_023078275.1). Classification (NCBI taxonomy): domain Eukaryota; kingdom Metazoa; phylum Arthropoda; class Insecta; order Lepidoptera; family Tortricidae; genus Leguminivora; species Leguminivora glycinivorella. The sequence continues at coordinate 12,509,220 of NC_062978.1, forward strand.
GTGACGATGATGTGTCTGTTAAATTTGGTTGATGCAACTGGCCCTTATTCTGAAAAATATCTACACAATTATCTATCAAATCAATTTCCAACTTATAGTAGTTCATGGCAACCTCAGGGGTTTCTGGGAAATCTTACTTAGTTTGATACGTACTACCAGGAATACATTAACATTAGGTGAATAAATTAGGTATTACGTACAGTGAGCTGCAATATTGCATGGAGAAATCATGAATGAATTTATTGATAAATTCGCCTAGCACTATCGCAGCTACTAGCACTATTGTAGGTACTTACTAACTTAATAGAGGTATAAATAGATTTCTGCCAATTAGTAAAGTTTATAAGTTTTGATGAAAAACTTTCAGTGAAGCCTCGTCTTGTTCTGCCATTAAAATAATTTCAAGATTTTAACGTTAGTTCATCCGTATATTTAAATTTGTCTCAAATTCACGAAAATTATTTTACATCCTATACTTTCAAGATATTAATATCAAAATTCTACCGTCCACTCCGTCCAATAGCTAAAAGTATCGCCTACGTTCACATACTCAAACTTGTAGCAGAATATGTTTATTCGTTTTACAAGGTAGGTAAATGACGAGTGTACGTCCCGAAACATTGAATTTTTAACTCCACTGTGCGGTATCTTGGTGGCGCAAAATTCTAAAACCACGTCCGCGGAGCGTGACTCCATCTCGGTAAGACTGCGGACACGGTAAGTGTTACCAATGTTGTCTTTTGCAACTTTGTAAACTCCATTTCTGCTTAAAAAGGTATTAATCAAAAATAGTGTACCATATTAAAGGGGGTCCGATTTTTGAGTCTCACTGTCACTAAAATACCCACAGATGTCATATATACCATAGATCAAGCAAACGTATCTACTTAGCGTGTCAAATGAACTCAGTGAAATCCACTGAGTTGTCCGTCTTTACTCGCAGCTTGCAGCTTTCGGGCGTCAATTTTTGTAAGTTGAAGTCAACCAAAACATAAAAAATGCCTCGTTACGTGATATTCAATTGCAACAACACAAAAATTATGAACAATCAAGAGCCTGAGACATATTTAAAATTACAGGCAAGAATCAACTTCAGTACAAAATTTGACAAGCTCGGCCCCTATACAAATATATAAATTTGTTTCTTCTATCTAAATTAAGTTCTGTGAAAATACCGGTTGAAAACGGTGACTTGCCTATTATTTGCAGTGACAATTTTCTGAATTCGAACGCGTGAGACTCAAAAATCGGCCCGCTGACCAAAAATATATGACTATTGTCAGGAGGGCGCTGTTAGTCTGATGTACATGGGTTGACAACTTGACAGTTCAGTATAGTATGGAGAAAATAGTTTTTTTTTTCTTTTCTTTTATACCACGTCGATGGCAAACAGGTATACGGTCCGCCTGATGGAAAGCGGTTACCGTAACCTATAGACGCCTGCAACTCAGGGGGTGTTGCGTGTGTAGAACCCCATACTGTATTTCTATTTTTATTGAAATTCCGCAACTTTGCGCGAAGTCATAAATTGCTGGTCAGGCTTTATACGCAGGTTGTGTTGACGACTGGTGAGCGACCTCCTTTCATATAAAATGTCACTTTTTTATATTTTCTTGTTTTTGCTCTACGAGTGTTTTGTCAGTTAGTCTGCCTTTGTACTTAAAACTTTATTTTATTTGTTAGAGTCTGTTTGGAAAGTGAAGAGTCCCGTAATGTATTGACCCTCGTACATTTCACGACCCTTCACTTGTTTTTCTAAACAGACTCCATTAGAATATGTGTATTTAAAACACACCACAGTCTACGCCGGTAGTTATTAGATAAATAATCAAAAGCCTAACTTATAAATATGTACACACAAATTACAGGATCTCAGCGTGCACTGTGAAAGACAAAGTAAACTTATGCTGTGCTGTTTAGCGTAAGTTGAAACTATCAAAGGCCTGAAAGATACTTGCAAGTTTCAAAGCTTCATCTATGACAACTGAGATAAGCTTACAGGAGCGGTTATTTATAATGTGAGGCTTTGTTTTGTTTTGGATTTAATTTGGAGTTAGGTATTTCAATCGGGTATTGTTAAAGCAGCCAAATATTTTGTAAACGTGTCCCCGTTTACAAAATATTTGGCTGCTCTCGTCTTTTTATAACCATATTTCTATCAATAAAAACGATAAGAACTTTTACTAAGAAATAAACTATATAAAGATCATGTAAATAAAACATCCTAATAAACACTCAATTTTTCCAAGAGCAGATGCGATTTCAAAAGCGTGTCTTTTACGAGAGAATGACTATGGGGTCAACAACAACAACAAACCTACATAATTATACCAGTATAGATACCTGCACACCACGTGCTAAGAGTCTAAAAAATGGCACCCTCCTACCCCTGACCCGCTGAAACCTTGATACTGTGGCGATACCTGACTTGCATTCGACCCCGTGAAACGCCGGCGTAAGCGACGTGTCTGAATCGAGCAAATTCCAGTGCTTACAAATTGCAACTCACAATCAGACGCCATTCAGTAGTGTGACGAATTCAATCCGACTTCACGATATATTTTTATGTGCATACAAATTATGCTCGATATTCAAATTACCTAATACGTTTTGCATAGCAGGGACCGGATTTTGTTGCCACGCGTGTTCATTACCTATACGGTGCGCTACGATGGCAGCAATAACGAGAAGACTCATGAATACTATGCATATTGATCCTTGCGTCTCATTAATATTTCAGTATTTCTAAAAAAGGAGATGGTTGAGAGAGCTACCTGTGCCTAAAATACTATACCATCAGGTCAAAACATTCTTTAAAAAGCACTAGCATCATAAAAATTCATACCACCGCTTTAGAGACGGTCTATCACCAAAAAGTAATATTGCAGACACCTGGAATGCTCTTCCAATAGCTTACAGAGGATACACATTTTAGAGATTTCATATGCATGTCTGATAACGCCAGTCTAATGAAAAAATACCTACACAAGACTACAGACCGACTATTTAAATTATTTCATTATCAGTAATATAAAAAATTCAGAGATTTTCAGAGATTGGTTCCTAATGCAATTGTCTCTATCGCACTAATAAGGAAAAGCGATATAGAGAGATTACTACGACACCCTACGAAGGTTTAGTATCTTGTATACGCGCTCAGTACCTACGTGTATACTATTCTGGAATTGTACTGACAACCATAATGTCCGACTCGCGTCCGCCCCGTCCACGATTGGAACACATGACCTGAAGGGCGATAAGCGCGACACATATTGCGTACGTGGGACGACCCTCACGCTCTTCCCGGAGACATTATTTGTTTCAGCGCACGATTGGCAGGAAAACGTAGACACTGATGTTCATATGTCGGTTACGCAATTTATTAGCCTGTTGATAAGCGGAGTTAAATAAATACGTAAACAAATGGTATTTACGTTTGAGTGCGCAAAATGAAGGTTGGATGGGGTATCGCAGAATGTTATCTTATTCATAGGTAATTAAAGTAAACGATAAGACATTAAATCCGTCTATTTAATGTGTGTTAAAAATAAATAAGTTGACAGGATGGTCAATGGCTAACGATTTTAAATTCCATTTTCATGCATTATAATAGTAAAGGTCATATCTATGTCGAATCGCATGTACTTAAAAGTAAAAAGAAGTCTAAGAAGTTTAAAATAGATTACAAAATGTATAAAACGATCAAGCTTCCCTTTATCTTCTGCCATAGGTGAATCTGTAATTGTATATTCGGGTTAATTTCAAAGCAATCGTGCAAATATATCTTTCAGTTATCATCCCCGCTATGATGGATGGCTCAATTACCGCAAAATAAATTTGCGCCGAAACTAGAATTGTAAGCTTAATTTTTCAGGTTCCAGAGTTTGGTTTAGCTTGGCTCTTGGGACCGTATCAAACAGTTTCAGTTGCACATTATTGATTTGGACATGAGACAGTTTTGTCGTGTGCTTGATGTACTGTGATGGATAACGCACTTTATTACCTACGGCGTGTCGGTACTCGGGGCTTTGATGAGAAATTACGTCATTTGTAAAAATCGAGAATCACTGGTGGAAATGAATTATTTCGGTTTATTATTTGACAAATTGTCATTGGCACTGCTTGAGATTCATGCAAGTCTAAACAACCGCAGGTTTTTTTATTGTAGTGGTCCCTTCAGAATTCTTATATCCTTTATAAGTTTTGCGGGTTCTTTCTTTGGACAATTATAAATAAATTTATCAAAAAACGTGTATAATTAAGGATTGGATACTAACCAATCGCTTTGCCAGCTAGCAAACCATAAATATTATCCAATTTTAGCTAGCACGTATAGCCTCGTGAGTCTCGTGACTATAACATAGACCTATATGTTAATGTGTGAACATGTGTGAAAACCGCAACAAAATATATGGCGTTGGAGCTCTTTACAGTAGTGAATTTTACTATTAATAAAACCCATTTCCTCTATCAGAAGAATTCATATTTAACTGAAGTTTCCGTTTGCATTTTCAATGTTCGGCGACTTCAACGAATCTCTTTATATGTATTCGCAATCGTGGCTTCATTTTATATTCTAATTCTTCAGTAAGCTGAATGAGCTAGACATCTTAAAATAACGTTCATTCACTGATTTAAACATTTCGCGTTTCATGATTTTTATTGGTGAAAATAAAAAATGGAAAAACAAGTAAAGTGCTGAATATTAATCGTACCTTGCAGTGATAGCATGCAAATTCTCTTTTTAATACTCGATTATTATTTTTATTACAGAAAATTGAGTAGATAACTGCAAAAAGACACTGGCATCATTACCGGAACAAGCTATAATAGCAAAGAAAATTTCAAACTCAGTTTGAGTAGATAACTGCAAAAAGACACTGGCATCATTACCGGAACAAGCTATAATAGCAAAGTAAATTTCAAACTCAGTTTGAGTCGATAACTGCAAAAAGACACTGGCATCATTACCGGAACAAGCTATAATAGCAAAGTAAATTTCAAACTAAGTTTGAGTCGGTAACTGCAAAAAGACACTGGCATCATTACCGGAACAAGCTATAATAGCAAAGTAAATTTCAAACTAAGTTTGAGTCGATAACTGCAAAAAGACACTGGCATCATTACCGGAACAAGCTATAATAGCAAAGTAAATTTCAAACTAAGTTTGAGTAGATAACTGCAAAAAGACACTGGCATCATTACCGGGACAAGCTATAATAGCAAAGTAAATTTCAAACTAAGTTTGAGTAGATAACTGCAAAAAGACACTGGCATCATTACCGGAACAAGCTATAATAGCAAAGTAAATTTCAAACTAAGTTTGAGTAGATAACTGCAAAAAGACACTGGCATCATTACCGGGACAAGCTATAATAGCAAAGTAAATTTCAAACTAAGTAGAGGTCCTAGGGGTCAATCCGCAAAGGGCGACGTATTAGCCCTATGACCGACCTCAAAGGGAACCGTTTTTATTCTCCGCTCCACACTAATGGACCCTATTGATTTTCAGACATCCGCCCATTGAGGCGCTGCACAGACAGATAAATATGTGTTTTTATCTACGCATAACTTGGATTGTGGCTGTGCCTTTGATGAAGAGTAAGGGGTTGATATTGAGTTGGGGTAATTACTATAGTTATTAGCCACTACACTGTTATTGTTAGTCGTCTTTTCTAACTAATCAGAAAAATTGCAATCGTATTGATGAGAGTTACGTAAGTATACAACGTAAAGTTACAGACATTTTTTTTTTACTTTATTGGACAACAAAAAAAAGTACAAATGTCGAGTTAATAAAAATCGATTTCTTCCCGAAATACCAACCTTATTTTTAATAATTTTATGAATCTTATGAAATTACTTATCTAATTTTATTTTGCAATAATTTAGCTCAATGAAGTTCATGCATATCTTAGAACTCCATCCTGCTACTTTTAGATACGAGTATACATAGTACATAAATCAAGCCAAATAACCAAAACACCTCTACGTATATGTTTATAACAAACGAGACGCTGCAAAATCATAAACCTATACACTTACAAACGTTCCTAATGTAGGTGTATATAAAATCATAATAATCCTTATTGAACACAGGCGAACATTAGAGTAGCAGAAATGAGCGAGTGTACGGCTGCTGAGAGCATACAAGCTGTTCAGAATATTAAAGTTAAAATTAAGTACGACAAGTTAATCGGATATAACGCCTGGCTGTGTATTCACGTAGGTTGTATGCAAGTGAGCCATGTTTTGATGGTAATCAGTGTATTGCTTTTTCAGCATTTCGATTCATACAATGATTTTAAAAGAAGAATTGATACCCCCACGCCCAAGGTGGAAATTATTTTGCTACAATGATATTTTGGAATTCGTCAATCTTTTAGACGACGTGCCTTTTCGTATTTACAAGTTTTCGTTCACAAACAGTCATAAAATCATGATATATTATATTTTAACAAAGTTTTCCAATAAAACCGAAACCTGTGTAATTAAGATCGAACAATTATAAGACGAAGACGCACTCATTAAACTTCGTCGATTACCCGGTCGCGTCGGACTCAAGTCCTCAAATCTTTCGCCGGCGTCACTCATCTGAACGAAGTTTTCCAATTACCGAAATTCCACAATAACCCACGGATATTGAATAAAAACCGTTAAGGTAGCCGACATTGCACCTCTGTGTTCCGTAGCTGGTTTCAAACTTCCTTATGGTGCTGAAAATTCGCTGTTATAAATACTATATACATAACATTGTGTGACAGGGGACAGCGCGATGGTATTGAAATTACGCTGTATGACAAATACAGTGTTATAAAACATTTATAATAGCCAATGTGAGAGCAACATTATTGTATAGGTGATCTTAAAACAAGAAATACTAACTTAAAATTTGAGGTTCACAATTCTCTTAGGTACCTCAGAAGTTGCAAGGGGTAAAAAAGCCTGGATATTTGCCATCCGGAATCATGACTGTGGTCCACGTATTCATCATTGAGAAGAGCGCAGGATCTGAATCGCGCCGATGCAGTGCAGTCAGCGTGAGAGTGAGTTATCTATCGAATGATATTGAACCAATTATAACAAACACAAAGACTTTTTCAGAACGTGTCTCCTTTTTTAGGAGGCTTTTAGCGCTATTTTAATATTGCAGAACCCACAAATTGCGGTCCGAGTGAATAAGACCGTAACCTTTACACGGAAAGTCCATTATCGCTCATATCATTAAGTTTTAAATAATTTTGTTTTAACTCGTTACTGGCGCAGATAAAAACTGTTAAGTTTAAATGGGAAAAGTTTTTTCGTTTCGGAGATGCCTATCTCTGTGGCGTGGCAGATTGATACAAGGGATGGCTAATAATCGTGGGAGAATAAAATTATGAAGGCTTATCCACACACAGAGAAATTTTATAGGATTTAAAATTATTGCACATTCGGTTGTAGAATTTAGAAGAAACCTCATTAACGGCCACGGCCATTCCTAGGAATAAAGACAGTAGATATTCATAAAGATTTGGTTTAGGGTACGAATTGCATTTTGTTTCTCGTTAAAAAATACAAATTACTAAAAAATCTGCACAAAATATTTAAATAGCTGTTTCTGATTGAAAATGATTAACGACCATGCTATTTACTATTTTCCACGAGCAAACGTCATTTGGCTCGAACTTTGACCGCATCCACCCACTAAATTTAACAATCATAGATGCAGCACACAATTCCGCAGACACAGCGCGCAAACAGTCTATTTGACCACTTTGATGAGTGCCCCGGGACTGAGCAATTAACCCGGGTTGACTCAGCACGTCATTAATTCGCAGGTGCCGGCTTAGACAGCGGTTTGGTAATGCCACCATTACTGTTTCCGATTGCGTATGGACTTTAGTAATTGTCAAGTCTGTTTTGCCCGCGTTGCGTTGTCTAAATAGCACTAACAGCATGCCATAGTGGTGGAAGAGTTTGCAATGGTCGACTTGCACCACGGAACATAAAGTTAGCCGCGGTGAAAGTGCGGTGCGGCATGGGGCGGTTGAAATAAAAATGATTAATGTTATGATTGATCTAAGTGATTATTTTTCTAAATATGATGTTAGTCTCGAGCTCGAGCCCTCATATTCAAAGTCAGAGAAGGAACGAACTACCAGGCTGTAGCATTAATTCAATGGTACCTCCGGTATTTATGTAGTTTCAAGCTAGTTTTTATTTATTAATATTTTATTTGTATTAACCAATTAATGTTATATCTAATGCTACAAATTTGCGTTAATAATATTATATTTTCATTTTACCAGCCCTATATTACAAAATTTACAAATATTACAATTATTAATGGCAACGAGACTTAAATTTAGGAAGACAATTTTCGCAGGCGTTATCATAAATATAATTATCTTGATTTCCCAAAGCTCCTATTTTCTGTTAAATGCGATCAATTTAGTCAGAGTTGGAATGAGGTTTTTGATAATACAATGAAAAAATATATCTCTACGTCACATTTCTTTAGAGAACCCAAAGATTTGATACTGTGATTAGACAAGCAATAGAATTGTCAAGCGCCATTTTATTCGCTCCCTTTTATCTTGTTATTTGACTTTCGGACCGGGCTCTTACGAGTATGAACTTCAAAATTAAATACTGCATAAAAACTTTTAAGCTATGAAGATAAGAGGGAAGACATTTTGAGACAAGTTGAACTTCGATGTTCGTTTAATGACCATTTTATTCGGACATTGAAAGATTGTCCGTAACAGATGTCCGCAAAATTAAGGTATCAAAAAGTTGACATAAAATACTAGCTAATCATCATTGAAAGTATTCAATATAACTAAAAATGTAAGATGATTATTGAGGTGCAATGAATTCACGTAGAAGATTTTGTATTGAAGATTATCTTCTAATACGAGTTAATACGAGCTTGTTTATCTCTTAGCTCCTTCAAAACGTCAAGTAGGTAAACGGGAATCACTTCCGGACTCGTACGGATTACAAGGAATCCCCGATGTCTCTTTATACTAAATATTATATCTCTCTTGTGGGCGAAATCCATGCATAAAATTATTGGAGATGCCTGTACGCGACACGCGTCTACCTGTCAATTTTGTTTGCCACAATTGTGAGCGGTAGCGGGGATTGTAAGTCATTTAATTAGTAGTTCGCAAATTAACGTAGAGAAAAACATGCTTACAAACTAGAGTACCTACCTACATACATACACTTTAGAAATGAAGTAAATTTTATAAGTGTAAGTAAAAGTGGAGTGTAATAAAAAATACGATATGAATATACTTTTTATACTTAACTTATTTTTAATACCACGTCGGTGGCAAACAGGCTTACGGTCCACCTGATGGAAAGCAGTCACTGAAACCTATGGTCGACTGCAACTCAAGGGGTGTCTCTTGCGCGTTGCCGACCCATTAGAAACTTGTGCACTCTTTAACACATGGACACATGAGGAGCACATCCTGTTACATTAGGAATTATTTTTTTACTCATACTTAAACGTATAACTGCGTTAGCAATTATTTAATTTTGATCTACACGATGAAAAGTTAAGCGTAAACATCGTAATTTCTGTGTATTAAACATCAAAATACATTTTTATTTAGGACGCTGAAAAAACGTTGGTTTTATAGCTTGCCGAGTATAGTCTATAGTTGAATTTAAAAGACAAGGACATACGTGAGTCTAAAATTTTATTTGTAACTGTAATTACCTTAAGTGTCAGTAATAATGTAAACACATAAATCGCTCGAAACTTATAACTTTCACCTTGACCAATCCGTTAGTAAGGGGCGCCCAACCGCGACCCGCTGTGTTCAGCTGTTTGACTTCGTTTGTTGATATTGAAATGAACCCTGAAATTAATATGTATGACGTGAAACAATCGAGTGCCAATGTTTGCTCAAAGTTTCAATGGTTCCATGTGTTTGGGGTGATAAACGAGACCTCTGTTGCTATATCTACCTGTAAATGTGTGTAAAATCAATAGGTTTTGAGAACGGCAATAAACTTTACTAATATAAAGGATTATTAATATAGGATTTGCATACTTCATACTAAGAATCGTACCTCGATTTTTAGCGCCACCTATTAAAACTCATCATAACTACACTGATTGTCTTTGTCTCGCAAATGGTCTCGTCGGAAGATCAGCGCTGACCTCCGGGTCGGCATTATGCTGAGACGGGACCATTTCGTGATAAACTTATCCATCCCATGTACATTTGTAGTTTTAGTCATACTTAATGCATAATGCGTAGTTTTTAAGTTTATTACGAATAAATATTTTGATTGATTGATTGATTGATTGATTGATGTTGCCTACAAATTAATTTTTCCAAAATGTGTATTGACGTGATATCATGATTTTAAAATAAAGAAATATATTATCATTTGTTCTTATAAAACATAAAAACACGCAAAGACAATTGGAGAAAATATGATGTTGGCCACTTCCAGGCTGCGAACAGCGCCATCTAGTTTTAAGCCTAAAAGGCCCATACATTTCAGGGGTACGTTTTTTTTGTATGGGCTTTGTCAGTCCAGTATTAAGTCGTTCTTGCTAATATTATAGTGACAGTAGGTACCTATGCAAATAAAACCCATATAATGAATGAAAATAGCAAGTCGAAAATAACAATTATTGAAAATAGCACTTTGGCTTATGCAAAATTAATTAATCAGCTTACAAGTACTGTTTGATTTAATTGAAAATTTTCCTTGAGTGCGATGGTTAAAAACTCACTTTAAAATTACAATTTTGAATTATACTTAGTTTATACCTTTTAATATAGGAGTACCCATGCCACTTTAAGAGTCTTTACCGTTATTTAAAATAAAACATTGATAGTTTCTATAAGCTTGGCAATTAAGTTTAAGAAAAAATATAGCATACCTACTTGTATCAAAATATAAAAATTTTGTAATATCTAGGAACAGAACAAATATTAAACCATTATTAAGCCAGTACCAACCAATCTACTTTAGATGGACATTAACAACAAATATCCTCGAAAATTTCCTAGTAATATTCAAGATTCAGCGTCAACATTTCCAGATTTACAGAGCTGTCACTGCTCTATATCCGGATGTGAATTGAATCCCTCGCGTTACGCATTCCAATTTTATGAAATATAACTTTGATTTGATATTTAGATGCAACTTGATGATGACAAATTCGTCCGCCCCACAATGAAGAAATCATTGGAGTTAGACTAAGCTAAGTAGTCAATAATTTTGGAGTCCAACTTTAGATAAGGTAGCAGGGCAATTCTCTCCATTTTTTCCATGTTTTACAATGTTTGCATATATAGGCGTGTTCAGTTGATACATTTAGAAATCTAAATAGTGTAATGATGGAAAAAATGGATTAGTTACAACTTGACCCCAGTTGAGATTTGCCCCGTTGTACCTTATGATAAAGATATTAAATTAAAAATGACACAATTTAGTGTTACATGTATTGTTCCACGGGCCGTTTACTTTACATAAATTGTAATTTTACTCTGATCTGCATAGGCTCAGGAAACTGTTTCAAACGGGTAATTTACAAATTTTCACTCTGGAAATTCACAAGGGAGGACCTTTGTATGTTGCTGCTGCATGGACACATGATTATAGCGTTTGTTCTAAGCTTGTCGCAAAGTGCTTAAAGCTGTACTTGATTCTGAAAATATATAGCTAAATCTGTTGCACTAATACGGTATACTGATATAAGTACAAAATAACTAGGATAGGTACGCTATGGAGCGCGAACGATTGACGTCTTGTCTACGAAGCCTGAATAAATGAACACCAAGGGCGCCCTCTTCTTCTTCCTAACATCATCCCAGCATTTTGGTTCTATGAAAGCCCGGGGTCCGCTTTTAGCAATTAACGTCAGACACTACTTTTTTTATAAATGTAAGGTACAGCGGGACCAATCTCGACTGGGAGGCAATTATAATTAATCCATTTTTTCCATTATTACATTATTATGTTGAGTTCTACATGTATCTACTGAATACGCCTACTATATAAAGGATTAAGGCAATAAGATGTCAACTCAAAAATTCGATGATTAAAGTTGACATTTTATTGCAAAATTCATGTGGGATAACACATTATTGCGTATCAACATCCTATATAACCGGTGGATACTCTATTTAATAATGCAAACATTGTAAAACATGGAAAAAATGGATCAGTTACATTTGCCCCCCAGTCGAGATTTGCCCCGTTGTTACTTACCAAAGTTCAAGCTGATTTCGGAGCAAATAGGTTGTAAAAGACGGAAGAAAAGATGCAAGAATGATTCTATAAGGGTTCCGTTTTTCCTTTTTTTAGGTACGGAGCCCGAACAAAAAAGAAAGCACTAAATTTGCTAACGCTAGGTTGAGACAATTGGATGAATCCACCCATCAATCATTGCATCTATCACGGTGATCCGGGATCCCGACGGCAGACCGATTCGCACCGGTGCGGTGGGCAATCGCTTTGAAGTTTCGTGCTACATTGGGAGCTCTAATAAATGACTCTAAAACTTGGTTGAAGATGCAAAGGGTTCAAATATTTAAGAACGTTTTATCTAGGCACAATACGGTTGGCATTTAATTAGGAATATTGAGGCCCCTCTCGACCGTTCATTTAACTATGGTGCCCGGACCCAGAAAAAACTTAATATGAAATTGAAACGAAGGCACCTCATATAATATGAATTCCGTATACCTGTTTGCCACCGACGTGGCATAAAAAAAAAAAAAAAATATGATACCCATTATCCGTGGCTTCGAGCACGCACATCTATCTCACTGACGCTTAATTTCAGTGAGTAAAATAATTTTTGTAGCAAGTTACATACTACAATTTTAACACATTTTATACCTACTCGAAACTTCCTCAAGAATAAATTATTATTATTATTCACATTGAACATTTCTAAAGCATACCAAATGAAAACCAAAAGCTCATGAAAATCCGTTCAGAAAGCCTCAATTTTGAACCCATTCTATTCAAAGTATTCCAACGCAATTGAAATGCAAAAAAAGTTTTTGCGGGCTACACACAGATACAAACATTGTAAATTACTAAAACATTACACAGATCGAGGCGCGCGATATGATGGTCCTTCACAACATATGCAGAGAAGTACAATTGCTCGGAACTGCTTGAGAGCATATTCAGGGTCCCCGCACGCAGTACTGCCCGACGTACGCCTTGTTCGCCGTCCCGACATGTTCATAACGCTGGAATTTACCTTTGCCTTTGTAATACGTACAACAAGCTGTTCACGGCCGTAGACATTTTCAATACAAGTAGAACAAGTTTCAGAAACAAGTTTGATATTTTTGTAAGAAACTTGATACTTTAGTTGTACAATTTAATTAGTATTAGTAGTATTAATACTTTATTGTGTTTATATAAGCTGTAGGAATAGATACGTTAGTTCCATCATTAAGTTTGTCAAGCTTAATTTACTGTAGTAATATAAGTGTCGGATTATATTTGAAGAGTTCTCAGTGAGAACTCTCTCAAACCTGTAACGTTATACGTAATATTCATTTGTTGTTTGCCAATCTAAAATTAAAACTTCCTCAAGAATAAATAATTATTATAAACCGCTTGAAAATCCGTTCAAAAGTTTTTGAGTTTACCGCGAACATACAAACAGACACACAGATAGACGCGGTGGGCGGAACTTGTTTTATTAGTAGGTATACTACATAATTATAACGTGTATTTGCATAATATAACTATGTACATAGAATATTCGAGGTTCCAAAATAATATTATAATATTTCTACTTTTTTGTTACTCATATTTCCCGAGAATTTGTAATGAAATATTTTTAATACAGCTGAAATTCAGGGTATATTAAAAATTCTTTGGATTTTTATAAACTCGATAAAGAATAAAGTTAGATGTGAGGATAAAGGAGGCTTAACGTTGAGTTTTTTCAGAATCCATGCTAGTCATAAATAAATCGATGGTTCAAATAATCGGCAAACAGCTTTAAGCTTCTAGGGATTTAATCGGAAATAATTCTGCATATTGGTACTAGGGGAAATTAGTAGAGATATGTGGAAACAAGTCCACTTGCCGGCACCGGGGGAGAAACAGTAGACCAGCACGGGTAGCATGATGATAAAATATCTGGCCGTCCCTATCGCACTTACTAATAGTGCGATAGGGACGGCCAGATATTTTATCGTCTATCGCGCGACCATAATTGCCTGCCAGGAGTACCAGGTATATATATAAAAAATCCGTGGTGGAAAGTTTATGCGGAAAAATACTATTAGGTAGATCTACGTGGAAAAGGATCCCTACTAGTAGAAATAATTGGAAAAATATATAACACATATCCCCACTTGGGGGGTATCACAGTCTGTAGGGATCGTGGAATAGGGGCTGTATAGCGATGTGATAGTTAAAATGTTGCGCGAGGAAGCTACCAGCTCCAATAATTATTATATTTACTATCAAACTATTGAATACTATGCATTTTATAATAATTATAATAGATAGACGGAGTCCAAAGGTCGGTAAATTACTATAGTCCCATTACGAATCGAACGGAATAAACGTAAACAAACTGCTGTCACTGTCAAAGTAACACGTGCAGCTCAAGTCAGGGGTTCTCAAAGTAAGGGCCGAGAGAAAATCAAATTACTTTTGACCAGTTATTAACGATCACTCTATTACATACTTTAAAATCGTGAAGCGATCGAACACAATGACTGTTATATTAATTATGTTATGATCCCATGCAAGTTAATATAGAAATCGGTCCAAAATAGACGATGTCCTGTCATATCAGATACTCACAAAACCAATAATTTAATTTATAACCACCTTATTACCACCATCGCATTTGAAGAAGACGGTTTTAATTAGTAATTAAAAATCACTGCCACCTAGTCTCAAAAGTTGCTAAAAAATAATGTTTAGCGGCCCGCTACTTGGTCGCCCAGGTACATTTCCACAGTAATACCAGTGCAATATACAAACTACCTGACAAAAACGGCTTTTTAATTTCAATAAATATACCAAAACGTTTAATGGTTCAATTTATTTTCGTTTAAAAAGAGTCATTATTTGTGTAATGGAATATGTAAATTGGAATTTTTATTAAACCTGTAAAATATCGGCAATTTTAATACCTCGAATGGTGCAAATTTTTTACAGCACCGGCCACACTTTTGTTTACAATAATTCCGGCTAATTAAAAATAGGAGTATATGCTAATACAGTCGTACAACTTCATTTGTTCACCCACGTTGCTAAAAGCTAATTGGCACTGAACTATGATATTTATGATTTCACCATATGTCGGCATTGTCGGCGGCTGTAGTTTTGTTCGAAATCCAATTGGTGCGTTGCTTCAGGCGCTTTCAACAGTTTCAACGGATAATTTTATTTTTTACACTGGCAATCCGGCTTCGAGTTCGATCTCGGACAATTGAATTTCCAATTGCATTTACTATTGAAAGCGGCGCTCGTAAACATTTATTATGAGTGAATGGGAATAATATAGGGATTGAATACAATTCATTGTTTCATTATTAAAATACCTTGTTTGTTCTGGGTCATTATTGATATTGAAGTTAACATTCAACTTTACGGAAAAAGGAATCAAGTGCGAGTCGTACTTATGAACTGTTTGTAAAGCAAAAAATAAATAAATAAATATTATAGGACATTCTTACACAGATTGACTGAGTCCCACGGTAAGCTCAAGAAGGCTTGTGTTGTGGGTACTCAAACAAAGATATAAATACTTATATACATAGAAAACAACCATGACTCAGGAACAAGTAAGTATCGGTGCTCATCACACAAATAAATGCCCTTACCGGGATTCGAACCGGGACCGCGTCGTAGTAGGCAGGCAAAATATTGCTCGGTTTAGTAAGTTTAATTATAATCTATATAATGTTAAGTTTAAGGCTACAGTTTAATTATTGACATACAAATTCAAAATGATGCTTTCTGTACAATATACACAATGAACTCGCATTAATTCACTATGTCTACTAATAAAGTTTCTTTTTTAAATAAAAACTTTATAACCTTACCCTTAAATTAAAATTTTGAAAAAACCCCCGACCGCGACATAGAGGACCGATTTTCATGAAACATTGCTAAGAACAATAACTCAGCTTTCAAACAAAAAAAAACTAAATCGAAATCGGTTCATCCGTTCGGGAGCTACGATGCCACAGACAGACACACGCACAGACAGACAGACCGACAGACAGACAGACAGTCGTTTTTGCGTCGGGGGTTAAAAATGTCGCTTATCGCAATAAGAGCAATTTTAAATTCAATATTCGCCTTAATAACGACTGTGTGTTATGAAGTAGGTAAGTAATTACCAGAGGCCGTTAATGAAATTTCGTATGCTAATTGAATAAATACAATTAAGGGAGGGCCTAAGATTGTGTGAGTGGCTTCGTAGAGCTTGCTCTCCTGAAATTAGAGAAACTAGAAATGCTTTTTATATATGTTCCAAGCTGGAACACTTGAAGGCATTGGTCATTTTTTCTTTGTATATGACATTTATTTAATGTTTTTACTTGAAAACGTTTATACAGGTGTTGTGCGTAATAGGTTTCCCTTATATTTTCTAGGAAACGTTCGTATTTATCGTGTTATTTCGGTCAACGATAGTAGGAAGCGCTGGTAGCCTAGCGGTAAGTACGTGCGATTTTCGTTCCGAAGGTCGCGGGTTCGAACCCCGACTCGCACTCATGAGTTTTTCGGAATTTATGTGCGAAATGACATTTGATATTTGCCAGTCGCTTTTCGGTGAAGGAAAACATCGTGAGGAAACCGGACTAATTCCAATAAGGTCTGGGCCCTTCGGGTTGGAAGGTCAGATGGCAGTCGCTTTCGTAAAAACTAGTGCCTATGCCAAATCTTGGGATTAGTTGTCCAAGTGGACCTCAGGCTCCCATGAGCCGTGGCAAATGCAAGGAGGATGATGATGATTCGGTCAACGATAGTACTTCCTGTACTCATCCGAGGAACTATTTTTAATCCCCGACGCAAAAACGACGGGACGTGTCTGTCTGTGTGTGTGTCTGTCTGTTTGTCTGTCTGACTGTGTGTGTGTCTGTCTGTGACATCGTAGCTCCCGAACGGATGAGCCGATTTGGATTTAGTTCTTTTTGTCTGAAAACTGAGTAAGTCGGTAGTGTTCTTAGCCATGTTTCATGAAAATCGGTCTATTATGTCGCGGTCGGGGGTTTTTTCAAAATTTTAATTTTGTGGTTCCATGGCTTAGATATCTTTATGCTTTTGTTAGGTACCAACTTAAGCTGACATAAAGCCGGTTGAGTCGCTTTTCTCAGCTACTCCTAAATTCATTCTGGACATAAGTTTTAATGGATTGTCAAGATTTATAATCTCTACGATAGTATTCCATTTTCTTAGAAAGCTTTAAAACTTGACATTTATTTTGTGTCTTCATCAGAAATATTAATAATGGGTTCCGCCTGCGAATTTGTCTGCGTGGGATGTCGTTTATTAATTGACAATAAATTTAACTAATTAACGTTGAACAATAATAATATACCTAAAGGAACTCGTTCCGTGCCACGCCGAGTCCAAAGGTCCCCATCACGCTAGCAGCGTTACCCCGCTGTATCTGTTGGACAAGCCATGACTCGGAACGGGGATCTTTTGTTTTGTCCCAAAGGCGCTTTCCGATCTCTGGGAAGAGTTCACGGCTTGAAAATGGCTTATTTTTATTCTTTACATCGGGCCACAACTAAATATTATCGATTTAAAAGTAATGTATATGTATACACACAGACAATTAGGTACTTCCTCATTTTATAACAAAAAAGCGAAGAGGTAAATTTTACTGGACCCCACCCAGTCACTCGTCATTAGTGTGCACAGTCACCATCTCCGCTCGGACACTGTCCAGCTGTCCTCCATTTGGGTTCTCCGCGGTAGGAGCTTTTCCCCGTTCGGAGTAGGTCCCTTGGAACGCTCACCCAATTAGGAACAACTCCGAACTCATTTGCGTCAACTCCTCATGCATCCTTTTATTAAGTACCCGGTTTTAAGGATTGTGCCCCTAATTCCCACTTTTAATTTTCGTCTTGGTCTTGATACTCTTGATTTTCCGCTTGCCGCGCTGCGTGCTGTTTATGTTCTGTCCGTGGCCTTGCCTTGTCATCTTCTGTGAGAGTCCAGACTCCAGACAGAACATACCATAGCACAATTTGCACTCTCGTGCGCGAGTCCATACTTTGAGTCGCGCTAGAAGTAAGGGCTCGAACGCGAGAACGCATCAAGCTATGCTAGTCTACAGTTAAGAGTCGATATTATTCTGGAGTGGCAATCTCAAGGAGGTTACAAAGTGAATATATATAAGGGCACATCCAGTGAAGTTACGCGAAAGCTAATTATGTGAGCTAGAAGCAGGTGGTGAGCGATAATGTAGTTAAGCTTTTCACACTAAATTAATATAGAGAGAAAATGATTAAAGTATGTTACTTCGTACATGCCTTTCGGTACTTACTTAAGCTATACAAAAATCACCTAGAATAAGATCTTGTACCACTTAATTGAATACAAGGTTAACAAAAATAACAGAGATCCGCTGAAAGTCAAAACAAAAAGACGGTGTTTTTTATTTTAAGAAACCGTATTAGTTGATTTTTACGATGAACCTTGTTTGATCGCTAAATTACCAGTAGCATCTAGACTAGAACTGTGTATAGTCAGGTAGTCTATTCTAAAAGAGGCAAAATTTCCTCAATCACTGTCTCTTCTAGAAAAAGTAAGCTAAAGTAAATTTAGCGTGTTTTAGCAGGTGGTGGGCGCTGAGATAACGCGTGGCCTCTGCCCCGCTCGGTTTTTGAGGTAAGCCTTATTTATGCGCTTAGGCATTTTTGCTCGTTTACTCAGGACACTTAATTATTCGCTCTATGCTAATTTCGGTTGACTTCGTGATAAACTTCCGTGTAATTTTTTGTTTTGTCGAGTTTAAAATAACGAAGTTTGTTAAAATAACAGCTCGTTACGAAAATTAAGATTGCGTCAGAAAATACATAAAAATACGCAAAACGGACTACATCGTACAATCGTACATACTTAAGGAATTCACAATACATCCCGGCGTTTCGTGGTCAAACAAGTGATGGGTGTGGGTCAGAAAATGACATTTATTCAAGCAAAATCATTTCCCATCATAACACATTACATACTAACATATCCCATCCATATACACAATTTAAACATAAACATCGCTTTAGGTCAGTAAGTCAGTACCTATACACAATTTAAACATAAAAAATCAGTTTAAAAATTACACACAAATATATTTTGACAATATTTTGAATTGACAATATATCAATTTGTTACATACAATGCGTTTCATTTCTCAGTGAAAGATCGTACAATTGAAGGGTTTCAAACATGATGTCCCCAAATTCCGACAAACCTCAAAATGAGACTAAAACGGGCCATAATTTAATCTTAACAAGTAGCAGTTGCCGCAAAAGCAGTTCAAACGGGTTTCATTTAAATATAGGAACTATTCAAAATGGCTCCCGGCCACATCGTAAGCTTTGAAACCGCAAAAGGGGTTTTCACGAAAGAAAAGTGTTTGCATGTAGCAAAATATTAAAACGGGATACTTGACATTCTTGACAACGTAACGTTTTTGCCTCTTGTTATAATTATTTATGTCACGAAGCTTTGATCACCAATTAGATGAAAGGAAGCTTTTAAATTTTACGAAACAATATAAGTACGCTCGCAAACTTAAACAGAAACTCTACTGTTTCATAAAAAATGCTCCTATAATAATTATGATCCATAACAATTTCCTCACACGTCAAACGAACATAAAAGCAACAAGCCCTTAAGTAGTTATAATCCTATAAAACAAAAGCCTGCCGTTCAGCGTCCAATCATAGCCCTCAGTTCCGTTGCATGATATTGTTTTGTCCGTCCATCATTAAGGGGCATGAAGTCATCAAGCCTGGCAAACGCTCGGCACGTGACTCGCCTTCATGATTCTATTTGGGAAAGATAATATTTTGTTTTTGTAAGAACCTTTGGCTGAGTAATTTGTGAGTTATTACGCTTGGGTTGTAAGGAATCAAAGTTTTATATTATTTATGATAGTATTGAAAGAGTTTTATTCAACAAAAGGTTTAAGGGAAAATTGTTTTTTAGTTAACGGATAAAATTCTTCCTAAGGGAATGTTAAGTCGAGAGTGCTGAATAGGGTGGAGCGAAAAAACACTTTTCTGGAATTAGCAAACCTAATAGTTATCAATCAATGCCCCTTAGTCTATGAAGCCTTTGTGCTAATTTTCGGTTTTTTAAATCAACATCTTCTGCCTCCGCATTACGGTTCAAATTTGGAAAATCTCATACAAACCTAAAAAATCAACTTTCAGATAAAAAAACAATTTCGGCAGTATTATGTTTAGTATATGTTATTAATACATATCATTATGAGAAACTACAAAAAGTTGCGAAATTGGCGTCAAAAATCGCCAAAGTTTGTCTAGTTTCAGTACATTCGCCAAAGAGCCGCTAAAATACTGAAAATTGGCGATTTTTAACGCAATTTTCGCAATTTTTGGTAGTTTCTTGTAATAATATGTATCAATAATGTATACTGAACATAATACTGTCGAAAAACATTTTTTATCTAAAAGTTGAATTTTCAGGTTTGTATGAGATTTTCAAAATTTCAAACTTAATGCGGAGGCAGAAGATGTTGATTTAAAAAGCTGAAAATTTGCACAAAGGCTTCATAGACTAAGGGGCATTGATTGATAACTATTAGGTTTTCTAATTCCAGAAAAGTGTTTTTTCGCTCCACCCTAGTGCTGAATAAGGAATGCGAACAATGTTCAACATAAAATTCACGTACGCCTTTAAATATCCTTCAGCAGAGTCCTTCAGACGACACCGTTAAAACTCTAGAATCGTTTAAAAAGGTTCGCAGATACGAAATCGCTTTACAGCTTAATACATCAAATTGTGAAACTGAGAACATTCCAATATAAAGGCTTTATCGCTCCCGTTGATAGGGTCCATTACAATTGTTCGCACCTCGGGGTAGTAATCGTAAATAAATCCCTGTAGCACTAAATTCAACGTGTGACTACACCTAACTTCTCGAACCAAGTTTTAACAGTAGTGTTTAAAAGTAATGCTTTACCATTATTACATAGTTTTAAAAAGTTATATAAATATGTGAATATGTGAAATAGGTATTAGGTATAATAAATAGTGTAAATACGTACTGTTTAGTCAGTTCTCGGAAATGAAGATATCATATTACACACAGTTAGCTATATTTTTTCTCACTTACTCTGGCGTACGGAACACGCCCACCTCGATAAATTGCATTCGTGGTGTCAATATAATCAAACGCGCCCAAGAAAATACGTAGGTTCCCTCTTGGCTGCCGTCTTTTTATAGTTCAGGACGTAAAGATCTATAAAACAGATCAAATACACACTCTTGGCAGTTAAAGGGTTGAAAGAAAACGAAATTATGATATTTCAATGACAGTTGCCAGTCCATCGCCCACAATGAAACCCCACAGTCGTTTTCTACGTCTCCCACGAGGCAAAAGGAGTTGCAAAATTCAAATCCGTCACCACACACAATAAATACACAGCAAAATCAATAACCTACTTAAGCTATACATAAAATGTTTAGTTTAGTTTGGTTTGTATCCTTTTCAGTACGGAACCTTAAAAACGAATATGTGAAAATTCGAGAAATTTTGCGCAAGCAACATCAGTAGTTCCAGGCATCAATTTTGAAGCTGGCAACCGGTAACAGAACGGAAATGAGATCTTAGATCGCACAGATTGGTTATTTAAGAAGTAAATGAAAACTGCCACAGTGCTAGAGTTGTATAAAAATACTTAATGCTGCAAATGCAAATATAAAATATAGTGCTACTTTCTCGTACTAGTGCGCAAAGTTGTACTATGCCGAAACTATAAAGAGTGGTGAGAGTGGAAAGAGGATCGGATTCGTGTGATGAAACACTCCCTTCGGTCGCATACTCGTATTCAAATTTATCGCCACTCGTTTTGAATTTTCACTTTTCTGCACTTGTATCTGATGTGCTTTATTTGCTTGATTGATTAAAGTCAACCCCAATATTTTGAGGTTCTCGAAAAATGTGTTTTTGATTTAGAGGAAATAACTCTTTTCGTATTTCCTGGACATCTTTTTATGTATTTCGCAGGGGTAAAAGCTAAAGCATCCCACAAAATAGCAAACTGGTTTTTATTTTAAACCGTCTTTTTATAGCCCGGCGGCCATATTGAATATAAAAAATTGTATGATATGTAAATTAAAGTGACCATAACATCGACACTATATAAATAATACAAAGTTTCGATCTCAGAATCAGAAGCAGCAACTTCAGAATCCAGCTTTATACGTCACGGTGAAGAAATTGCCAAAAGGTCTATTCAAAGTTGTTTAAGCCACTCATTTGTTCTGATAGCTATGTCTTAGCTCTTCTTTTTCATGTGGGTGAAAGAGACACCAATAAAGATATATTGTATATTCCAGATCCGAATGCAGATGGGTCAAAGTAATTATAAGCGCTACTTTATCCGGCTTCATCCATTCAATTAACAAAATTATTCTAAAGCGTTTGTTACGAATATTAAGGTTCGTTTTCATTAATTGTGTGATTAAATCTATTATTATTAAATAAATTAAATATTTTATTTTAAAGCTCTATTTGATTTTTCACAAGCATTTAAAACGAAAATGAAAAGTTAATTGATCTCACCTAAGTACCAAATATTAATTAAAATTGAAATGAGAGCTCTGAATTTTTTATATCGGATAATCACAACTATACTTAATCGAAATATTTTCCATGTTTTAAAAACCTAATAGAAGTTTGAGTGCCATATATCTTCACTGAACACGAGTGCCGTATGTGAAAAGTGGATATTCTTTTTAATACTTTTTGTTGTAGAACTAATATAACGGAAGTTATTTGTAAAAATAGTAAAAAGAGATGCTGTTGCTATGAGTGTTTTATTTGAAGTGACGGCTATACAAAAATATATCAAAAAAATAGAACAATAGAACTAGAACTTAAAAACGATATTTGTCAGCACAAAAGAGGTTGCAAACTGCAACACTTTTAAAATTGTAAAACAAAAAATAATTATAATTTTCCTACAGTAACATTTTGGGACAGAAACCCTTGGATTCAAACCAATGTATAGCTTAGAGTCAAAACTTACAGACTAAATGAAATTGTCTGAATGAAGGTCTTGGTCTAAAGTGTCTCCTTAATTACAAAATATACTGCAGCCAGGGGTAGTTATTTTTCTTGGACGGCTCTTGGGTGTTTTATTTTTTCTAGAAGGAAGACTTGAGTGGGAATTAAATAGTAAAGCGGTTGTTTCCTTTGGTTACTATTTAAGTTTCGTATTTTGAAAGTTTGATATAAAATGTATGATTGAATAGATTAAGGCAACTTGTTGCAATGTCAGAATTTGAATTTCTTTCAATCCCTTTTTGCCAAGAGTGGCACTGAAACTTAGTAGTTCATGTGCTGTGACTACCCCTTTATGGGATACAGGCGTGATTATATAAATCATAAAAGAATAACATATTTTTTTGCAAATCTACAGTTTGGGTAATTCACTGTAAATGTAACGTAAGTGACCACATATGGCGTGTAACACGCTGCGTGTTTATTATTTTAGACGCGAATGAAAGTATTCATTTGTATCCAATTAGTATTAATGTTATCCCTAGTAATATTATATTGGCATTTACATTGGCACGATTAATAATGAAAAAATAGGTATATGAGTTATTGGTGCAAGCCCTTTTAGTGTTAAATCAAGAAAGGCGATAATTAGGTGCGTGTTCTTCAATCAATCAATGTATGTTTTTGCAATTAGAAAATAAAGGAGCACTGCAAATAAAACGACAACATTAAACATGTAACCAGATTTTTCTTATGACAAAGACTTAGGTTTGAAATTCCTTTGTCTAGACTTAGCATTTAAATATGCAATTTAACAACTAGGTAGTCGACGCTGAAACGATGTGGTTTCAGCATTGAAAGCATAAAAGTCATTTCGCTTTCTTGTCGTTTTTCAGTTTTGTTGGCGCTATTGGCTTGGAATATCTTAAGGTAGTTATTTCGCACTAGAATAGGTAAAGGTAGGAATTAAATTTCGTAGGTACTCTTATTATTTAGGTAAGTACATATTTTGTGATAAGAACTAGGTATTAAAAGATTTTTTTATGAATCTCGCGACACTAGAAGTACCTCTCTATATTCAAAAAAGTTATATCTGTCACAGATAATTAAAACGTGTTGTAGCTTCGCATAGTGTGAACTTCAGCTTCAATTTCATAGAATTTTGCTAGAACAACGTTCAAACGTTATGATTATATAATTTAAACATTCAAACACAGGGATTCATCAACAGATATGATCTCAAATACAAACATTGACTGAGTCCAGTAAGCTCAAGAAGGCTTGTGTTGATGCGGATACTCAGACAATGATATGTATAATGTACTTGCACTTACGTCGACTTAGTAGACATTTCGTCATTTATGACTCAGAAGAAAATTCTGTGGTCATCACACAGAATCATCACTTACCGGAATTCGAGCCCAGATCATCAGCTTCGCTTCAGGCAGGGTCACTACCAAAATATAAATATAAATAACCACCACAAACGTTTTGAGACACTGGAATATGCAATCAATACACCCTTTTTATTGAATTCCGTTATTTTTAAGGTAAGGTTCTTTAGGTCAAATTCAAGTAATTTCTCTAAGAAAGTAGCGTCCTAACTCTTACGGTAATCGAATTATTAAAAAAAGTAATTTAATTACTGAACACGTGTGTGGCATCCCTTACCATTTCCTTATGTTATTTGTTTTGAAATTTGCCGTCAGACACTTGATACTGACTTGAAAGGTTATGATTAAGGTCCTCTCACACTAATTACTTCATTTATTATGTATGGAAAGTAAAAACTTTTTTTTTTAATTTAACTAAAAGCGATATACAGGGTGGTTCCTGGTGATGAACCTAACTGCGTGTCGAATTTAACGGAAAACAATAAAAACATTGTATAGTGTAAGGATATAATAAATGACATCACTGTCTTTTTTTTTTAATGTCTGTTTTTAAGTTTACGGTCCTCGCTTTCAGTACGGGCGGGCGATAACTCTTGTTACTTTATTTGATATCATTGTCACTCACCTATAGAGAAATTCCCTCAATAGTGATTTGTGGCTCTTGAGTGTATCAATTAAATATAATGGCAATACCCTTTATAAGTACGCCAGAACGGTCGTCAATACCATGAGTATCAATTATTAAATGTTTAGTTTAATGCTATTGAATTTTATAAACTCTAGCTACAAGTCAGAGTCAGGACCGTATTTGCATAATTCAAAACCTCACCTAAATGGAATTTACTTGTTGCCTTATGAAATTTATGTTTTCAGGATTAAAAGCTCGTCTAAAGAAAAACGGATTTGTTTTTCGAAGAGCTCCGGGTTATTATTCTTTTATTTTTTTCTTTTTATACCTATTCTTTTTCCTATGATGTTGGGTATGTATGGGCTACTATAATAAAATACATAGACATTTTATTTATAAATGTTGAGGTTTATAGCAAACGCTACGCAAGGTTTCTTGCTGGTTACAGTGGTTACCTTACTCACATTAGGGAATTTTTAATTTTATTTACAGGGTGCGAGAACTCGCATGCGAGTTTCATTCCATATCCTCAACAGCCCGAAATTAACTAAAATCACATTAACGACCATTCTACTTACTATTTTCATTTGATCGATGTGTGTAGAAAATTTAGATACCATTATAATTTAAATCGACCTTATTATCCTGGACTCTTTGCATAACTTTCTTAATATATTTACATTTAAAAGCAACGAATTCTCGAAAATTTTCAACTCGAGTGGAATAATTTATTATCTTCGCAACTAAAATCTGAAGACAACTCTCCAATTATTTCATATTTAAGTCATTTTCCTGGGCACGGAAGTCGCACGGCTAAAATTATATTTGCTCTTGGAATTATTCTGAAAGCAGCATTTGACTTTAAAAATCGGCACGTAATTTGATATTGATCTGAATCAACGTAGATGATTATTAGAAAAAGGAGTATTAAAGTAATCAGAAAAGGAGTGTCAAGTAGTCGTATAAGTGCTACATTTTACAATGTATTTATTTTGTTCTAAATGCCATCTGTTGCTTAATTTCATGTCTCAATCATGATGTTTTCTAAGCCACGATGTTAGCCAATTATAAATGCTAAATTATTTGAATTTTTTCATCATTGGCCTTAACGTCTGTTGCCAACGGTTTATAGTGTTATTTTCGAGAGGCATATTAAACGTGTAAAATCGGGTAACTCACGTAAATTGTCGACAATTTTACGTGAGTTGCATGATTGTACATGTTTAATACTTAAATTAAATATGTTAGTGTCTCACGGTAGTTTTGTTACTAAAATTTTGAGAGGCACCTTTTTTGGTGACTTATTAAACCGATATAATTTATCGCAGGACTGACAGGAGTTCTATTAAATATTAAATCATCATTTGCCTGCCCTTATCCTCTTCATTTGGGGTCGGCGCAGCATGTCTTCCACTTCCATACCTCCCTATCGTCCATCATCTCATCATTCACTTGTTTTCGCTTCTTTTTTATGGGATAGGAGGCAAACGAGCAGACAGATCGCCTGATGGTAAGCGATCACTGCCTTTCTCACATCACCTGTGTTTGTATTAAATCTAGATATAATTACTGTTATTCCTACGATATTTAATTTTATTTTGTTCGTTTATAATACGAGTAAGATGGATGTATAATTATGATATGAAAACATCACGACAAATCTTTTAAGAATAAGGCGCTCAAGTGACAAAAGTCGGCGGATCTCTGAATTTTAAATTAATATACTGCCGGTGTCTGGCAATAAACTTGTCCAGCTTTTATGCAATTGTACGACTGCCTGTCAGGCTGTCTGACAGGTTATTGTTAAGTAAATTAGATTTTCCGCAAGGTTTCATTATGCGCGGTTCTTTTACCACTTTCTCCTGAATCGTCACAGTCCTTACTTAAAATCAATTTAGAATGAAATTGTAATACTCTATGCGTCTATGAAAACAGTCCTTACAATTAAAATAAAATGTAATCAACTAAAAGTAAAATTTTTATAATATTCGTAATGTTTTGCCTAGGAAACAAATCACTTAAATGGGCCATTTTCTTCAATGTTGTCCACCACACTTTTTTTTTGGATTTAGAATTTTTTATATGTAGTTTCCACTCAGAATCGCGAGCTCTTTCAATATTAATAGGAGAAAAAAGTTTTCCAAGGTTTTTCCCATTCCGTTAGCATTTATTAATACTTTTTGTATGGCAGTAACGGAATAGAAGGTTTGAAAAATGTATGGAAATCTTGGGACATTTTATTTTCTCCTATCAGGATCGAAAAATGTCGCGATTCTGAGTATGAATCGCGTAAAAAATACCTAGGTATGTTACAAAGAAAGTGGGAAGGTCAACTTTGAAAACAATGGCCCAAATAAAGTATTTGTAATCTCATTTAAATTAAACAAGTTCAGTCTTTTTCAGGATTCAAAAGAAATAAGGTAGAAATGGTTCCCCTTGTTGTGACATAATTTTACAATCCCGAATTCTTTTTAGCATAATTTATATTGGCATAATTAACCTTTCGCATAATCTGTTATGGCATAGTATAATAGTTACGCATAATTTGTCTAGGCATATTTTTGTTTCTCTGAATATGTTTCGTGCATAAAGGTTATTCGCCGAATGGTTCTTAATATGCATAACATTGTTTAGTCCAAATTTACAACGCAGAATTTTTATCATAGGTAATACTACTATTATATATATTGCTGTTGCAGTTCTAACCTAACGTAACCGATATTCTTGACAAAATGTTGTATTTATTGAGGTCGCAGTTCTAACCCAACCTCACCGACTCTCCTGACAGTATTTAGTGGTTATTCTGATTTCAGAAATATGCAAATACAATTGTGCGAATCAATTTTATTCATAAAAACAATCGGCGTAAACAGTATTAGGTGAACTTATTTTCGGACAAAATATTATTCGTATTAGTTTTAGATTATGACAAATAACATTTCTGCCAAATTAACATTCGTCGAAAATCGATTTTACGAAGTCTGTTATGCGAAAATAGTTTCGGATAATTAAAGGTATGCCAAATAGAGGGAACTCGGTAAAAATACATTTAACAGTACAACATCAGTTGCTCGAACTTTTGGATTTAAGAATTCCTTAATGTGTAATTATTAAAGCCTATTTACGAATAGCATTGCTGTGATAACATACTCTACTAACCCAAAAAAATACTAAAGTCCGACGAGTATGCATCAAGCAACGTTTGACTTATAATAAGTACCTACCTAATGGTAACATTGATTGAGTAAGTACAAAATATAATTTCACTATTAAGACATAGAACACGGCGTCTCGTCCAAGAACTAACAATTTAGTAACTAAAGTTTCAGTGAAATTTTCCTTGAAACAGCGAACTCTATCTAAGCCTTCAAAGTCAGTTCGGATTTCGACAGAAGGCTGCCATTCAGGTGGTGTCAACTATCCGCCTAGACGTGTAGCCGTGCAATTTTGAAAATTGCAAAATCACTAGGTACTCGATACTCTGAATGTGTTATGCTCTTCGTTTTTTATGAAGATATACTAGAACTCTCGATCCTGAATCCTACGCCGCCGAGTCCTAGACGATCGATGCAACGGAGCTCGGAGCCACGCCGTTTTTTTTCTGTTTTGTATTTTTTACAATGTGTAACTTATTTGAATAATAAATAGATTATTTTTATTAGATTATATGTGAAATCAATAAAATATTTATTAGTTATTAAAGAGGAAATAATCTTTTTATGCGGTAAGTTAACCATAACGACCGAAACCAAATTTTTATATAAGTACGTAATTTTAACTATAAAATCCGAGTAAAATATTTTAAAATATATTTAATACTAGCTTTTACCCGCGGCTTCGCCCGCGTAACAAAAGTATTATTATTCAAACGTTTACAAAAAATAAGATTTTCATTTGGATCCGTAGGTTTCTATGTAGGTACATTTGTCCGCAATTATTTCGATTAAGGTGCAGCGGGGCATTATACTTCTACATGTATCCACTGAACACGCTTACCATATATATTCCCCGTCCCCGTCCCTCCCCTATCCCTATTTCTATCCCTATCCCTATCCCTATCAATATCCCTATCCCTATCCCTATCCCTATTACTATACCTACCCTTATCCCTGTTCCGGCTCGTCCCCTCCCGTCTCGTCCCGTCCCGCCCCGCCCCGCCCCGTCCCTGTTCCTGTCCCTGTCAAATTATCATGTTAGGCGGTGAATTTTGAAAAATCCTTTCTTAGTGCTCTTCTAAGGAACTTACGTGTAATTTGAAATCTCTTGAACCAGAAGTAAACATAAAAAAGAAATCCATATGGCTATTTTCGATATTTAAACCCCATTGCACCACAACAGGGGAAAAGGTATTTCACTTCCGCCACGTCAGATTTTAAAAACGTTGTATTTATCGTGATCAGCGACCCGATAAACCATAAAAACGATACCCATATTGGTTTTTTGACATTATCACCCCTTTTCACCCTTTTAAATGGTACATTTAAAAAAAACTTGAAACACGTATTTAGTCATATGTCTTTAGCAATCCTCCTGTAAAGTTTCGCATAAAACAGTGAAACTAACATTGTTTCCCCATACAAACTTTGAACCCCCATTTGACCCCCTTAGGAGGCGAATTTTGAAAAATCCTTTCTTAGTGCTCCTTTACACTATATAAGGAACCAACGTGCCAAATTTGACATCTCTAGGACCAGCGGTTTCAGCTGTGCGTTGATATGTCCGTCAGTCTATATATTTTTTTATATTTAAACCCCATTGCACCACAACAGGGGAGAAGGTATTTCACTTCCGCCTCGTTAGATTTAAAAAACGTTGTATTTATCGTGATCAGCGACCCGATAAACCATAAAAACGATACCCATATTAGTTTTTTGACTTTATTAACCCCTTTTGACCCTTTTAGGGGTAAAATTTTCAAAAATCTGAAACACGTATTAAGTCATACGTCTTAAGGAATCTTCCTGTGAAGTTTCGAATAAAATAGTCAAACTAATCTTGTTTCCCCATACAAACTTTGAACCCCCATGTGACCCCCTTAGGAGGTGAATTTTGGAAAATCCTTTCTTAGCGCTCCTCTACACTACATAAGGAACCTACGTGCCAAATTTAAAATCTCTAGGACCAGTGGTTTCGGCTGTGCTTTGATATGTCCGTCAGTCAATATATTTTTTTGATATTTAAACCCTTTTGCACCACAACAGAGGAGATGATATTTCACTTCCGCCTCATTAGATTTTTAAAACGTTGTATTTATCGTGATCAGCGACCCGATAAACCATAAAAACGATACCCATATTGATTTTTTTACTTTATCACCCCCTTTTCACCCTTTTAGGGGTTAAATTTTCAAAAAACCTGAAACACGTATTCAATCATATGTCTTAAGGAATCTTCCTGTGAAGTTTCGAATAAAATAGTCAAACTAATCTTGTTTCCCCATACAAACTTTGAACCCCCATTCGACCCCCTTAGGAGGTTAATTTTGGAAAATCCTTTCTTAGTGCTCCTCTACACTATATAAGGAACCTACGTGCCAAATTTGAAATCTCTAGGACCAGCGGTTTCGGCTGTGCGTTGATATGTCAGTCAGTCAGTCAGTCAGTCAGTCAGTCAGTCAGTCAGTCAGTCAGTCAGCTTCTTCTTTTATATATTTAGATTACGTACTTCAAAAATACGTTCACCGTATAGACTAGATACGAATATGGATTGGATATCATGTTAGTGACAAAAGTCGTTTATTTATAAAAAAAAAGTATATTTTAATTTAACACTATCAAACCAATATCGTACCGCAGTGATGTTGCAGTGAAAGAATGTAAAGAATGTAGTGCAAGAATTGTTGGATTTTTACGGCTGATAGTCGCCACACCACAACGCGTTAGGAATAAAGCGAGTCACCCCTAAGTAAGCACCATCATCATTGGCTTCTAAGATCAATGATGATTGATATAACCCTTAAATATTTTGTCCCGTATCCGTAATATTTATACAATTTAAACAAATCTATAAATCAACATTTATAAACTGAAATAGATATCATACACAAAATAAGCGACCACGTCTATTTTGATTTGTTCCCTAGTTGGATACATCAAACGTTATTATTAATTCAGTAGCAAATTTTTGACATTGGCTTCCCAGGGGTTAAAGGAACGTCCATACGAGTGCGGCACCCCTGTAAACCCTGCAGTGATTCCTACAACAGATGTCGCGTCATACCGCGTCACCGATACGCGACAGATTTCCGATATCGGGTTCATGCCTATAATCGACACCGATTACACTGAAGCCTTATCTTTGATTAATATCCGAAATTACAAGCCCGATGATGTATTGCTTTTTTAACGAGTTTATGAACGGAAATGAAGGCAATCAGGGCTTCGGTTTGCGAAACTGAGTATTTTCAATCAGCTACACTGAATACAGAACTGATAACAAATGTTGAACTGTTCAACAATTTACATAATATATGTTAGCATTCATTTAGTTTATGACTTATTTAAGGTAAGACTTGACTTTGCGCATCATCGTGAATTACCCATACATTCCTAGAAAATTTGTTCTTAAAAAAATACTACGTCGGTGGCAAACAAGCAAGAAGTAAGTTGTAAGCTCAAGAAGACTTGTGTTGTGGGTACCCAAACAACAAAGTAGATATTATGTGTTACTAGCTTTTGCCAGCGGCTTCGCTCGCATTAGAATGAGATCAAAAAGTAGCCTATGTCACTCTCCATCCCTTCAACTATCTCCACATAAAAAATCACGTCGATTCGTCGCTCCGTTTTACCGTGAAAGACGGACAAACAAACAGACACACACAGTTTCCCATTTATAATATTTGTATGTATGGATGTGTTACAAGTAAGTATGTACCTATACCGGCTGCCCGGTAATTAATGGACAACCTTTTAACCACCAAGAGGGCACTAAAATTATTAAATTTTATTAATAAGGGCATTAAAATTTTAAAAATTGAAAATCTCGAAAACCAGGCGACTTTTACTAAACCTTAATGTCGATTTTCTGGACCAGTATAAGGTGCCCTCCTGGTGGTTAAAAGGCCTACAGCCTGGTTTTCGAGATTTTCACACTTTTTAAAATCTTAATACTACCTAAAATTTTAAAAAGTGTGAAAATCTCGAAAACCAAGCGACTTTTACTAAACCTTAATGTCGATTTTCTGGACTAGTATAAGGTGCCCTCTTGGTGGATAAAAGGTTGTCCATTAATTACCGGGCACCCTGTATAAATATTTAGTTGAATACATAGAACACACTATTATCAACAAATATTTGTGTTCATTAGATAAATATATGCCCGGGATTCGAACCCAGACAATCCATCGGTTTTAGCAGCAGAGCAGGGTCACTTAATATCAGAAGGGACCTAATATATACCTACTTCTGAAGTCTAAATGGCATAATTTAAGCCTAATAAGGAGCTGGAACTGTTACATGTCTTTCCCTAAATAACTTATCTAAGACAGCGGCTGCTTTCCTTAAATTATCCTTGACTGGAGGACCGGCCACTGGCTAATCACTGACCGAGAAGCATTAGCAATTCCGACAACGTGGCCTGCAAATAGACGAGTAGCTACTCCAACTCACAAAGACATCGATGTTGAGAAAAATGTTCTAGGTAGATAATATAGAGCTTTTAATTCAGATTTCTAGATAAAACTCAGAAAAACGAATAGGCAGTAATGTCTAATTTGTACAGGCGACTACAAAGAGATGTATCCACTTTTTCACCTCATTACAATGCAGTAAGGAAAAAGTGGATACATCTTTTTGTAGTCGACGGTACATATTTAACTTTTTTATACTACGTCGGTGGCAAACAAGCGTACGGTCCGCCTGATGGCAAGAGGTCACCGTCACCTATAGACGCCTGCAACTCAAGGAGAGTCACGTGCGCGTTGCCAACCCTTTAGAAACTTGTACACTCCCTTTTGCTGTGTTAAGTATACAGCAAAAAAGAGTGTACAAGTTCCGAAGACCTGTTTTAGGGGTCCGTGAAAAAACTAAACTTTACACCTAGGGTCAATTAGGTCACT
Source organism: Leguminivora glycinivorella (assembly GCF_023078275.1). NCBI lineage: Eukaryota > Metazoa > Arthropoda > Insecta > Lepidoptera > Tortricidae > Leguminivora > Leguminivora glycinivorella. Next base: position 12,542,525 of record NC_062978.1, read on the forward strand.
TGTTACCAGTCTGTCATGACTATTTCCTCGGGAACGCGTAAAGGTATCAAGTTAAAAACGATAATATCATCAAGTCTACCGTAGTCCATTAAAATTGAAGCTTCTAAGGTAATCTAAAAATGATACAGCTGCGGCCGTATTTTCGTGCCATTTTTCAAGAGAATAAAACTTTATAGGATATCTGCTGTCGACTCTGATCTGCGAAACAAGTAGGTATATAAGATGAAAAAGAAGTTGTTTTTTTTCTAGGTATTCGGCTTTCCTCGCGTTAGAAACAAAAATTGCGGAATGCTCCATATTAACTTCAACTATATCCACTAAAAAAAACACATCAATTTTATTCGTCGCTCCGTTTTGCCGTGAAACACACACACCCTTCCCCATTTATAATATTAGCATGGATCTACGGACCCCTAAGGGTCCTAAGTGGTCGACGATTCCGACTGGCACTAGGCCAGTGTTTTTATAATGCCACATTGACTGGAATACAAGTACTAGGTCTGCGACAAATCTTCGATGCAGTTTGCGGTTCCGAAGTTCCGAACTGTAAATGTAAGCAAGTCAACAGAGTGCCATGGAATATTAAGTAGTCTATGTTATGAGACGTTTTGAATTATTAGCTAGCTATTGAAAACTGAATCCGTGGAAAGCATTCCGAGTGACAGCTACTTAGACAATTTTGAATGTTTACTTTACTATTTTAACAAAACAATTTTATGTATTCATATAAATACTGTTGTATAAACCGATTGTGAATACAATATTAAACAAATTAGATCTTGTTTTTATATCATCATCGTGATATAAAAAGATACCAATGCACTTAGTATAGTGAGTGCCTGCACTCGTTTTGCGAGCAATGTGGACGCTTGTGAGTTATTGAAACACATTTTCATTGTGAAAAATGTGACATTTAAATAGAAATGCGTTTAGCGGTTTATAGAGACCCTTAATCCGTAGATAGATACGAAATAGAATTACAAGTTATGTACCTATGTATTGCGTACTGACTTTGTTTAGTAGGTATGTAGGTACGTTTTCACAGTTCATATACTTTATTTTCATATATTTTCATACACTCTGCATAGGTTTTTGTTTGAAAAAAATAGTCACTATTACACTGAAGTATCTTATTTTGACGTACAGGTATACTATACGTCATGTTTTATGGGTGTTGGGCGTCTTGGCACCGACTTCAAAGTAACTTTTCTTTTATGTTTTTTTTTTAATGTTCTATGTCAAAAATATGTTTTAGCAATAAACGACTTACCTCATCTGAATCGAACCGACTGCTACAAAATGGAATTTGCATTTCGATTGCAAGTATTCTCAGTCAACGATTTACTACTAATAGGTTCTTGTTTTGTATGGCGACAATCGAGAATTGCCGACTCCAGTCCCGTCTATTGTATGGAAACTAACCATTGCTAACCAGGAGTGAATTAATTGCCTACCAATAAATAATAAAATGGGTTGCTTACCTACTTCATATAATGAATGGGAATATTTGTGTGGATCTTAACTATTATATTCTGTCCACAATGTAATGTTGATGGCGAGAACTTGTTGCACAATTCTTCAAAATATGCCAACAACAGAGAAAGTTGAAACATATTTTTGCAATTTCCATTGCAAAACAATCATAATTCATAACATTTTTAGTACGCTTTATCGACTTTTTAGGTAACAAATTGTCAGTTTCTTTGAGCGCCATAGCCTTGATTTCTTCGGAAGTATATTGTTCACCAGAATCACTCATAATTACTTAAGTTTTTGCACAATAACGTCGAATTAAAACAAACTACACAACACCGAAATAGTTCAAATACTTCCGTCAAAAGTTTACAAATGTCAAACATACCATAGACAAGAGAAATAGAAAATAAGCCGGTTTTCAATTACGAAAAATGTGGTTGCGTTCAAGAATATTTAAATGTGGAATGGAACATTATTGGATAAAAAATTAGTAGGATATCTTACACACTGATTGTTACATCCTAACATGTAGCAGTTGCTGGTCAAAATGAACGCAGGAAATGTTAAGTATGTAGGAGCGTGCGACTTTCAATGCGGAGGACGCGGGTTTTAACGCGGGTTTAATTAGTTTTTAGATCTTATGTACTAAAATGTCATTTGATATTTACCAGTTGCATTTCGAATAATTAGACTATCCAAATAAGGTCCAGTTTGAAAATTTAGATGACAGTCGCTTACGTAAAGCTATCGTCTACACCAAAATTGGGATTAGCTGCTAAAAGCAAATCTCAGGTCCTCAAGATGTTGCGAGGTAAAATGCTATAATAACGTAAGAAAAAAAAATACATAGCTACTTACCTACCTATCTTATTAAGAATATATTTGAAAATATAATTTCCATATTGCTTCTCCAGCACTATCCAACAGAACCGAAGTGTAGCACTAGTCAATAAAATGCACTGCTCTACGTCCATGGAATCGATAGATAAACAAAATTACCTCAGAGGAAAAACTGCTAACTGAAAAATTTAAAAAGCAAACTTGCTTCGGCAACGATAAGGCCCGCATTCGATGCATCGAGTTGGCGAATGTCGTCAATAGAACGTTCACCTATCGATTGTTTTGGCCCTATTGAAACTTTTATTAAAAATGAAGTTGATTACATACGTTGGTACGTGATGATATCGGTGGTTTTGTTATTGGAAAATGATAGATATCGGTTTTAAAAGTATTGGTTAACATGCAATCGTATCAAATATACTCAGGTACTTAAATGTAGTTACAATTGTTATAAAAAGAAGTGGTGACTTTTCAACAGCGCTAGTTTCCAATTTCTTTTTTTCTTTAAAGTTGGGCGATCGGTCTAACTTAGTCGAAATTTGAGTGGTGTTGTAGGTATCACTTGAAAGTTTTCAGAATAAATGAGATGCGTTTTATGTGTAAATAGTCCCTAATTACTTTAAAATACATTTAAATTTCAGAGAACTTAATCTCTTACAAAAAAATCTCCTTTGTCTCGTGAATTTAATAATAGCAGCTAACAGGAAGCTGACCAGACAAATTAACTACCAGCACAGCACAGATACGACAAAACGCTGGTGGCCTAGCCGTACGAGCATGCGACTTTCGCGGCGCGGCGCTTTGGCGCGGGTTCGAACCCCGGTACCAAAGAGTTTTTCGGAACTTATATGCGAAATGTTATTTGACAGTTACCAGTCGCTTTTCGGCAAAGGAATACATTGTAAGGAAACCGGACTAATGACCATAATGCCTCGTTACCCTTTGGCTTGGAAGTGGCAATGTCAGATGGCACTGGCTTTCGTAAAAAACTAATGCTTACGACAAATCTTTGTATTAGTTATCAAAGTAGACCCCGGCTCCCATGAGCCGTGGAAAATGCCGGGATAATGCAAGGAGGATGATGATGAGAGCACGGATACGACAAGAATTATCTTTTGCTATGGAGCGATGTCAGAACGCTACAAACCTTTTATAGGCAGATACCTAAAGGCAGCACTTTGCTGCGCAAACATCCTTGTACCGGTAAAACCCTAAACCGTTTAACCGGGTTTGTTCCGCTTTCTTTAATCTGCACACGGCCGCTGCACCGAGATGTTTGTGCACTTGCGGACAGTTTAACTAACTACAGTTGGAAGTTTTGTTGGACGTATTATAAACACACTGGGTGTATTCTTTGTGTTTTTGTTCGCAGTTAGTTGGGAATTTATGAGCAGCGCTTTGAAATTACTTTGTAATTTACTATAAGGTACAGCGGGGCAAATCTTGACTGGGGGGAAATTGTAACTAATCCACTTTTTCGATTATTATTTACACTAAGATGTTGATTTCTACATGTATCCACTGAACACGCCTACCATTATATATAACCGGTGGACATTATATTAAATAATGCAAACATTGTAAAACATGGAAAAAATTGACCAGTTACATTTGCCTCCCAGTCGAGATTTGCCCCGCTCTGAGGACCGATTTTTGAATCTCGAACGCATGAATTCGCCGTTCGAAAGTCTGTGGAAAACGACGTAATGCTACGACTTTCGAACGGCAAATTCATGCGTTCAAGATTCAAAAATCGGTCCCCTGTACCTTACCTATGTTACCTTCAAACATTACCCTTCGTACTTCATCTCAATGTATGTTAATTTTTAATGTGTTTTTGTACAATAAAGAGCTACTACTACTAATACTACTACATTACGTAATACGTGATACCCAGTTATTTATTTTGCAATAGAAAATCATAAGGTCAGTTATTTACTCCAAATGTATGAAACTGACAATTTTTTTCGCTATAATTCCGGGTACGGTCCCATTGCAAAAGACGCTGAATATTTAAATATGACATATTCAAACTGTAAATTATTGCAGGTGACAAAATACCTAAAGATCTTGTAATTCCTATTTATTTTTTCGTCACAATGGGCTGTTATCAGCTGCAAAAGTGCATGGAGAAATTATGAATGAATTCATTGATAAATTCGCCATCCACTTTTGCAGCTGATAGTACATCAATAACCACATAATGTTACTGCAGACGGTAAATATAAAATAAAATATATCTATGTGTACATTTTTAAATACCTCGAAGTGTATCCCAACCAACATAGATGGTACAAAGAGTAGTGGTTGATGTCAAGTAGCGTGACTTCGACTGTTCCGCCCTGATTCACTATTTTTGTTGTTCTTTCCACATACGCTACATAAATATGTACGAACAAAAACTAGACGATATGTGGTACTTATACAATAAAGAGTAACTAACATCAAGCCAAGTTAACAGTGACTTTGGGCTACAGGAGCGAAAATGCTAAAAAATAGAAGGGAGCCCACCTTTCAATTTGGGAATTCTAGTTTAATATACTAGTGTTATTAACTATTATCGAAAAAAAATGTTCACTAAGAACAACTCAGATAAAAGATATTGCGAAAAAAATCTTTAATCAGAACGAAATTTGCGAATCTGAATAACAATGAAATAATCTATGTCGGACCGTTTAGTTTTTTCGGCTAATTGTTACCAATCTTGAGTATGACACCTTTTTTGCGCCATAATGAAAAAGGCCGCGTCTTTAAAAATAAAAAAGTCAAAACGGTCCGACACAGATAAAAATAATAATAATCTGTGTCGAAAAAATCATTACTCTATCTTCAAAAACCAGGAAGGAAATAGTCGAGAGCGTTTGTATGGAGAATTGACCCCTCCTGTATCGTCTTAAGGTTATCGGTATAATTTTATAGAAGTTTGACGGTTAAAGCAACACTTGCACCGGTGAGGCTGTCAAATGAGCCTGATTATATATTTGTAAAGAATATTATATGCTACGTATTTATCTCTTTACTTGTATTACCTATAAATCCTATAATGGTGATGATCAAATAAAATATTCGATTGATTTAAATACACTGTTTGTGATAAAAATGATTTCGAAACCCTTAGAAATAACTACTTTATGTACAAGCAGGAGAAACCAATCATAGGTATAAAAGGTACAATCATCTACCTATTAACTGTAATACAATTAAATTAATAATGACTTAATGTAATCCATTGTGATATGGACGTTATGGCTAGCCCCACCTCGTGGCGAAATGTGCACTTTGCCCAACCAAGACCTATTGTGAAACAATTGCCTTGATTTAAGTTTTAATATAGGTAAGTCGATAGTAGAATTGGATAATAAGTCAAAATTAAAATTCACGTTTTTGTTTCAAGAAACGTTGTTTTTGGCACTAAATAACATCCGATCCGATCCATATACTATTTTGAGCCCATATTTAATGCATATATCTACGAGTATTAAGAAAGCTCTAATCGTGCGAATGTTACTGACCCAAATTAATTGATTGAAGGATGATAAAAAGGTAAAAAATAATACAAGGGTTACACCCTTACTAAGGGTACCTCTAACTTAAAATTGACAACTGACATTTACAAAATATTATTTAGAATATAATAGGATATAAAATATTTATTTAACGCCACAACAAAGAACAAACAAAACAGAAATCATGCAAACAAAAAACATTAGACGCTAAAATAGGACCCCTACTCAGCATAACCTCAACATGTCAACCTCTTAACAATTGAAGATTTTAAAAACCTAGTCCATTCAGACCGTCACATGAACAAAATCTGTTAAACTTGTATTTAAGTTACGCCAACGAAAGGACACCATAACATTTTCCCACATATCATTATAAGTTTATCAGTCGATTCTGCCCCTAAAAAGCACAAAGCTAAAGAGCCGTGTACACTATCGGAATGCGTTTAATACGCGGTGTTCCGGCGGCGGACGTCCGGTTTCCGGGTGACGCGGGACACCCCTACGCACTTGTCCGGAACGTGACTGGCTGGTTTAGAGTATTGAATGGCCAGTTTTTGTCAGGATTTATTTAGATTATCGCTCAATCAATAATTGATCACAATAATGGTGCTCCCATACTGGGCTGCTATAAATGTTATATACCATGGTGTGACAGGGACAGCACGACATCGCGCCATCGCGTTGTCCCTGTCACATCATGTTATATAACAGTCCCAGTGTGGGAGCCAGAGCCAGAGTTTCTTTGTTAACATTATTAGGTACTGGGGGTCAATTTGAACGCACATTTCTTTGAATTATATTAACAAGTTCTATTTTAAAATGAACAACCAATCGTCGCGATAAAAAAAATGTTTGTAATATTTTTTATGAGATTAACATTAATATTATTAAAATATTTTTTAGTGTTCTCATTATGAATTATTTTCATTTGTTACAGCAAACAGATGGCGATGATTCTAGACTAGATGGACATAGACTCAAGTTTACTCTTGTAATTAAATTTTCCAATACCAAACAAAATAAAATAAATAAATTTGTTTTTTAATCTGTTTACTCTCTAATTGTCATGTAGTATTAATCAATTCAATCAATAATAAAATATAATTATACAGTTAAAAATAAAATAAATAAACCAAAAACGAAATAACATTGTATAATTGGATCTTAATAACGAACTTTGCTTTAAAATATTAAAGCATTTACTATTATATGTACGATATGAGTCTTATTTTTGTGAACCGTTGGATAGTTTTTTAGTTTTAATAAAAGCTAGCAAACAAGTCAACTATTTAATACAATAATATTGTCTACTATGAATGTTAGGAGCATAAAGTGGACATAATCTACCCGTATGTGGTTTATTTAATAAAGGAATCAATGCCGGACGCCGCAGCCATAAATATTAATTAAATGGAGAGCTATTTTACTCGCACGCGCCTATTTACTCTAGCTAGAGATCCACAGAAAGGCACATGGCTCAATAATAGCATTCCTTGAAATGAAACTTTATATTTAGGCGTTATTAATATGAGATCGTAAGGTATTGGAAACTTACGTGAAAGAGTGGCGCTGATTGTCACAAATAAACGGGACGAGATTACAAGTCATTGACCTTTTAGTCAAAATCAAGGATTATTTATATAGGATTTACATACTTCATACTAAGAATCATACCTCGATTTTTTAGCGCCACCTATTAAATACTATCATAACTACACTAAATGATGGCTACAAATTTATTATTATTTCTTTAAATTTGTATTGACGTGATACCATGATTTTAAAATAAAGTAATATGTCATTTTTGTTCATATAAAAAATAAAAACACGCAAAAATATTTGGGGCAAATATGATTTTGGCCACTTTCAGGCTGCGAAGCAGCGCCATCTAGTTTTAAGCCTAAAAGGCCCATACATTTCAGGGGTAGCTTTTTTGTACTGGGCTTTGTCAGTCCAGTATTAAATCGTTCTTGGTCAAAATATAGGTACGTTATACTAGACCGTTACAAAAAAGGAATCGCTATGTATCGCAATCTCAAGATGGCAGTAAAACAACATAAATAAATTACTTTTTATCCCTTTGTTTGTGTATCCATATGGCTTCCCCCGTCCCCACAACTCACAGTATATGCAAATTTGCGATGCGGCTCGCATACGGTATCGCGAATTATCCGGATACCTATTCCCGTTGCTTATTTTGCAAAGCTCGTATACTGCATAAAGTAAAGATTTTAAAAATAAACCTTAGTATCTATAAAACAAAGATCACAGTTAAAATGTAAGGAATATTCTGATAAGATGTAAGAAAATATTAAGCTAATTTGACAAAACACCGGATGGCGATACGAATTCCGGTATCGACTGAGTAATAGATATTGTAATACTGCTACATTTTGGTTTTAGATTATTGTGGTGTGAATTTGAATAGATTTAATAAAGCGTTTGACTGATTCGACTGTGTTGGCTATCCATAAATTAGATGTAGGTATCTAAAGGTTGACACAGCCAAGTACTTTACCTCAGTATAGGAAAAACTGCGCGTCTAAGTTATTTCTAAATTAAAAAGGTAAGTAACAACCTAAAACTATTAATTAACTAAAGTTTTTAAAAGCATGTCTAACGCCGTGTCTTGCGTGGGCGACGGTCGCGCGACCGTCGCCGTCGCGTCTCATGCTTCCATATCGATAAGGTTTGATTTCGTATGCGTCGCATCGCCGTCGCGCGACCATCGCGCGACCGTCGCCCACGCAAGCCACGGCGTAAGACTAAGTTCGTTAGGGTAAAAATATATTTAAAAAAAATTATGTTCTTGTATTGCGAGATATTTGAAACAAATTCACCGCACTAATTAATATACCTAACGGTTTACAGCAGCCAAAGAAGAGCAGAAAAATATTGGTTTTAAAAAGTTCGTTAAATACTGATAGAGATGAGGCTACTAATACCACTGTTCAAATTACATAGTCAGAATCATTATGTACCTCAACATAACACATACTTTTTATATAGCTCCAATATTCCCTAAGTAATACACGGATCAAACTATTGGAATAAATTAACCAATAAGTACACAATGCGGCGAGTCGCTTCCGATATGGTTGGCTAGCTACCGGACTCCGGACGCCAGTTGCTCGGCGGTTAGTCCCTGGCCCCGGTTCGACCCCCACACACGTCCAACTTACTTCAAACTTTAATTCAACGTGCATGTAAAATAACAGCGTTCGGAAATTTCTACACGTTGCCAGTAATCGGTTTTAGAATATTTGATAATACATTTTCTGTGCAGTGCTGTTTTGAAATTTGAATTTAACGGTCGAGTTTGACGTTTAATAACAAACAATTATTTATTTTAATTCTTAATGTATATGTCTTAAGTGTAATTTTTATATAAAAGTAAAATTATAGTGGGTTGTAAAACCGTCTGGATCACAGTTTGGACTTGACAATCAGGGATGTGGTGGTTGCTGAAGTTATCAATCGTCATGCAATGTAAGTAAAACTTTTCATGTTTATTTTAGTGTATTTTTTTTACAATTCAGTCCTTTACTTAATATCCTATTGGCATCTACATTCAAAATATAATTATCTGCGAATATCGCTTGCGCAGACGCTTCGACGGGAGTGAGACCAGCTGAAATCAGTAAAAGATACCTACAGTCATAACATTATAATAGCCCTGCCGGTGAAATGTTCATCTATGAAATTATGACGTTTAACCCTTGCACAGACGGGGCGATCGAAGTCGTTGTCAACATAGGTATGACTCTATAATAATAAGTCCGATGGTAACGGTCATAATATATCATAAGTATTCGGCAGACAAGACATCAGGCCGTCCCTATCGCACTATTAGTAAGTGCGATAAGGACGGCCTGATGTTTTTATCACTTATCGCGCGATTATGCTTATACGCCTGATTTATAAAGAAGTTGCGCCGATAGCATAGTAAAACACAAAAAACTATTTTTGTTTATATTTTAGGCCTTAGAGAGAAAAGCCAGCCTTGCATTATGTATTCTAAGAAGCATTATTTCTAAACAAACTTTGTTCTTTTCGTGTGTCACTAGGGAATCCTTGTAAGGACAAAAGGTATAATTAAATGAAACTTGTGTGAACTTACAGTTGTTAGCTACAAATGAAAAGTTATTGGAATAGTTTTATTTCAACGACTATTCCTGTGAGAGTATGCGAATCGTTTACAAACTTAAATTTGCAGTTACGCTCTCGAAACTCATATATTAGTTTAATAGTCTCGTTGTTTTATCACAGGTTAAATTTAAAGTTGTAATTGTGTGCTTGCATAAGATTATTTGTATTATCCACGTACCTACTCATAATAAAGTTTCTTGTATTTTCAAACCCTATAGGGTTACGACCCAAAAATGACTATAAATATGTATACAAATTGTGAGACTTATTATTACACCGGACTCAGATGCTATGGGATATATTTTTGAGTAAGATGTGGACACCCATATTTTTACACTTGACTGTGCGATGTTATAAGACCCTTGTTTGCTCTAGTTATATATTTGTCAAATACGTAGGTTACTTACTTATTAAAGCATAATAAAATTATGTATAAAAACATGTTTTATTTACTCAAATACAACGCAATCTGAACTTTCAAAGCGATATTTTAGTTCTCAGAGGCTACAAGTTTATATCGGGTTTTTAAGTGGCGGGACATGCTTTTTAATATAAACTTTGTGTATTTATGTTCTGGAGAACTTATTTGTAAGTTTTTTTGTTTTTTTTTTAATATTATATCATATCATATCATATCATTTGGTTGCAGTGCCTGCCGCTTGCATGGAAATTCAGATATCGGTAACAAAGTGAAAAGTCGTTCAAATTAAAATTAAATTGGCTTTTCGGAATAAATACATGTAATATAGGTATTACATCTTTCTTCAATAACGATATTCATTAAACTGTTCATTTACCGGGAAATCGGGATATGATAATGGCATATGTCAGATATCACATATTTTCTTGGTAATCTTGTTTTTGTTTATTAAATATTTTTTATTTATATCATAAATTGCACTGATTATTTATGTGCCTAATTAAAAGATACATACTTAACTATAAACTTTGCCAGTTACTTAACTCTTTTCCGCACTTGTATCGTAATGGATCAATATGTATAGACAAGGTAGCAGGTCAATGGCGTACGAAGTACTTACTCCTATTACTGTTTTATCATTCAAATATCCTGTTATTTTAATATTGTATACTTATCGCTATTTAATAATACAGCTTGACGACGAGTAATACGCTAGAGAGGTATTTTAGTACTCATTAAATACTATCTATAAATAGGAACATTTTCAGCAGGAACATCGAAACGTCTGACACATAGCCAAAGCTAAATGATGCCAAAGTTCGGGCTAATTGTCAAGGCACGTTATGGTCTCATTTAAAGTGCGTTTGCTTTTCAAACTTGAGGTCACTGGTTCAAGTCTCGGCGAAGACAATAGTTTTTTTGGGTTTTATTTTTACGTACTTCACGGTTTTTTATGTGTTTTGAGTTTTTTTGCATAAGTTTTAACACTTTTAACGATAATTCTAAATTATCTTGAACGTACATTCCAAAACAGGCAAAATATGCTACGTAAAATATTACAATCCTAAGTGCGTTTCACATTATCCGATCCGATCCGATATCGGATGTTGGAAGGATTTCAAAGGCGAAAATCAACGATGGCGTGGTGGTGGGTGGGATATCGGATCGGATGATGTAAAAACGCACTAAGACGGAAGTACATATTACTTTCAGATTATTTTATTTTTATTACGGTACAGGTACAGCGGGGCAAATCTCGACTGGGGGACAAAATAAATGTAACAGGTCCGTTTTTTCCATGTTTTACAAGGTTTGCATTATTAATTAGTTCATGTCCACCGGTTATATATGGTAGGCGTGTCCAGTGAATACATGCAGAGCTCAAAAAATGGATCAGTTACAATAGCCACCCAGTCGAGATTTGCCCCGCTGTACCTTACACATATCAGCACGACAGAGTCAATTGGCACTATGATCAGAGTGAGACAAAAGTTTTCAAATTTTATCGAGCATCACTGAATCCCACACTCAGCTTGGTTTTTTTTTAATATCGTATATTTATGGGGAATAAAACAATATATTTATAGACCAATTTTATTCATCAAATTCTTTAAAATTTGACTTGATTATCATGCTAAGCGCTGGTACCTCCTGCGAATTGCAAAGTATGCATTATAGCAAATAGTTTAAATGTTTTTTGAAGATTATAGGAAATCTTGTTTGTTGATAACTATGACGGGGACGATTCCTTTCACTTCTTGTCACCGATAAAATTATCACTGCATTTAGTTTTCGGTGCCTCGGCGAGCTATCAATACTGAAATAGAAACGAAAAGAGATACCTAAGTATTAAAATTGAATTTTCATATAGATTACTATGAAATACGTTATTTAAATAAGGCTTTGTTCTTACTTTCTTTTGACTGCAACTATATATTTCTTGCTTTCCTACAATTTCCGACTAATTTTTGGAAAGCAATAAATAAATAAATATTCGAATATTGCTATTTACAGCGCAATTACTATGGTGAACCGCTTTTATTAAAGAATACGGCGATTGATGAAAATTGTAAATAAATATGTATGAATGAATATTTATCATATTTGACAATTTTGACATTTATGGGATTTTTTTTTAAATTAAGTTGGAGCATAAGCAACTAGGCTATCGTCCACGAGTTCGAAAATAAAATACAAATAAATAATTATACACAATATACACGCACTACGTTCAGTTAAAAATATTACGTCAACTCGATAGGAACATAGGTACATTGTGACGTTATATAATTTATATTTTAAATAAGAGTCTGGTGGCCTAGCGGTAAGAGCGTGCGACTTTCGATCCGGAGGTCGCAGGTTCGAACCCCGGCTCTTACCAATGAGTTTTTCGGAACGTATGTGCTAAATGCCATTTAATATTTGCCAGTCGCTTTTGAGGTGAAGGAAAACATCATGAGGAAATAGGACTAATTCCATTAGGGCCTAGTTACCCTTCGGGTTGGAAGGTCAGATGGCAGCCGCTTTCATAAAACTAGTTCCTACGCCAAATCTTGGGATTAGTTGTCAAAGCGGACCCCAGGCTCCCATGAGCCGTGGAAAAGGCCGGGATAACGCTAGGAGGAAGGAGGGAGTTTTGACTTTGAAGCCGATGTCACAACTGAATATAGGACAGTAAAACATAAAAGATGATTTTGAAACCTCTTAAATACGCAAAAATTTTCTCACTTCTAATCTCACGATCTACATATTACACCCAATATAATTTTTCCTTTTATAGTAATTATACACTGCAACTGTATGACGTGCTTTACAAAAGATTGATTTAGAACAATAGCGTAAATGGAATTTTACTTACTTTTAAATTTAATTACTTTGACCTATCCATTATAGTTACTTTCAATGTCGTTTTCCATTATGTAATTACATTTTCCCTTTAAGTGAAATATTCTAAACTAGCTTTTACTCGCGGCTTCGCTCGCGTTAGAAAGAGACAAAAAGTAGCCTATGTCACTCTCCATCTCTTCAACTCTCCACTTAAAAAATCACGTCAATTCGTCGCTCCGTTTTGCCGTGAAAGACGGACAAACAAACAGACATACACATTTTCCCATTTAAAATATTAAGTATGGATATTACTGATGGCGCCATTAAAAAGGCAGTGTAATAAATAAATTGAGATTATCAATAAAGGCTCATTGGTACGGCAGTGATAATTTCCACTTATCCTTCATTTTTAAGTACAGTTGTATCGTTTTCAGAAAACGTTTTCTGCGATTTAAAAAAGAAATAAAATCATTTGACATTAAAATGTAATGGCGTAAGAATTTGTTAAAGATAAATATTGTTTGCATTTGTAATATAATGTGGGCTAATTACCATGGCCAATTAAATTGCTCGAGTGATTTCATAAAATAAGTCTAAATTTATCAACGCGCCATCAATTTACCTCAGTTTAACCAGTAATAATATTATTGACTACTCGGTGTTTGCGTGTTATGTATTTTGATTGGTGAAGTTTTAGTGCTCCGGTGCATATACTATACTGAAATAATAAAAATAATGCCTAGAAAACCAATAAAGTTGTTAAAATATGGATTAAGACGGTAATATTCCATGTAAAAAACAGTCGCCAAACGGTCACCAAACGGTCGACAAACGGTCGCAAAATGTTCGCAGCGTACACGCGTGACCGAAAGCAGTGAATATTTATTATATTTTCAAAATGGCTTCTTGTATTAATTTTTTCCAGGTATCCTCAAACTTTATAAACAATTAAATATGCCGTCGTACTCAGTTGCCCTCACTAAAAAAGATTAAAAAAAAATTGTAACGTGCGTACCGAGCTGCTGGGTTGTAAAGGATCGGGGATCATATTATTATGGTCTTCTATAGAGCAACTAGTATTTTGCGGCATTTCACAATTGACACTTGTTGAAGTAGTCGTCATTAATATTACTATCAACATTAATTTCAGCGATCTGTACTTCTTTTGTCAAGATTTTTGTATAGATAAGTGTCTACAAATTTGTAATGTTAAAGAGACATAAATAAAATGTAGTAGAGTAAATAATGTGTTTTTTTTGTAACACAAACAAAATACTTGTAGATACGAGTGCGGAAAAGAGGAAAATCGATACGAGTAGCGATAAATTAATACACGAACGAAGGGAGTGTTTTAAATCGACACGAGTTGTGAATGTCCTTTTCGCACGTGTATCGTACGACGATTTTCAGTACCTAAATCTAAGTTAAGAGTTTCGACCAGACAAGAAATGAATCATTGCTTGATTTGCTCGCACTACTGCGTTAAAAAAAGCAGCATCTGTACTGAAAAAAACTATTATTGCGCAACAGAAATTCTATTAATATCACAGTAAATACTCTATTTCATTTGATTCCTACTTTTATTGAAATGAAATGAAATGAAATCAATAAGAATTAAAAATTATATATTTAATACATTAAGTAACTATAAAGTGCTTATCTATTTGTATTATCATTCTGCACTTTTCTTAACTTTCCCACATTTCTATAAAATGTCGAAGAGTGCTTAAATGGTCGTCGTCGTTTATAATTATTTAATTCGCTCATATTTAAATGATTCAAAGCAACCAGTCCACAACTTCACAAGACAGTTTGAGAAACCTTCGTATTTCAGATTGTCATTTGCGGATACAGTGGTTTAGGAGCAGTTCGGTAATCAGACCTACACATGTGTGTACAAATTCTGTCAATGTCACTGTCAGAAACCGTTCTGACAGTGACAATGACAGCCACAAATTCGTCCACATGTTGTTACCGTTATGTGTGCAAACGTCGACTAATAAGGTGTCGTTAAAAGTCATTTTGACAGTGACATTGACAGCCACAAATTTGTACACATTTTGTTACCGTAACGAGTGCACACGACGACTACATTTTGTTATTGTATCAATACGGTCGCATTGTTTGCACGACGTTACCACGCGTTATGTCACATTTGACAGTTAGTTACTGATTTGAAGATTTTGCGACTGAAATGGTTGTATGGGTTATATATAACTACAAAGTTATGTTTAAAAAATCACACCCACTTTACGTGCAAGGGAATTTTTGAGGTTTGTTTCTTTTGAACTTACTTTAGGTATAGGCGTTGATTATAAAGTGCTTATACATACACCTACTTATATACAATTGCAGATTTCTATAACTATTCGCAACAAGCCCCCCCCCCTCCATCTAGCGTTTCGCGAGCGTAGCGTCGCGCCAACTGTATGGCAAAGCCTGACGCTGCATCGGCGCGACTTCGACGCCTTTTTTCCATGCATACAGTTGGCCCGACGCTACCCTATACCCTAGCGAGACGCTAGATGTGGGGGCCCTAATGTATTCTCTGAGCTATGCCGCGAATGGACAGAATAGGCGGTTGTAGGCGGATATATGAAAAAGCTTTGATAATTTCTAGCTTTACAGTTTTTAGGGTTCCGTAGTCAACTAGGAACCCTTATAGTTTCGCCATGTCTGTCTGTCCGTCCGTCCGTCCGTCCGTCCGTCCGCGGATAATCTCAGTAACCGTTAGCACTAGAAAGCTAAAATTTAGTACCAATATGTATATCAATCACGCCAACAAAGTGCAAAAATAAAAAATGAAAAAATATGTTTTATTAGGGTACCCCCCCTACATGTAAAGTGGGGGCTGATATTTTTTTTCATTCCAACCCCAACGTGTGATATATTGTTGGATAGGTATTTAAAAATGAATAAGGGTTTACTAAGATCGTTTTTTGATAATATTAATATTTTCGGAAATAATCGCTCCTAAAGGAAAAAAAAGTGCGTCCCCCCCCCTCTAACTTTTGAATCATATGTTTAAAAAATATGAAAAAAATCACAAAAGTAGAACTTTATAAAAACTCTCTAGGAAAATTGTTTTGAACTTGATAGGTTCAGTAGTTTTTGAGAAAAATACGGAAAACTACGGAACCCTACACTGAGCGTGGCCCGACACGCTCTTGGCCGGTTTTTATTTTATTTAGAAACTTCATAACAAACTTTGAACATGACACTCCTCTACGTACTCATGACTCACTCTCACTCATGACTTCTACGTAGACGTATTTACGAGTAAATTCTCAAACTTATATTTATTATGATATGTATAAAAACTTTAACTGTAAAAAGAAAACACGTATATAGTTGCTGGAAATAAAATGAACTTTGTCTTCCACATTCTGAAACAGTTTCAACAACTGTGAATAAAAATGTGAAATATTTTAAAGCATACAACTCTCTTTTACTGTTCAAAGCTACATTTTAGAACAAAATTGTATAACAAAGTATGTACAAGCATTTATTTTACAGTTTTCTTTATCTCAAAGAAAATGTGTAGGTGAATGTTTCTTGTTGTATCGTTTCATTTGTTTCATTTACAATGTATAATTGATTGGCTTTGACTTGCATGAATTCATGGTGTCCTGGGCGCGTAGACAAGTAGACAAGATGCGATGCATAGATTGCGCAGCATACGCATAAAAAGAGATTACTATAATACTATAGAAACCTCTTTTTATCGCTTTTCTGTATTACTGCAGACAATACCTTACTGCATTATCGAGTGACAGTTGGCTTTCGTTCGCTGCGGATCTTTAACGATTGGTATTGGGTGGATATAGCTGAACCGAGAAAGCGACGCTTTCCTGTGTTGGTGTGGTGGTCAACATAGTTCAAATTTATTAATGTTTCTTTTTGACCCCGTGGTTGACTAGTAGAGAGTGCCTTAAGGCATTAAGTCTACCTACTTCTTTTTAGTACTTATTTGTACTTATTTTTAGTATGTGCAAGAAAGTAAAAATAAATAAATATTCTTATTCTGGGTCACTAAGTTAACGAGGCATAAATATTCTTATGTTTTAAACGTTATATTATTTTTAGTTTAAGGACGGTTTATTATCACTACCTACATCATTTATGATAGTCAGCTATAACTAAATAAATAACAACAGGATATTTTTTTAACTCATATTGCATGCTGCATGAACATTGCATTTATATTATACTCTTATACTCATATCTTAGTTCGTTAATTTCATTGGATCTTACTGTATCTTATGTTTTGTAGTGTGCAATAAAGTATTTTATTCTTATTATATTGATGGAGATATGTTCATAAATCACTAAAATTTTCTCATTCAAAAGCGACTCAATCGAGTCTATTGCTCCAACAAATCTTTTACAAAACATTCCTCCATGGAAGTAAATGAGGAAACAAATGACAAAAACAAAACCATCTAAGCATATAAATCAATAAAGGCAACATTAATGCAGCTGAACATTAATATCAATGTCTCCCGCAGAACGCGCCACAAGTCGCGCCAGATGCCTTGACTTGTCACACGCCAAAACAGTTATTCCACTAGCTCAAAAATCGCTCAAACTTCTTAAGTCTCAAAGTCTCAGGAATATGCAAAAACTTATAGAGCGCTGGCCAAGGAAAAATTACGTCATCGCGTGGCGAAGTGTTGCATAGTGGTTAACGGGTACGTATGATGAACCCTCATCGTCGTCAGCTGCCGTTCTGTTGGTGGGTTGATAATGGTAGCTATCATTACATAAATAGTAAGTAAGTAAGTTTATTCATAAAATTTATTAACAGGTAATTTAATCAAAAACATAGGGTGCACTGGGGTAATTTCGAAGCACAGAAATGCTCAGGTAATTTCGAAAGGGGAATATTGATATGATTCGAAATTAGACGCCTTTCGAAATTACCCCAATACAGAGTGATTTTTGTCAAAGTAATATCAGGTACTCAATTGTTGCATTGACTGCCATCTTTTGATATACTGCTAACATTTAGAACATAAAATTTGAAATTGTGGTCATATCCAGTCCCTAATATGTGTTATCATAGTTGGATATATTAATATTAGCGCCAATAAAGTATTAAACTGTTAAACTAATTGACTTGACCATATAATGCTGTCTGCATTTTAAAAATAAACAATTTTTAGCGTTAAAATACCTTAAAAACGCACTGTTTCGTACGATATGGAGTCAGTTAGCACAGTCGAATGAGCAGCGAACGCATTTTGTGCTTCGCTGGCTGACGCTGGAGGGGAACTCGCATGATCTATTGTAAACGGATCTTTGTCTCGCAAATAAATCTGGGCAATACAAATATACCAATAAAATAGAATTGTAGAAATATTGTTATATTCGATAAAATACTATTAGAGGCAAGAAAATAGAAATTGGAGAAATATTGACATCAGATCTTTGACCAAATATCACGTATTTCAGGAAAATGCAACATTTTGGGCATATTGCATCTTTTCGAAATACTTATGATAATTATAATATAACGACTCATCCTTCTTGTTTAAAAAAAGAGATCGGATTAGCATTTTGTATAGTATGTGTATTTGACTCTGTAAAAGTGTTTCTTTTTATGTACAAAGCTTTTTTTAAACATGACAAATATACATCGTGTATATCAGATAGCTTAGTAGGTTAGCTGGCAGATATCCCTTATGGGGATAAATTCGCCATTGTACCTCTGTTCCTGTAAACTGTATATAAACCTATTGTACACAATATAGTGATTATTACTACTAAGTACTACTACCAGGTAACTGTTTCCGTGACTATGGCCAGAAAAACCGATTGCCATGTTATTCTAAATTCAGGTTAATAATGTTGACCTCAAATTTTAGGTAAGGATAGCTAAAAATAAATACACTTTAATAGATAGATATATCTAAAATAACAAGAATGTTGACGACATTTCCTCAATGTATCGCTATTAACTTTTATATCGTTAATATCAAAGAGAATCGAGTTTCTATAGAGTTACTGCCAAAGTAAAATGTGTAGTCACAGTGCAAAGACTGCCATCTCTCGACAAAGGCTTAAAGCTTTCTAACCTCAGTTTTGACAATTTGGCCCATATTATTAGCTTGATATGTATTAAAATGTCAAATATCATTATAAGCACCATCTAGCCGAGAGCCCCCCAAAGTTGTATCGCCATCTAGCCCACCGTACCTTTTTCTATATGGTTCCGTGGTACGTTTTTTTCTTAGTCTTTATCTGTCTATACGGAGTTACATCGTCACTACTTTGAAAAAATCTCGTATCTCACGCTGCTGCTCAAAGTTAAAATGCAGTAAGTCTATATTACCTATATGTATACCATACATACTTACTACAATTTTCTTTTCATTGACAGACGAAGATACAAGTTTTTTTAAAGTAGTGACGATATGTTTTTGGTTAATATATAACAATACACTCTTACTCAAATAACAGGCCTCTTCGCGTGCCGCGAGATCCTTGAGCTGTTTACGCTCGAACGAATTTAATATCCCGAATGCATATGTATTATCACGTTGCAACAGTATATTGAAACCGATATAAACAATAAGATGAGTATTTGTAACGATAATGTAGATCAGATAGATTTTGGACTTTGGTGTTCTTGCTTCGTTTGTATTTTTTTCATCGAAAAGTATAGACAACAACAATTTAATACGGGTCTGACAAAGCCCATACAAAAAAGCGTACCCCTGAAATGACTTTTAGGCTTAAAACTAGATGGCGCTGTTTTGTAGCCTGGAAGTGGCCAAAATAATATTTACCCCAAATATGTCTGCGTGTTTTTATTTTTTATAAGAACAAATGACATTTTTTTTTATTTTAGTATCATGATATCATGTCAATACACATTTTGAAAAAAAATTAATTTGTAGGCATCATCAGTGTAGTTATGATAGTATTTAATAGGTGGCGCTAAAAAATTGAGGTACGATTCTTAGTATGAAGATGGTAAATCCTATATAAATCATCCTTGGTATAGGTATTAATATTTGATAAACTTAACCACGTTCGATCAATCAATGCATTCATTCGAGATTTAGGCAAAGATGTATTTATTATAATTAATTTATATTTTTTACACCATACCGCTGGCTAAAAATACCTACGGCCTGCATGAGCACGATGTTTTTCGTCTACTGGTTTTCAGATGAACGAAATGTTATAGTATTTAATTAACTATCCCAAAAACATGTCAAACTGTTTCCTTTCAGCCATCATATCAAAAGTAAAAAAAAAAACAAGACTTTAAAAACAAAGCTTTTATGTTGATTTAATATAAAACAAAAACGAAGCAAACAAAAGCTAAAAAGCACGCGTTCTTAAACTTCAAGAAGTTCAGGGTAACCCTAATGTAGAAAACTTTTAACTTACTCTAACACTCGCCTTAAAAATTCAGAAGCAAAAGTGACATGCGCCTGAACTGAACTTACTTATTAACATCCGTCGAGTCACTTTGGAGATCGCTCCCAACTTTGAATTATTCTTTCCAAGTTTGACATCGGAGATTCCTTTTAGGTATTCATTACGAAGGAAAGAGTTTATACCTGTCTACAAGAATGTGTTATGTATTTTGAGTAGGAAATATTTCAACATGTAAAATCGGGTAACTCATGGTACATGTTTCGCTCCGTAACAGCATTTTCATTGAGCAAGAAAAATTTGTGGTTCAGCGAAAAGTACGGGAGTTCATTGAAATTAGTCGTCATCCGAATTTTAATCGTGATTGTGGTTGGTCAGTACCCCCTAGCTGGAAGACGGTGGTAAGTACTACGCCGGTATTCCGTGTGGTTGAGCCCTTAGCGAATGACGTAGTGAGTGTAGTGTGCAGCCCAACAAATGACAATTGTGCCAAAAGTGAGGGTAGTTTCGCACCGCCCCTGCCGCCGCCGACCCCCGCGCCGAGTCAACGGTCGCAGCAAGCTGCGGCCCGCAGTCTGCGTCGGGATACCGTCGGCATCGCGCGTGCTCAATGAAAATGCTTCTCGTTACAGAGCGAAACATGTCGAGCGATCTTCTTTAATAATAAATAATTTTACGTGAATTACCCGAATTTACATGTTTAATATGTCAGTGTCTCACGGTAGTTTTATTATTAAAATTGCTAATCTTTACGAGGAAATATTTCCATTTGTTTGCCAAATAAATTTTTAAAGCAAGTAATTGCAATTCGATGTGTGATAAAATATCAATTTATGGTGTGCACATGTAATGCAGACAATTTCACGCTTTTCAACTGAACTCCTTTCAAATGAAAATTGATAATCTTTCCTTTTTTCTGAAATGTCGAAACAGAAATGGATCTTTAGAATAATTGCTTCAGATTGATACATAAACAAAATAAATATTATTGGACTTCTTACTCAGATTGACTGAGTCTCACGGTAAGCTTAAGGGCCGGTTGCATTCGAACCGTCTGTCACCGTTAAAGCGTTCGTTAAAATTTATTGTATGGACAGTTCCATAGATGTCTGCTGCGTGAGGATAATGTGTCTGTCAAATGTGGTTGATGCAACTGGCCCTAAGAAGGCTTGTGTAGTTGGTGCTCAGACAACGATATATATATAATATACAAAATCCATCCATACTATATATACTATATACTATATATACTATATATACTATAATATTATAAATGCGAAAGTAACTGTCTGTCTGTCTGTTACGCTTTCCCGCTTAAACCACGCAACCGATTTTGATGAAATTTGGAACAGACAATCTTTAGACCCTGAGACAGAACATAGGCTACTTTTTATTTCGAAAAAAAAGGGATGTACTGGGGACGCTATTGCACAACACCCTGCATTTTATGATTAAGCACTGAGACTTGGCACAGGTTGTTCCTTGGGTGGCCCTGAGTAGATAAAGATCGGGAGGCATCGAGAGCCCCCCTTAATTTAGGAGGGAAGAGGGGGGAAGGCTGGCGCCGCCGCGCTTCCTTTGAAACCATATTTCTCTAAAACTATACAAAATAGGGCATGCGATATATCATTTTCGGATAAATGAAGGACGAGGAATTCATTTTTGGAACAAAAAAAATGTATTTTAGAACAAAAATACAAAATAAAATGGGAAAATCTGAAAACGAGAATTTTTTTTATACATATTATTGCACATTTTATGAAAACTGTAATGGTTTTTTCTAAATAAAAAATATTATTTAATAGATACATTTATCTAGTTTTATAAAATGTATAATTTGTTATAGAAATATATTATAGGACGAGTGATAAAAAATAATTTACATCGCCCGATAGGGTGATTTGAATGCCCATTTCAATAAGTTTTGTCAATGATTTCAGGTATAATCACTATTTTTAACACACGAAAGCCGTAATCATTGTAGTTTATGGCTATTTTAGTGATTAGTGTACTTAAAATAAAAAAAAATACAAAAATTTTAAAAAATATTAAAAATGTGATAATTTTTTTTAACATTATCCTATTTTGTTCTTTCTACACAATATATATCTAAAAGCAATAAATATCAATAAAAAGCCACATTTATACAGTTTATAAAAATATATAGTTTGTTATATAAATATATTACGAAACGCGAGATAAAAAATAATGAAAATGATAATTTTAATGTACGGGTCAGCTTGCATTATTCGATGAGGTGAGGTAAAGGTACTACCCGCTATGCAGTGGAGTTCGTCTAGTAATACAGAAATATACTTATTCTAATAACGTTTACACATGTAGGTATATCACGACCCAGTACAGAAAATTGTAAAAGTCCTATGATATAGTTTATTTTGATTGTAAAATAAAATTGCATGTGACTTATATTGCAAAAAAAATGTCTTAATCACGTTCTTCTCTCCTAAAGCAGTTCTGCATGCATAGGCTTTAAGATTTTTTAGTTTACTAGCAGAATTTAGTTACTTCCTTTGGGCCCCCTTAAATCGGTTTTACCCATCCATAAAAGATAAAATAAAAATCGTCATATTCTTCCTTTCAGTATCAATGATAGTTAGTTATTGCGCAATAGTGCCATAAAAAATAAACTAGATTCGTATTAGCATTAAACATTAATGATTTTTGAACTAAGACATTGCTTTTTTACAAAGGAGAACCTCAAAAAATGGTCTGACTAGACGAAAACATAATTATGTATCGGGGCTAGTACTCAAGGCTCTCAAAAAATGTAGCTATTTTGAGTTATTCAAATAAAACAACATGAATAGTCTGAATTTAATTATGTATATATCACAACATCCACTGCATAAGCACATCAGCTCCGAACATTTAATTTAAAAAGTCTTTTTTTACGGTTGCACCTTACACGGCACTGTTTTTTATTACACCTGCATCCGACAATTTCGAGGCATGTTTCTGCAGCAACAGGCAATGTTGCGGGCAAGTAGGCTCCCAAATCCCAATTGTTACAGACTTTCGTCCAGCCACAAGTAGCAAATAATGGCAAATTTTGAATTGGGTTTAGTTGACCCCATAAATGGACACCTTGATATACCTATAACCCTTACAAAAATGGTGCAAGGCAGCTTTTGTCGATGAAATGCTGTTAATTTGGCGGTCTTTTTTGGTTAATAACTATTTTCGGCACTCGTTAACCAAAGTACAGGACGCAGATCTGGAATAATAAGTATCTCAAGTAAGAATTATCCATAAATTATGCAAATCATATAGATAACTACTATTTCACAAGATGTATTAGGATCAGATGTATATATCTGACCTATCATATCAATCGATCATTTCATGTAATATAAATAGTTAAATTCAAACTATATAGGAGTACTTATGTTGTTTAATTTGAATTACTCTAAATAACTACACTTTTTGAGAGCTTTGAGTACCTTTACCTCACCTCATCGAATCATACAAGCTGACCTGTACCGTATATCAAGATCGCCCTGCCACGTCACTTTCATTATTTTTTATCTCGCGTTTCGTAATATATTTATATAACAAACTATATACTTTTATAAACTAAATAAATGTGGCTTTTTATTCATATTTATTGCTTTTAGATATATATTGTATAGAAAGACCAAAATAGGATAATGTTATGAAAAAGTTATCACATTTTTATTTTTTAATTTTTGTATTTTTTTATTTTAAGTACATTAATCACTAAAATAGCCATAAAATACAATGATTACGGCTTTCGTGTGTTAAAAATAGTGATTATACCTGAAATCATTGACAAAACTTATTGAAATGAGCATTCAAATCACCCTATCGGGCGATGTAAATTATTTTTTATCACTCATCGTATAATATATTTCTATAACAAATTATACATTTTCTAAAACTAGATAAATGTAGCTATTAAATAATATTTTTTATTTAGAAAAAACCATTACAGTTTTCATAAAATGTGCAATAATATGTATAAAAAAAAATCTCGTTTTCCGATTTTCCCATTTTATTTTGTATTTTTGTTCTAAAATACATTTTTTTTGTTCCAAAAATGAATTCCTCGTCCTTCATTTATCCGAAAATGATATATCGCATGCCCTATTTTGTATAGTTTTAGAGAAATATGGTTTCAAAGGAAGCGCGGAGGCGCCACCTTCCCCCCCTCCTCCCTCCTAAATTAAGGGGGGCTCTCGATGCCTCCCGATCTTTATCTACTCAGGGCCACCCAATGAACAACTGTGCCAAGTCTCAGTGCTTAATCATAAAATGCAGGGTTCCCATACAAGACATAGCAATAGCGTCCCCAGTAATGAAGGGGTTGAAAAAGAGGTTGAAAGTTTGTATGGGATTTCTTAATTTTAAAAGATAAAACCATGAAACTTTATATTTTAGCACTTGATAAGAAATCATTGAACATCTTGATAACGGATAGGGATAGGGATAGGGATTGGGATAGGGATAGGGATGGGGATGGGGATGGGAATGGGGATGGGGATGGGGATGGGGATGGGGATGGGGATGGGGATGGGGATGGGGATGGGGATGGGGATGGGGATGGGGATGGGGATGGCGATGGCGATGGCGATGGCGATGGCGATGGCGATGGCGATGGCGATGGCGATGGCGATGGCGATGGCGATGGCGATGGCGATGGCGATGGCGACGGCGACGGCGACGGCGACGGCGACGGCGATGGCGATGGCGATGGCGTTGGCGATGGCGATGGCGATGGCGATGGCGATGGCGATGGCGATGGCGATGGCGATGGCGATAGAGATAGCGATAGCGATACGGATACGGATACGGATACGGATACGGATAATATGGGTATCGTTAGAGGGATACGGATAATCGGTCGGCGGTCTCTTACAATCAATGTGCTCTAAGACGATCGTTGTTTGCTTGCTTGAAGATTACGTTTGCGATAAGTATAAGCAAAATGTACAAAAATTTAAGGGATAATAGAAAAAAGTACTTTTTACCCACCGATCATAGTGTCGAAATACGGGCTATGTGGGATGTTTATAAAGGCTTCCCCAGCGTATATAGAATTACCTACGCTGTGGTCGATGTGTAATATTTCTACAATCATTGCAAGCAAAAGTATTATGTGCAATCGAAATAATCGCAGATAAATATACCTACAGAGAAACCTAAGGATCCAAATGAAAATCTTAATGAATACTTTTATTACGCGGGCGAAGCCGCGGGTAAAAGCTACTATACTGATATGAATAGAAAACATCCGTGACTCAGGAACAAATATCTATGCTCATCACACAACATATTTATATCAACTACGGAATCTAGATGTTTTGTCCTACACTATTTAAGAAAAAAAAAACGAATGTAAGGTAGGTGTTTTACTGAAAAACGTTTAAGTTTTTACCCGATACCTTATTCATAATTATTGCTTCATTGGCCTATTTCTAAAAACCTTATTCTCGGGCAGCAAATTAAATTTTCACATGAAAAGCGAGTACTTAAAGACATATTGTGCATAACTTATCTGAGTCAGCAACCATGACGTGGCATTAGATAGCTTGTGTTCAAGTACGAGTAGTTAGCATTCCCACGAGACAGTTCTGCAACTCAAAAGACTATTACCGTAACTCTCAGAAGTATGAGTTCTAGTTTGAACATAAAGTTATTATTAACTGTTAGTTTTATAAATAAAGCAGGAAAAGCAATGTTTGTGTAATACCTAAGATAGCTACTACTCCTTTCTAAGTCCAAGTCCAGTCCCTTTGCACTCTTGGGTGCAAAGTAATTTCATACAAATTTTAACTTAAGATGTCTTAATCTGGCTGGTAGAATTGACCTATAAATGATGATTTTGAACCATAAAAATTGAATAAATTGACGGATTTTATTTAATTTGATGTTTTACAGTAAGTATTTTGTTCGCGTTAGTGTGGTGAAAAATTTTGTGTTTCACTCGGTGGCAAAGTTTGTTTAACCTTCGTGCCAAACCGTATTTTGAACCAATATTAGAATCTTTCGCTTGCTCGGGCACGTGCGGTTAAACAACTACTTTGCCCCCTTGTAAAACAAATAACTATTTTCTTAGGTATTGTTTTAAGTTATAAACTGAAATATGTATTATGATGAAATGTACCGCCATTACCGACGTACGGATAGATAATGTCACAAAATTATTTGTATACTTATTATATCGTTGTTATTTAGAAAACATCAAATAAACGCCCTTACTGGGATTCAAACCCAGGACCGCGGCTTAGCAAGCAGGGTCACTACGGACTAGCCTAGATCGGTCGTCAAAATAAATTACTAATACAAAGGAATGTCATGCCGTTCACAAAAAATGGCGTTACTAGCATACTGCGCAGGTGCGCTTGAACGACAGCAGGGGCGGTTCATGCTTCGCTGCGCGGGAGTCGCTCGGTGCGCTATCGCTTCTGCGCGGGAAGGGATAACTGCGCCATGATAACACTATACTTTTGACTCGATTCGAGCTTTAGTAAACGTCATACTTCAGGATACCGGGTGTCCCTATGCAAAGGGGATTTTAATACGGCAGCGAAACGGCCAAGCCAAAACGCATATTTTAACTGACATGTAACGTTTGTGAAGCTGAAGGGTTTGTAGAGTTAGAAGCTTGGCTCTATGTGAGATCTGATAACTTTTTGTGCGGTATCGTCTTGGTAACATTTTACATGAAAATGTTTTTGGTAGGATAACTTTATCGACATCCAAAGAATAAGTTTTCTATAATATCTACAGATATAGCCTAAATTCAGGTAAGAGATAAAAACAACTATTTAATGATTGACTGTCAGTTCACTTTTAAAACGATCGACATCTGAAATGAAACAAATGAACTCCAATCGCAAATGCTTTTTTTCTTTTCAACAGAACTTTCAAAATTTGAATGTAATTAAAGTATCGGTTGCCGATATTATAAAGTAAAAATTAATATGGACTAACAGATACTCTTGCTATTTATATAGGCCATTTGCTTATCGCTCCTAAGCGTATTAAAGAAAACTTGTGATATTGATGTAGATAGAACATATTATACCATTTTACTCACGTGCGATTGTGTTCTTATCACATAACACAATGGGCTACCATTTAGCCTTCCTTGTTATGAGCGCAACTGGCATTTACGAAGTTTACTCGTTAGCAAACTAACTAGCAATGTAATGTGAACGGAGCTTCACGATCCTTAACTTTATAATCATCTTACGCAAGTCAAAAGAAAAACAAAGAACAAAAACGGATGTCGATAAAACCTTATGAAAAAGAGTCGTGTACATTTTTGTCCGGAATATAAACAGGCAAATAGAAGGCAATCCATCGGCCGCATTAGGTGCCCTCTCACCCGGAAATATCATATTATCGTCGTAGAAATTCCTTCGAATGTTTCGTGGTTTCCTATCGATACGGAGCATTTTTTTATTCACATTAAATATATCGGTTTTTGATGTAGTCCACTTTGAGCGTGGTCAGAAATCAATATGCTGTGAGAATTGTATTTATGTTTAGTGTAAAACCAGGCCTACGTCACTCGCTCGCGATCGCGCGTTAAGTACCTTTTTTTTTTATTTATATACTACGTCGGTGGCATGCTAACAAATTTTTGGTTTGATATATCTCTTATAGTTTTTGAGATAGGTTGGTAATTTTCCGCCTGATGTAAAGCGGTCACCGTAACCTATGGACGCCTGCAATTCAAACAGTGTCACATGCGCGTTGCCACCCCATTAGAAACTTGTACACTCCCTTTTGCTGTGCTTTGCTTTAAGTACACAGCAAAAAGGAGTGTACAAGTTCCAAGGAGGGTTCGGGTTGCCGACGACTCAAAGGACAATAGACGGAACAAGTTAGTTCCGTAAGTCCTCCCGTCATCAGCACACCGCACCCTCGTTGAGCTCTGGCAGCCTTACTCACCGGCAGGAACACAACACTATGAGTAGGACCTACCCGCTAGCAGTTGCCTCGAGGTAACAAATGGCCGCGGGCCCGCCTGAGTAGTCGCGTGGCAAGTACCTACTATTCTTCTGAGTTTTACGTAGTGACTTATCAGTATTAGCTAAACAAAGCGTAGGTATTTGTCGTTTTGCGGGCAAGTGAAGGATCTGTTACGTTAGTAACTTATTATTAACCTGTGGTTATAACAGATGTGATATTATTTTTTTAACCCCCGACGCAAAAACGACGG
Source organism: Leguminivora glycinivorella (assembly GCF_023078275.1). Taxonomy (NCBI): domain Eukaryota; kingdom Metazoa; phylum Arthropoda; class Insecta; order Lepidoptera; family Tortricidae; genus Leguminivora; species Leguminivora glycinivorella. The sequence goes on from NC_062978.1 coordinate 12,571,344, forward strand.
GGTGTTATAAGTTTTGTGGAATAAAAGGCTTTTTTATTTATTATAAAACAGATACTTTTAGTAAATGAAAGTTAGATCATAAAAACATAAGAAGATCATGTTCTGTTATATCGGATCAAACTATAAAATTAAAAAAAAAACTGTTTTGCGACGGACTTGAATCCACGACCACTGCTATATCGTTTGCAGAAGTTTCTGTTAGGTACAAAATTAATTCAAGCTCATATTTTCTTAAACAAGAATGTGACAGAATTATTATGCGAACCAGCCAGAGCCCGGATGTTTTACAATTATCCTGTGCTTTAGGGGAAGTAATACCAGCGAAATTATTAATATACCACCGCTACGGCCCATGATCATGAGACATGTGGACGTGGTTAGGAGAGCGCAATTCCTGCCTGTTGTGCTTGTAAAAAATACCTCCGTACCTACGTCTTGAGTGCACTAGGGCGTAAAGCTGGCCAGTTTACATTTCATGTGTACAGGCGACTATAAACATTAAGCCAGTGTGATAAAACTTTTGGGAAAGTGTTGATAAGTTTGTAGGTGTGCACATTTAGTCGCGTGCTTGATATGAAACTGGTTTGAAAGACGGTAGAAAGGTGTGTAAGGTTAATTACCTCGAAGGTATTGTTAATGCCATATGACGCGTGCCAACTTTTAGAGTGGGATATTTTTTTTATTATCATTATGTTAACGTATCTGACAATATTATGAACCTAGCTCTCTATTAGCCATTACAGAATTTAACTTGTTAGAGTGGTTGAGTAAGACAGATTAGATTATTATTGTTGTTATGCTGACTTTGGACATCTCAATGTTGCTAAAAAACTTATTGATTTATCATCAATTCCTTGTATCATCCCATCTCCCAATATTGACGTTCTTTTTACAAGCTTTTATTCAAAGTGCCTTGTTAGTATGTTAGTTTGGGTCAAAACATAGAAACTAAACGTGACCCACTTCCCGATTTTCGATTGAGTTGAAATTTTGCATATGTAAATCACGTGACGATGCAATATTATGGTATCATGAAACTGATCTGATGACGGAGCAGAAAGGTGGTCATAGGAACTCTGTTATGAAATGTCGTATCCCCATCAAGTAGGCGTTTTTAGAAACTTCCCGGAAAGCAGTAGATGACTGTTGAAAGAAAGGTACAGTCGGTGATAAAAACTTGTGCCAAAAATTTAATTTTTGAAAAAAAAATCTTACGTTTTGTATCTGTATAAGTACCTAATCGTGGTGTATTTATTGAAATAAATAAAAAATAGTTTTTTGACGATTTCCATGTATTTAATTGAAGATTTTAAGAGTTTCGTTATTTTAATGGATACTTATCTTTTCATTAAACAATCGTTTATATTTTAAATGAAATTTAAGCAATTTTAGTTCGCCCCAAGACGCTTTGTTGAGCACCATACTATCGGCCCACTTTATCGTAGGTGCACGCTGCAGAACGTAGACTGCGCACGCGTCGTTCCACCACAACGCTCCGATACACATGCTAATTGCTTCGGTTTGGGAGGGTTCCGTCTAAATACTATTTTCGCCCCAAATTATTTAGCAGATCTGTAATAAATTTGGCGTACAGGTTTCTCAGCAAATGTAAGTTACAATATAGTGCCGTATAATAGATTAAAAAAGTATGAAAAAAATTGTGGTAACTACAGTTACAATAGTTTGTCATGACAAAGTAATAAAACGGTATCAGAAACATGCGGCTTTATAAAAGTATATATTGGCCAACATGTTTTGTATCCGTACTTCCAATACTAACATTATAAATGGGAAAGTGTGTGTGTTTGTTTGTTTGTCCGTCTTTCACGCCAAAAGGAGCGACGAATTGACGTGATTTTTTAAGTGGAGATAGTTGAAGGGATGGAAAGTGACATCTTCTTCTTCTTCTTTAAATTCTGTTACCCTCTGCTGGGATGTAGGGCTCGAATCATATTTCTCCATTTATTCCGGTTTTGGAAAGTGACATAGGCTACATTTTGTCTCTTACTAACGCGAGCGAAGCCGCGGGCAAAAGCTAGTATTTTATATTTATGTACCAGGTTCCGATATAACTCTAAAGAACGAATCAAAACTTCAAAGTCGATTTCCTACATACTGGGTTTTTAGAGATACAGCATATAGTCATGACACGGAAGCATTGTTCTTTTTTATGTATGTTAACGTTTTGTCAATAAACTAAAAAGCAAAGAGGGAACCCCAAAAACACGTTTCTTCCTTTAACGTGAATAATTCACAACTTAAACAGCTGTCTGTCTCACTTTACTCTATCAGACGTGTTTAAGAATTTACGACACACGCCAAGAAGTGTGTCGAGCCTAAATTATCGTGCCTTTGGATGTAATTGATAAATGGTGCGTTGATTATTTTATAAGCGCGTAGGTTATAGGTAGGCTTAAAAGGTTAGCTACTAAAAAATACATGTTATTGCGTTTTACAGGATGTATTTAAAAAAGGTGTACTTTGTGATCTGTTAGTTGACCTTACAGTAGCAGGTCATAGGTGGGTATAGCAACGCAAGCTATATATTTTTTTACTAAAATCTGTTAATTTAAAAGAGGGAAGGTCTAATGACAAAATTTTTGTAGTACGGTACGAAACATTGTAGTTGCCCACACTGACTTGCATTTAAAATATTTACAGCCTGTATTTTGGTTATTAACACAAGTTGTATTCTAAAAAGATTTTTAATCAAATGGCTGCGGCTACCGTGATTGCTAACAGGCTGAGCATTTTATACCAAAATATTAAGAAAAACATTAGAACGAATTTTCCGAAGCCAAAGAGTTAGTGGAACAAATAATAATAAAAAAACCGCCTTGATACTATAAATATCTAGGCGAATAAACCCGTCAAACGTAAACTTATTAAGCTCACAACAAACGCTATACAAATTTTAAAGATTTCGTATGCATCAAATAAAAGCTGCATTGTTAAGTCAACGTTTTTTTACAATTATTATAATCATTTTTTGAATTAATTTTATAACATTAAATTGAATCCTTTTTCAATTAAAAATCTCTATCAATCAATCAATCAATATAATAAGTAACTATTTTAAACACCAAGAAAAATGCGCTTGAGCAATGAAATTATGATAAAAAAATATAATTGGTCGTAGGTATAGCTCAGTAAATAGAAAATCGCTCTGTTGAAGACCCACGGCGGAGAAAATTTCATTACCTAGAGAAAGAATCTGGGGTTCGTAGCCAAGACTACAATTGTTTGCGCTCTCACAAATATGGAAGAGCTATAGCGAGAAATTACTACCTATGTGTACCTATCTAAGAATGTGGTCGATTGTAGTTTTTGCCACGGGCCCTGACAAACTACGCTTTAAATTGTTTTAAGTGTCACATAACCTAAACTGACAAACTGAAATATTTCTTTCCCAGGTGTGAACTCCGTGCGCATAACACACATGCGTGTACCAGAAGTTATTCAATACGAATCCAAGGACTCCATCACACTAGACTGTGACTACGTGACCAGCAACGTGACAGGGCTAGTGGTGAAGTGGTTCTTCAACTACCGTGAACAGCCCGTCTACCAGTGGATACCGCCGCAGAAGCCGCAAGCTTTGGGGATATTAAAAGATAAGGTAGGATTTAGATAATTCATGTATTTATATATATATGAAACGTAGACCGTGATAAAATACCTGGATGTGATCGCTGAATTGAGGTGGACTGGCGACCCAGTCAAAATATCGTGCAGGAATTGGAAAATGCAGTCGGCACTGAAGCAGACAGAAGACGAGACCATTTTCTCAATATCCTCCTCAGATTTGATCACATTCCTCTACATTGCTGAATGAATAACTATTGATTGTATTTTTAACACGGGCTACCCTGCTTACTGGAAACATGCAAAATTACAAAATTATTGTTTGCTAAAAAACTGAATCAGATAAAAATGATTCTCTCTGTTAGTCTTAATTAATGCTAACATGTTCAGTCCTAAGTGAAAAAGTGCGATTTTAGTTAAGTATCTCGCGGACTGTTGTGGTAACATTCAATTCAGTGCTACAATCAAATACCGCAACGAATAAACGTTGCAAGTGACTATAGAGTTGTAAAGTCACACGTGACTTTATTGTACTGAATAGTAATGTAGACACCTTAGTTCCAAGAATTACAACTCAATGCAATGAAACTCGTAAGCAAGTTCCTGCACTGTATAAAAAGGCCCTAATAACCACTGTGTTGTGTTCTAGCTCGACCTCAACTACAGGGTGTCGAACAATGCGTACACGCAGCACCGAGCGCTACGGATCCTGTCTCCGAGCACAGATCTCACGGGGAACTACACGTGCGTCGTCTCTACATGGCTGGCTGAAGACGAGAGAACCAGGCCGATGACACTTAGAAGATCAGTTTCAGGCACTAACTTTTTCACCAGACCGATTGGTAAAGGCTTTCTTGATACTTCAACAACGAATGGCAAAGCTATAATAAGCATGTTAAATTACATTAACGAACTTGAGTTAGTTTCATGTTTTACAGTTAATTTTTTCCTTGAGTTGGTGTTGTGAAAAATGTTGTGTTTCACTCGGTGGCGGAGTTTGTTTACAATGCGTGCTTGGACACCATCGCTTGCTCATATATCAATATTGGCGCGTACGGTTGAACAACAGCTTTGCCCCTCTCGTGGAACACATAAGTATAGTTAAGTTTAAGCTAGTTTTATAGTTGTTTATTCCTTTTTTGTTACGCATGCCGTGTTTACCTTTAAGTGGTTGTGACACCATGCCTTTACAGTTTTAGCTTGTACAGAGTCAATGTATCGTTGTCAACAATCGTTGGTAAACCTTAATAAATAAAATAAATAAAAAATAAATAAACTCACGGCCTCTGGATCGATACTCCAGCGCTCTGCCAACTGAGCCACAAGTTAAAAATATTTGGTAAGGTTTCTAATAAATCTTAGGTTACATAAAGTTATGTGTTATGTCACACAGTCTACATCAACCGTAAACGGCCATAAGAATGATATATGGTGCATCGCGCCTGCCTCAAAACAGCCACGTGCAAGCACGAGCGATATGCACGATATCCTTCAGATGTCCTAATAATATCAGTCTACGCACTTAACGTAAGGAAGAAACGGTCTGTTACGAGTATGTAAGCCACTTTGAAAGAGTACCTGCAGTCGACTTTACAAATATCTTTACAAGCCAAAATTCTGAATGGCCTATACACGTCCTTATTGTCATTGTCTAAAGCTCAGGCTTCCTAGGAAATCGGTGCCGATGCCGTCCTATAGCGGTCGTCTCCAATGTCTTCATACTTCGTAGTAGAACGAACAGAAACCAAAGCTTTATAAATATATTTTTGGCATATTGGCTGGTAAAGATGTTTGTGAAATCGACAGTACTAACAAGTACACAATACTATTCAGGCAGCCCAATTTATTTAGTGGAAAATTGAGGCTTTAAAAATATCGGCGTAATAGATTGATTTTCGTAAATGGGAACTATCAGAGATTTGTTGAGGCAATGTAAATAATAAATATGTCGCTATATTTCCAAGAATATTAAAAATTAATCTCAATCATCAACATGTTTCCACGTGATTTATTTACATTTATAAAAGGTTGCTTTCATTTTGATAATATTAATTCCGCTATATCTATTTTTGTTTTTCAGCAATTTTGGGAAAATACATTAAGAATAATGTTTAGATATCCTTATTACCCTGTTGGTATCCTGCGACTGAATTATGTTTGTTCAATATTTTGTTTCATAGAGCAACGGTGTTTTGTCTTCTAGTTATTAATTTCAACATCACCAGCCCGAGAGAACTAAAGTGAGGATCCTGTTCAAAACAAAATACCCAAATTCACGTCAATCACTAAACAATCCTGGCGCTCCTAGTTTATTAATAATAAGGGTTACATTCGTGTGCAGCTGTTATAGCTTAAACCATATCGTTGCAGCTTTGTGAGCTGAGACGGTCCGGAAATTACGCCGGGTAACTTTATCCATTTATGCGAGTGCACTATTCTGTGTTACGTTTACCACATAAGTACCTACCTGCTTGCAGATAGATGTGGTGAGCTCACTTATGCTAAAATATTATTTTGTTGCTTTCCAGAAGGAAAATCTAAATAAATTGGAAAAATGGCTGTCGATAAGGATATTCTTGATTTCTTTTTCTTTGTAGTTTTCTTTCTTAGTATTTTTATCAAATACCAGAAGGAGCACGGGATTGGCACGAGCGCCACAAACTACGAGTACCCGTCCTTATAGTATTAGGTAATACGATTAGAAAAAGCACACATTTTTTTCTAAGCTGTGTTGCAGCGACATAATGTCGCGCCTAGCATGTGCTAGCAGTCACGGTATCTATAAGCAAAGCATAATATGCTCCTACAAATTTAATTAGTGTGTGTAAGGATTTCAATGAATGAATGAAATGAAATGAAATATTTTATTTTCCAAGTAGGCATATTACAATGCGCATATGAACGTCAAATAAAGCTACGCCGGCTCTAACCCTACGCCTCAGCCTCGAGAAGATTTCAGTCCCCCCTCAGTTGGAGGGGCATATCCACTATGCGACCGACAAGAAACTCGGCAGGCCACTTCTTTTCAAAACATTACATCTTATAATTAACATGCATTAAAAATGAAAGCATATTTACTAATTTATTTAGGTTTTGGAGATCCAACAGCTATTATTACAATATACCACTAATGAATAAGAGATGGAAAGCCAATTACAGGATCACACTTGCTTGGCTTAAGTATAAACTTATAATGTACCACCTGATTTTATATCAAAAGTTATAATTCAATTTAACGGCGTAAAATTGATGTTACAAGCTAAGCATCACCCAAATAATATACCAGACCGCCATTTAGGCGACAAACTAAACCAATTTTGACTTTAATGCTCCACTAATGTTCCATTAATGGAAAATGGAACAAACTCCGAACAAAATAACCGGGCTCAATATTCAAGATGCTTTTTGGAACGCTAAGTAAACAACTCCAAATTAATCTAGCCTATGATCAGAAAATGGCGAAGTAAAACTGAAGCCGTATGCTAAACTAATGGAATACAAATTGCCATCTTGCATACGATAAAATCCATCAATATTTAAAACAATCGACAACGATGTAAAGCGAATGGAAACTCCTGCCTTGCAAACCACGTTTTCACAAAAACATAGTTGAACTGTGTGGTGTCACAAATTCGTTTTACTTCAACCCCTTAATTGCCAAGAGTGGCACTGAATCTTAATAAGTTGTATGTGTATAAACGACTGTATTCCCAAAAGGGGTAAGCAGGGCACACGAAACTGCTCAAGTTCTAGTGCCACCTCTAGAAATTAAGGGGTTGAAAGTTACAGTAGGTACATTGTGCAACTTGGGACGGAAAATCGCGACGGTTTGCCACTCGCAATATAAATAAATAGATATAAAAAAAGTTGAGTACGGCACTAGAAATTTTATAACTCTCCTAGGAGAACGATTTTTCTATAACTCTCGTTGGGCTCCGCTTTTATTGATAGATGTGGATCGTTTCTAGATACCTAATTCTTTACACATCCATCATGTTATCCAATACTGTTTGCGTGACCATAGACCGTTGGATGTACGTGCCTAGAGCTTACCCCGATCAGAATACTGCCAGTTAATGACATCCATATCAAAGGGCATGCAATTTAAATTCAAATCAAAATAAACTAATAATGTTGGTACTAATATGTTAATTTCATGCGTACTGAGTTTAGCCTGTCCATTTTATAAATGCTAATTATTTAGAGGAAGGCCTTTATATTTAAGCTGTTACTTATTCGTCATTATTGTGTGTAACTTAGTTTAAGGCAAGTTATAGTTTTGAAAAGTTGCTACGCTCGCTAGGGTTAGTAGTTTAAAATATATTTTTGAATGTTAATTCACTATCATCATCATCCTCCTTCCGTTATCCCGGCATTTGCGACAGCTTATGGGAGCCAGGGCTCCGCTTTGATAACTAACCCCAAAATTTGGCGAATGCACTAGTTTTACAAAAGCGACTGCCATCTGACCTTCCAACCCGAAGGGTAACTAGGCCTTACTGGGATTAGTCCGGTTTCCTCACAATGTTTTCCTTCACCGAAAAGCGACTGCCAATATCAAATGACATTTTGCACATAAGTTCCGAAAAACTCATTGGTGCGAGCCGGGGTTCGAACCCGCGACCTCCGGATTGAAAGTCGCACGCTCTTACCGCTAGGCCACCAGCGCTTAATGTGTTAATTCACTATCGTATATTTGTTAAGTAAGAACCTGTTTCTTTTTATTGTAGCTTAAAGCTAGTAACTGGATTTTTATTTTTATTTATTCTATATCAAGTAAACACCTACCAATTTTGTTCTAGTGCCAGAAACTCGCTTCGACATGATACAAGACAGGCTCGACGACGGGTACCTCAACATCATTTGTTCTGCCGAAGGAGTGTTTCCGAAGCCGGAACTTATTATCTTAGCAGGAAATAGGTGAGTACAGTACGTAGTTTCCGTAGCCAAAGGGGAATTCAGGACTAGTAACTACAATTAGAATGAGCCGTCAGTTGCAATATCTTCGAGACGACTAAAAAACTAATTAGTCCGTCAGTTAGATTAGATTATCGAAGAATTTTAGACACGTATTTTTTTTTTCTTCGTAAACGAAAAATGACGACGGTACAGTGCGTTGAAGTTTCGCGTGACGTCACGCCTAGGTACAATTTTTACTTAGAACTCTCTGGAACTTGATGCTCTATATCTTTGTATTTTTTCATTAATTAGAAAAAGCGAAAAATACGTGTTCAGTATTTTTGGACGATCTAACTGACGGACTAAAACAGAATGCCATTTTTTATGTAGTCGGCATCCTTATTCAGTGTGCGTAGCCGAATGCACAAACGCTCACGAAACGCTCACGATCATATCTCTTTCGTAGCTATCTATCTCTATCGCTCTTGAATATTGGCGCGACAGAGCCAGACTACATTTCTGCGGCGTTTCGGTGGCGTTTCACGTCGCAGAAATGCCATTCGGCTACGGGGCCTGGACCAAGTAGTTACTACAATCAGAATAACGTCACTACTTTTAAAAAACTTGTATCTTCATCTGTCAATGAAAAGAAAATTGTAGTAAGTATGTATGGAATGCATATAGACTTACTGCGTTTTAACTTTGAGAAGCAGCGTGAGATACGAGATAGTTTCAAAGTAGTGACGATAAGCCGTCAGTTGCAATATCTTAAGTAGTAATTGATGCGCCGGATAATACGGAAGCTAAATTTTTTAGCCTATCGCGATATTTATAGCTCACAGCACCAATGTATATTTCACTAATGTATTTATTTTATAGCCTTTCTGGAAACGGGCAACAACCACCTACCTGGTTGTCGGTATAAATAGTTGTTAGTTAAGAGTAAACGATGAGGTTTATATTCTGTAGTCAGAGTCTTATATTTTTTTTTCTCGGTCTAAATAAAATGAACGGAAAATTCTCATAAAAAATCGGGCCACTACAGCCCACGGGGCATAGGAAAGAAAATAAGAACCAAGCAACAATAAGAGAAAGTCATGAAAGTAAAATGGCGTATTTTCATTTCTTAGTTTAAGCGATAAGAAAAAAATAGTTTTTGTAAAATTAGAATGCATAATTATTGTTCCTATAGATTACGGTGAAAGTAGTTTTCCTTGAAAGACTTTTGTCTTATACATATAAATGTCTGGTTGAAAATTGAAGAGGGCAGGATATTGTTTTGAATTTTCGAATCGATTTAACTTCGCTGTATGTTAAAAATTGCCTCAGTAACCTCAACATGCATTGCCTTCCAACGTGAATATCGAATGTCACAGAAGATCTCAATTTCATTATGCGAGTACCGAGATTTGCATCTCGAAATATTAATTCTAAGTTGGTACAAATCCGTTGGAAATTTGACTTCTGCCATGCTCTTTCTGCCACAAGGTACACTGTATGATTTACGATAAAAGTGCGGAGAAGAGGAAGCTCGAAATGATTGGTGATACATTAAAACATGACCGGAGTATTTTAAATCGATAAGAGTTACGAGATTCCTTTTCATCTTGACAAATTCGATATCATATGAATATTTTTTCCTGATTCCTGATTTATAATATTCGCCATGGATCGATCATGTCAAAAGTGATATTTTTGTACAAACATCCAATCTATATTGTATCTAAAAATCTGAAGTTTGAATCGCGCCGCTAAACAGTGTAACATAACATTTGAATATTGTATAAATAACATTATTATATTTTCCCCTCACTAGCTCGGAAACACGTATTTTATCCTTTATTGCTAGCGGGTAAAAACGAATTTTATCCACTAGTGGATAAAGTAATTTTACCTTTAATATAGTATTTTTTTCTGCTTTTAAATTGATAAAAGTGGGTGATTCTATGATGAAGATGATTTACTACCTGTGGAACTACTGGAAGCAATAATAAACGCGTTTTATGCGTTGTACCTACTGTTCTCGCTATATTTAGTATGGGGAAAAGTTATGTGTTACACACGGGGTAAATGTATTTTCCCCTTACTAGCTCGGAAACACGTGTTTTGTCCTTTAATACCAGCGGGTAAAAACGCATTTTATCCACTAGTGGGTAAAGTAATTTGACCTTGAATAAAATCAAAATAAATGCTTTAAAATTAATAAAAGTAGGTGAATCTAGTAATAAAGATGATTTACCACCTGTGGAACTACTGGAAGCAGCGATAAGTGCATTTTTTGCGTTGTAGTTTCCTCGCTATAGTGAGGGGAAAAGTTTTGTGTTACACTCGGGTGCAAATGTATTTTACTTCTCGTGTGTTAAAAAACTCGCAAGTTCAGGATTCTATTCTCGAACCACTCGCTTCGCTCGTGGTTCAACTATAGAATCCTTTCACTTGCTCGTTCTTCAATTCCACACTCGGCGTTAAAATACAACTTTGCCCCCTTGTATAACAAATAACTATTTACTTCTCGTGTGTTGAAAAACTCGACATGTTCAGGATTCTATTTTCGAACCACTCGCTTCGCTTGCGATTCAACTATAGAACCTTTTTTCCTTTCACTTGCTCGTTTTTCAACTCCACACTCGGCGTTAAGACGATACACGAGGGGTAAATTCTTCATACAAAAACTGTCGATTATTTCCTCTCTGGTTTTTGAGGAGAGAGCAATGATTTTTTCAACACAGATTGTTATTATTTTTATCTGTGTTGTTGGATCGTTTTGATTTTTTTGATATTTTTATTTTTAAAGACGCTAGAGCCAATCAAAAATTTCCAAAAACGACCTTTTTCATTATGCCGCAAAAAAAAGGTGTGATACTCAAGATTGGTAACAATTAGCCAAAAAAACTAAACGGTCCGACGCATAATATTATTTCATTGTTATTCAGATTCTCAGATTTTGTTCCGATTGATTAAGTTTTGAAGGAGGAAACAGTCGAGATACTGGGGAGGCTATTGCTGTCTTGTATGGGAACCCTGCATTTATGATTAAGCACTGAGACTTGGCACAGTTGTTCCTTGGGTGGCCCTGAGTAGATAAAGACCGGGAGGCATCAAGAGCCCCCCTTAATTTAGGAGGGAGGAGGGGGAAGGCTGGCGCCGCCGCGCTTCCTTTGTAACCATATTTCTCTAAAACGATACAAAACACGGCATGCGGTATATCATTTTCGGATAAATTAAGGACGAGGAATTCATTTTTAGAACAAAAAAAGTATACTTTAGAACAAAAATACAAAATAAAATGGGAAAATATTAAAACGAGATTTTTTTTATACATATTATTGCACATTTTATAAAAACTGTAATAGTAATTTTCAAATAAAAAATATTATTTAAGAGCTACATTTATCTACTTTTAGAAAATGTATAATTTGTTAAAAAAAAAATTAAAGGACGAGTGATAAAAAATAATTTAAATCGCCCGACAGGGTGATCTGAATGTACATTTTAATAAGTTTTGTCAATGATTTCAGGTATAATCACTATTTTTAACACACGAAAGCCCTAATCATTGTAGTTTATGGCTATTTTAGTGTTTAATGTACTTAAAATAAAAAAAAATAAAAAAAATAAAAATGAAATAAAAATCTTATAACTTTTTTATAACATTGTCCTATTTTTCCTTTCTACACACTATAGATCTAGAAGCAATAAATATCACTAGAAAGCTACATTTATGCAGTTTCTAAAAATATATAGTTTGTTAGATAAATATATTACGAAACGCGAGATAAAAAATAATGAAAATGACATGGCAGGGCGATCTTAATGTACGGGTCAGCTTGTATGATTCGACGAGGTGAGGTAAAGGTACTCAAAGCTCTCAAAAAGTGTAGTTATTTTGGGTATTTTAAATAAAACAACATAAATAGTCTAAATTTAACTATTTATATCACATGACATGATCGATTGATATGATAGGTCAGATATATACATCTGATCCTAATATATCTTGTGAAATAGTAGTTATCTATATGATTTGCATAATTTATGGCCTTTCCATTTTAGAATTTTCGCTCTTGTATCGTCTTAACATACAACTTTGCACCCTTGTACAACAAATAACTATTTTTGTTTTTGTGCCTGTGGCGCTTCACATTGTCACTTTTGTCACTATTTACTTAAGTAAAATAAGGGTATTGTTACCATTAAATTACTGTAATTCAACAGTTTCCATACAGACGAAACTTTCCAGTGCAGTACAATTGGAATCCGATTCGCATAATCGATTCAAACAGAACGCGAGGGCAACAAACTTCCAAATCGCTGCTGAATAACGTACTCGTAGAATACTCACTTGGACGTTCCTTTTGGTGGAAACATAGGGGAAACTACTCGTTCCGTTATTGGAAATAACTAAAAATGTATTCGAACTAATGTGAAAACATACACAATTATACATTCTTGATATGATATGTGTATCTTATTCTATTATAAGGTTTTCCGCATCGCGTTTTAAATTTATTCACAAAATAAAATAAAAAAATAGGAAATGAGCGAAAATTACAAAAAAAATATTATTCTTCTTGCCTTGTTTTGACGTCAGGAATGCGCGGTTATCTTCATCAAATGTTATAGCTTCCTCGTGTTTCTCATATATAATGGTAACGAACACAACTGGCAACCAATTAAAACTAATGCCTGCTTTTGAAAAAATGTTACTTGTAATACGACTCGGCAGCGTCAAATATTTTCCGAATACATTTTCGAGCCCCGGCTTGTATCAATGAGTTTTTCGGAACTTTTGTACGAAAAGTCATTTGATATTACTACGAGTATAGCCTAGTATAGCCTAGTTCTGGTTGGAAGGTGGCAATCGCTTTCGTAAAAGTGCCTACGCCAAATCTTGGGATTAGTTGTCAAATCGGACCCCATGCTCCCATAAGCCGTGGCGAATGCCGGAATAACGCAAGGAGGATATCATTGTATCTGTTATTATGGTTCAATAACATAATTATGTTCCGGGAAACCAGCGGTTTTTGTCAAACTAAGTATCCGTAAATTCCTAACTCAGTTTAGGCTAAATAATTCGGATTCCTAACGAAAGTTAGTCGAACCTGCTTACCGCGAATGCCAGGCGTTCCAGATTTCATACCATTGGCAATTTTCCGATCCCGACCAAAGGGACCAAAAGGGATACAAATTTAATATCTCTGGGCTATCATAATGTTATAAGAGGATTAAATTTTTTTGCTACTAGCTATCGTACTCGAGTATTTAGGTATTGATAATATTACAGAGGCAGGATCGACAAATATTATTGACCGAAATAACATTCAGAAGATATTTCATTGTGAGTTTTAGCTTTGGAGAGCGAAGTTAATATTCAATACCGCTTAATTTTCTACGAATAGTTTTAGCGATAAGCCCAAATTAATTATTTAACGGAAAATGGGCTAAACCTACTATTTTATAAATTACAGAAATAAATTGCGGGTCTTTTGAAAACAGCTTGTTATAATTATAATGCTTTCCAAAGGAAAATAAATTAAAAATAATTCATACGATCCAAAAAGTTACCTACTTATTACAATCAAAATTTAGGTGTTCACGTAAACAAATATGTACAAAAAAAAAATCGGATCACACCTCCATATATAAAGCCTGACCAGAAATATATTATGTTATGACTACGCGCCATGTTGCGGTATTAGAACATTTTGCTTCATACCATACTCAACTGTCAACCCAAACATCAGAATAACAGCGCCTTCCTGGCAATAGTCATGCTTCTGGTCAGGCTTTACGTGGAATAGAGATAAAGAACTAAAATATTTGCATACGAGTAAAACAAATCTCTCATATTTATTGTTCATGTAATTTCGCAGACCTTTAAACGCTAAGACCACCCTGAAACTACTGGAAGGGCGGTACACCGCGCTCACCAGCGCCGTGGTGAGGGTAGACGCGTTGCCTCCCACGGTCGAGATCCTCTGCGATATGCAAGTGCCACTCGCCAACTACTTTAGCAGAAAAAGGGACATCTTTTATAGAGGTAAAATGCATTTTAAAACTGGTCAAATATAATCGGTAGAGACGACGGGGAGCTCTCCGGGGGACTCAAGCAAAAAGGAGAAAGTCCCCGCTCCGAGTCGTTCCTGGTGCAAAATCTGTCCATAGTAATTCAACGCGGAAATGCTGCGAGCGTCATGGGCACTTTTGCACCAGGAACGACAGGGAATAGTTTATTTGGATAGTTTTATGTTTTTATTCTTATAAGTTTTTAGTTATTAGGTATTGTAATTGCTATATTGTAAATATATATAAGATATTGATCTAGAAATTTAAATAAATTATAGAATTCACTATGTCGTTAAGGCAATTTTTATACTTCCAAAAGTTTGAAAACTGATGAGAAAGAAGCAGTCATAAGTCATTTGAATCGTCAAGGTTCCTAAAAATACCTATCCTAAGTGACGATTTCTATCTATGATTTACTTTTAAACTTAAAAGATGTAAGTTATAAGTATTTGTTTTTTTTTTCAGATCCACCTGTGACGCCTCCTGAATCATCGAATTCAATGCACACGTCTGCGCCAGATAGTGGTAATTTTAATACTTAAAATGTATAAGTTATAATTCCTTGCGCAATGTTGTAGTCCACTATAATACCTACGATTTGAACACCTAAAAAAAACTAATGAAGTAGACAACAAATATTTGTGCCTACACTCCTAAAAGTAGTAGCCTATTTGAACTGTAATAAATTCAGTGTTCGGAATAAGAGATGTTTCGCTCTAAGTAGTAAGTGTGAAACAGTGATGTGAGAATCTTTAAAAAAATCTAAAATATGTGTACTCTTACATTTATTAAGCTGATAACCATAAACGTATCATACACGATGATGCGCAGAGTTGCCATACCTCTAATAATACGACATTACAAGTCAAGGTTGGCGTCTTTGTGAATGACGCAATTCAAAAAAATATTCAGCTTATGAAAAGCAAACACTTATTTCACTATTCTTTGTGACTAAACGTTTTCTTTCTTTGTTTCAGGCATTAACATTGCACCACGTTGGATTGTTATGGTCTCACTAATATCTGTGCATTTTATAACAATACCAAATTCATGATGTATTTGATTTTTTAACACTAAAACTTAGCCAAATAAACAAATCTGTAATTAATATATTTATATGAAATACCTAAGCTGTAAAATAAATGACATTATTTTAATTCTTACAAATAAGGTATGTAAATATGTTTAGTTAAGGTTAACTCAAGGTTATTTTTGAAACTGTCAAAACTGTTTTGATTAAGCCAAAGATTTGTGTATTATAAGAGACAAAACAAAAATAATTTATCCAAAGAAATCAGAGTCACTTCGCTATTCTTCTAAATATATTTATACCCTGGTACTATTAAACAATTTTCCAATATTAATCATCACAGTCCTGAATCAGTTTTATTTCATGATTCAGTTAGCAATTATCTCTGTATCTAAATAGGTAAATTATAAATTTTTAAGAAAATATGTAAAGTTAGAATATAATTAAAAGTTTTACTGTATTTATTAACTTATAAGAAAAAACTGGTACTTAAGTAAACTATTCACATTTCCAACAGATATATTAGACTATTTATAGATAATACCTACTTTATTTTCTTTCCCGAGAAAATCAAGCAAGAACGAAAGAGTACTCGTATATTGTAATATAACTAAACGTCATTTATTATTTTGAATTTGTCAAACAAAATGTATTATTATTTGTCGCCCCAAAATCTCAACGATTTTCTTAACCAGCTTATTTGGTTGCCGACATAAATAAATGTAACTACAGAAACTATTTCGTAACATTCCAAATAAATTTAATTACTTTGCTCTAGTCGGAATCGAGAATAAAACTATTTCTTTAAGAATTCGTTTCATTTCGCATCCATTCCTTTTAAAGCAATAAATTAAGCCAAGATTCGTAATAAATTAACAGAACGAACTGTATTCAAGCATGCAGTCGGTGGAATTTTATTTATTTGATTAAGTACTATGGAAGCTCAGGTATTATGAGGTATAAAACTTAACGTAAATACCAGACTTTTCTTCATTTTATATCCAATACCTGAAAGGTAAAAAAAAAAAGAAGTTTAACAGTCATTACCTAAAGATAATGAAAGCTTATTAAAGTTATCACCTGGCAGGCAATTATGGTCGCGCGATAAATGATAAAACATCTGGCCGTCCCTATCGCACTTACTAATAGTGCGATAGGGACGGCCTGATATTTTATCGTCTATCGCGCGACCATGCTACCCGTGCTGTTCTACTTACTCGTACATAATTATATCTTCAGTAATACCTCTTTATTGTTATTTATTTTCGGGTCGTACGGCAAAATAATCAAAGTTTAGAGGAGAACTAGGGAGCGATTATGAAAGTTAGTGATTTCAGTAGGTATATGTAAAATTTGGGATTTAAAAAAGAAACACACACTGTTTCTTTTTTCAAGTAAGACTCCTGCCACATTTTCTGTAAGTAAGAATGGTGTAAATAAGTATCCCTATATACCAAACCACACCTGGCAAGCTACCTATCTATAACTTGTTGAAAAATCAAACAAAATGCACTAAAGCTCATCCAGGTACACCGACCAATTCACCATCGCCGTTCAAAAAGATTGGATAGGACAGAGGACGTTACTTTAAAAAGTCACCGTCATCACACAAGTGGACAAAAGCCTCCATGCGGGCCTGTATTCTGATCGGAGCTTTTAAGGGACGTTTTATGAGGAAATGTAAAATGTATCCAAAAAATACAATATTTACAGTTTCTGTAGTATTCAATACAAATTAATTTTAAAGATAGAAGGGGGTATCATTTATACTACATAAATGATGTTATGAGTTATTATTTTTCGCAGTTCAAACTATGTCCAGTATAGTTAAGGAAAGTATCAAAACTAAAATTTGGTCCCAACCAGCCAAAAATGCTAAACAAAAACAAAGGTAGCTTTGTGAAGGAAGTGATTCTAGTGCGTGAACTTTTAGGACTTACCGGTCAAGAAAGGCTTAATATGAATACGTTATCAAAGCCGACGTCGTCGCTAATGTGTCCTCCTGGAGGTATTATATTGACTTTATTTTTATTTTTATGGAATAGGCAGCAAACGAGCAGACGAGCCGCCTGATGGTAAGCAGTCATCGCCGCCCATGGACATAAGCAACATCAGGGGAGCCACTTATGCGTTGCCGACTTTTCTACTTCAAACAAAATCAGGCACCAAGCACATAATATGAAATATATATGAAAGGGTGATTAGATATACCAAGCCAATAGGATAAACCACATATTCAAAGAGAAACGTACTCGTAATTGATATGGACGATAATGTACAATACAAATATCTAAGTCGTACGCAAAGAGGATGTGGCATGTGGCGAACCTCTTTTGAATCTTTGGGTTAGCTTACCTCCGCCTACGAACGCAGGCCGCTAAGATAATTTTTATACCTCGTTGTCAAAACTGACTTATGTTATTCTATTTTTAGATTTGTCAAATAAAAATACGTACAAGTTATTTTGCTAATTATTCAATATAAATAGTAGTCCCAGAAGTTCTTTGTTAAGATTGGTCCATAAGGTCTGAGGATAGGAAAGATTTCAGGAAAAATTAACACAAGCAATCGCGGTTAAAAAATACCGGACTAAGATCAGAAATAACAATTTTTGTGTAATACTATCTATATTTTTTCCATGAAAAGCTTTTTTATTGACGCTTGCATCAATAACGTTCCAGAAATCATTTTTTATAATCGTTACTTAAAAACAAGAAATTTTATGTAACATACACATATAATTGTCAACATAAACACGAAAACGTTTTAGTCTCAACACATACTCAAAAGTGGTAAAGTTTAAGTAACGCACCAAAAGAACCTACTACTTATTAAGCGCTGCACATTTCAAGATTAAACGCTTTTAGAACAACAATAGAGATTAGAAAATAAATCCAACCAGGGACTGGAAGTGCATTTCCTTCAGGAAAGAGCTCAGCGTGTTTCTTCTTATACATTAATTTAAAACAAATTAATGCGTCCGACATAGCAGACATTTCCGACGGCAATGAGGAAACGTTCTAGATTTAAATTTTTATAATAGGAAGAAGTCCCCTGGCGGTTAGAAATGAGTTATTTGTATAAAATGTACAGCAGTACACTGTCGATAACGCGGTCTATGATTTTGAAACCACCTTTTATTAATAATGAATACCAATGAATACCGCCTGTTGTCTGCCTCTATTTATAGACCCAGAGCCCAGGCCCGCCAGACCTTCCTCAAATTCTCAAGGATGAAACTTTGGGACAATGTAGAGTTCATATCGGCGGTTAATGTGTGCATATTTTCTAGTTCGGCCCATCGGCCAATTTTTTGCTATCAAGTGATGAAGGTGAAAAAAAAAAGTGCTTACTTTCCTTAAATTCTCAAGGCTGATTTTTATATATGTGTTAGAGCACGTTGTTAGAAATTGAATATCATCAATGCCAGACCGTTTCCGCCGGCCATAACTTTTGCCAGACGCGACAAAGTTGGCAAAAAACGACTCTAACTTACCTCATTTTCTCAAGCCTGATTTTGATATATGATACGCAGGGACCTATAACCAGACCGTTTGTAAGCAGCCAGACCAATCGGATGGACCCAACCATCCGCCAGACCGACTTAAAGTTTCGATATGAGCATTAGTAGAATTGAAATATTCTGGGTCTATAAAAGCTAAAAACTTGAATTTTCTACATTAAGCTACGTGTATATTATATACTTGACGTAATAAGCGACTTTCAAAAATTTTACTTCTAAGGAAATAAAAAAATGAAAGTTTATATGTGGTGCAAGATTAATTTTAAGCTATGAATTTTATTTACACTGCGTAAGTACATGTGTATTTTATTATAAATATAACTTTTACCAGACGCGACAAAGTTGGCAAAAAACGACTCTAACTTACCTCATTTTCTCAAGCCTGATTTTGGTATATGATACGCAGGGACCTGTAACCAGACCGTTTGTAAGCAGCCAGACCAATCGGATGGACCCAACCATCCGCCAGACCGACTTAAAGTTTCGATATGAGCATTAGTAGAATTGAAATATTCTGGGTCTATAAAAGCTAAAAACTTGAATTTTCTACATTAAGCTACGTGTATATTATATACTTGACGTAATAAGCGACTTTAAAAAATTTTACTTCTAAGGAAATAAAAAAATGAAAGTTTATATGTGGTGCAAGATTAATTTTAAGCTATGAATTTTATTTACACTGCGTAAGTACATGTGTATTTTATTATAAATATAACTTTTACCAGACGCGACAAAGTTGGCAAAAAACGACTCTAACTTACCTCATTTTCTCAAGCCTGATTTTGATATATGATACGCAGGGACCTGTAACTAGACCATTTGTAAGCAGCCAGACCAATCGGATGGACCCAACCATCCGCCAGACCGACTTAAAGTTTCGATATGAGCATTAGTAGAATTGAAATATTCCGGGTCTATAAAAGCTAAAAACTTGAATTTTCTACATTAAGCTACGTGTATATTGTATACTTGACGTAATAAGCGACTTTCAAAAATTTTACTTCTAAGGAAATAAAAAAATGAAAGTTTATATGTGGTGCAAGATTAATTTTAAGCTATGAATTTTATTTACACTGCGTAAGTACATGTGTATTTTATTATAAATTTAAAGAAGAAAAGTAAATTAAACTTTTTTTCGGTCGTCGAACAAGGTGGTTTAAAATTAGTTTTAAGATCGATCCTTTTTAATTTGTGGGCGAGGGACCTCACACTATGTATAAAGGCACTATGTGTATGTTGCATATAATGTCAAATCCCTCGCATACTACAAAAGTTATTTAAGCATTTATATAAGTTCAGTTAAAATGAGGTGGAAAGTATATAAGTGTATATGTTGTGTACACACGTAAAGTATTCTAAACTTTTTATAACGGCATACATGTATTTGAAGAATGCCAAAAATTTATTCGTGTCTGAAAATTCAGCATCTCCGACATGGGTTATAACGGGGTTGATGATGTTCGTATTGAGTACAAATGTTTAAACTTCCTAAACTTGTAATTCTAAAGTTCGTCACTTAGGTATGTTACCATGTTTTGTAGGAGAAAGGAAATTCGTTTAGTTATATACCGTTGTAACATTGATTGTTTACTTCTTTGAATTGAATATTTAATTTATAATGCACTGCACCAATTTGTTTTTTCCTTGTTTACGTTATTTATAATATAAAATTCAATTCGTTATTCAAGTTTTTAGCTTTTATAGACCCGGAATATTTCAATTCTACTAATGCTCATATCGAAACTTTAAGTCGGTCTGGCGGATGGTTGGGTCCATCCGATTGGTCTGGCTGCTTACAAACGGTCTAGTTACAGGTCCCTGCGTATTATATATCAAAATCAGGCTTGAGAAAATGAGGTAAGTTAGAGTCGTTTTTTGCCAACTTTGTCGCGTCTGCTAAAAGTTATATTTATAATAAAATACACATGTACTTACGCAGTGTAAATAAAATTCATAGCTTAAAATTAATCTTGCACCACATATAAACTTTCATATTTTTATTTCCTTAGAAGTAAAATTTTTGAAAGTCGCTTATTACGTCAAGTATACAATATACACGTAGCTTAATGTAGAAAATTCAAGTTTTTAGCTTTTATAGACCCGGAATATTTCAATTCTACTAATGCTCATATCGAAACTTTAAGTCGGTCTGGCGGATGGTTGGGTCCATCCGATTGGTCTGGCTGTTTACAAACGGTCTAGTTATAGGTCCCTGCGTATCATATATCAAAATCAGGCTTGAGAAAATGAGGTAAGTTAGAGTCGTTTTTTGCCAACTTTGTCGCGTCTGCTAAAAGTTATATTTATAATAAAATACACATGTACTTACGCAGTGTAAATAAAATTCATAGCTTAAAATTAATCTTGCACCACATATAAACTTTCATATTTTTATTTCCTTAGAAGTAAAATTTTTGAAAGTCGCTTATTACGTCAAGTATACAATATACACGTAGCTTAATGTAGAAAATTCAAGTTTTTAGCTTTTATAGACCCGGAATATTTCAATTCTACTAATGCTCATATCGAAACTTTAAGTCGGTCTGGCGGATGGTTGGGTCCATCCGATTGGTCTGGCTGCTTACAAACGGTCTAGTTACAGGTCCCTGCGTATCATATATCAAAATCAGGCTTGAGAAAATGAGGTAAGTTAGAGTCGTTCTTTGCCAACTTTGTCGCGTCTGGTAAAAGTTATATTTATAATAAAATACACATGTACTTACGCAGTGTAAATAAAATTCATAGCTTAAAATTAATCTTGCACCACATATAAACTTTCATTTTTTTATTTCCTTAGAAGTAAAATTTTTGAAAGTCGCTTAATACGTCAAGTATACAATATACACGTAGCTTAATGTAGAAAATTCAAGTTTTTAGCTTTTATAGACCCGGAATATTTCAATTCTACTAATGCTCATATCGAAACTTTAAGTCGGTCTGGCGGATGGTTGGGTCCATCCGATTGGTCTGGCTGTTTACAAACGGTCTAGTTATAGGTCCCTGCGTATCATATATCAAAATCAGGCTTGAGAAAATGAGGTAAGTTAGAGTCGTTTTTTGCCAACTTTGTCGCGTCTGGCAAAAGTTATGGCCGGCGGAAACGGTCTGGCATTGATGATAACCAATTTCTAACAACGTGCTCTAACACATATATAAAAATCAGCCTTGAGAATTTAAGGAAAGTAAGCACTTTTTTTTTTCACCTTCATCACTTGATAGCAAAAAATTGGCCGATGGGCCGAACTAGAAAATATGCACACATTAAACGCCGATGTGAACTCTACATTGTCCCAAAGTTTCATCCTTGAGAATTTGAGGAAGGTCTGGCGGGCCTGGGCTCTTGATCTATTATAATCATTTGTTTTGTCTCCGCTGTATCTTTTTTCTGTATCTCTTGCTGAGGTGTGCCAATAAAGAGTATTCTATCTATCTATCTATCTATACCAACTTAGTGAAACCTATTTTCAGTCATGTTTACCGACTTATCACTAAAACTCAGCAACTAATTATATATTTTTGTTTATTACTTAGATTCAGTGTTTCTATGAAATCAACTCTCTATTTACGTGCACAACAGACCATAACATTCAAGATATTATAAGATCGAGATATTACCCATTTTCGAGAGATTATTAACCATAACGTTTACCATTGGGAAATATAGGTACGGCCACATGCAACTGAAAAGACGTCTTTTTAAAATAATTCGGATCATCTACCGTCCCGGTTGTCCCGGCCGAAGTAAAATACGCGTCTCGTGGGAAATTTATTTGCGGCCGTCGTCCTAAGCTGTTATAATGTGCCTTCGATGTCCCAGACTTAGTTATTGGGAAACCGCATATCTTCCTCAACTACCCGCGGGTTTTTGGAGCGAATCGAGATAAGTTACCCGAAAATGGAAAAATAAATGTTTACAACATTTTCCTCGCTACTTGTATACCTAACCGATTTTGTAGCTTTTTCGATTCCATTGTTTTAGCATCACGTATTTAAATTAGGCTACATTTACCTTTTCACTTCATAAAAATTGGGTACTTCAGGAAAACAAAGTATTTCTCTAATCGAGATACTATTAATTAATTTTAACCCTTCGCTAACAGCTGACGCTCGGAATGCGTTATTTTCACAAGTTTCTTTCCAAGTTACAAACAACCCTTATTGACTAAGGGAAATTAAAAGGGAAAATTAATGACCAGTTTGTTAGCAGCCTTGTATTTTAATACTTAATTGGCTTTCCTAATTTATGTAGGCCAACACGACGTGTAAAAATGCGAGAAAGCTAAGGTGCTACTCGTAAATATCATCTATTGGACATTAGCGTGTCAAACACTGGTATACACTGTTCAATAAGGTAAAGTAGACCGCTACTTATATTTAATAAATCGTTGCATATTTTCAATTAGGACAATCTATATTTTCACAAGGTAGGTACAAGGTACGAGTAGTTAATTTGGACCGAAACACACGTATGATTCACAGCGTGCATTTCGGTGTACTGCCGTCCTCTAAATCAGAACAAATTGAGATATACGGCTCTGTCACCGGAAACTAACTGCCTAACTTAGAAGGACATGGATGATAACTCGCGTTATGATAGAATTTAATTTGACGCAACTAACTTTTCGAAATGTAGTGGTTATGAGAAGTTGGGAACAGTCAAGTGTATAAATATGGGTGTACAAAAGTTACTCAAAAATATATTCCATATTAAAAATTGCTAGCTTTTATTGATAATGAATAGGTTAAAGTCTTAAAAGAAGAGCAGGGAAAAATAATCAAGAACAGGGGTAAGTTAATTATTGTAAAGTAAATAACAAATTTTCCTTCTAAGATTATTTTTGTACCTTTATCCAATCTATCTGAAGGTCTTTGATTATTTTAGGGTGCCCGCTTGTTTACTATGTCGCTCAGATTTGTTAAATCTAGCGTTAAATATCTTGATCGATAATACCTACAAACTAAAACGAACTTCTTGAATTGCATTATCTTTAAGTACCATGGCTCAGTGGAAGATTTAAAAAACGCAGCGAGCGTAACCCTTACTTAGAGGAATGTAAATTTAGATTATGAACTAGTTATAGTATATATAGTGTCTTAAATGCCATACGATAAAAAAACTGGCGCCGGCGCACGAAATCGGAGCGTAGGCTTACACCTTACCTTCGAGAATGTAACTAATAATATTGTGATAGTAATTCATGAAGTACAAAATTACATAAACGAAAAACATTTCTGATATAATTTTATTTGTGAGATTTTCTTTAATCGATACGAGAGCTACTTATAGGCGTTGATATTGTTAAAAATATATTTATTTTAAATATTAATGCAAAACACACCGACTAGGCCTCAAACATCATCCAATATTTTTGTTAAAAAACGACCCTAATGGCCCAATTCGCACTATAAGATAAAATTAAATAGTTTCTTTAAATATAAACTCTATGGATCGGACATGAGTGTCAGTAGCAAATAATAAAAAAATTATGTAAAGAAAAAAGGTCATTCTTGGCTTTTACATATCTAATCCATGTCGTATGTAGAGTTTTATTGACGAATTTTAAGCTTCGAATCGAGCCCACAAAACAGATAACATATTGCAATAATACTGCATATTTGTTAAGCATTCATGAGTTTCAGAATAATAACTGTCCCTCGAGGATATTTATTTCAATATTGACAATTGCAAATGTATTGTTGCTTGTTCTTTTTAAAAATTTTAAAGATAATTTATTTACGTTTAAAATTTATTGGTGTCTATTTAACTGTGATATGAAAACGTTTCTTTAAATAAATACATATACCTATGTTAATAGTATACCAAACTATCATAATAGGTAATATGTTTTCATGAGATAACAGACTCATCTTGTGACAAATGTCTTGTTAGCAGGTACAAAGTAAATATGTAGTATTTTATCTATGTCTATATTTTTGTATAGGTAAATAGCGCTGGAGTGAAAAAGTCAACATCGCTGTTATGTTAGTGACTAAAACGCAACAACAAATAAAACATGTTTGCGTTCAGCGTGGTATGCAATAAAGAGAATAAAACAACATCAATCAATAAACATGAATGTGCTTTTTGGAAACTTTTCGACATATCCCTGCAAAAATACGGCATAAAATATTTCACCTACCCTAGTCAATGTCACAATCGCTTTCGTTTCGCAACCGAATCGAAGCTCTCCCTGTCGCTCTATTCTGTAGTGGTGCGACAGAGCTAGTCTGCGTTTCGATCGTTACGTAACGTCAACGATCGCCACTTCGGCTAGGCTAGCTGTACGGTCAGCAGCTCTGTCACCTGTGTACGTTATTAGTTATCAGTTATTGATCTGTTTTTCTTTCCGCACTTCCAACACCCATAAATTTTGGCAAAACTATATCAATATATATTCTAGCTAATCCTATTGGTCCAAAACTATTTTATGTCATATAGGAATGCCGTCAAAGCATTCAGTAGAGAAAACCTAGTGGGTACATAGAATTCTCTTTAATTTTATGGTTTGTCAGGATCGTAGTAAATGGAAATCCGTGATCTGTGCCTACCCCTCTGGGAAACAGGCGTGATTGTATGTATGTATGTATATAGAAACCTTTTAAAGTGGGTATACGTAGAATTCTCTTTAATTTTATCTTATTTTTTGCAAACTAAGATTTTAAGATAGGACTTCTGAGGATTTGATAGATCTCAAATTCTTATCAAATACACCTCGGGCGGCAGATATCTCGATATCGACTGAAGTGAACAACAAAAAGTTACTAGTACTCACCTATTTCAATTTTAAATTATAATAAATCACTTAAATTTCTGGTTCTGTACTTAAATTTTTCTTTTTTAGTTATCGTATCTAAAAAAATCCAGATCAAATTAATATTCTTATCAATATACTCGTAAGTATGAACAGAATATGCTTTTTCAGCTGAAAAAAATCTGAACATAGGCATACTAATTAATCATATAATAAGGATTTTCTATAAATCAGAAACGCCGGGGTGTAATTATCTCACCATGTGACGGAGATTCAGATGGCACTGCGACGATGATTGAACGACCTACGTGGGTATTGTTTTCCTTTCACAACAAATAAAAAAAATCTTACGTTGTTACACATTAATAATTTTGATTGACTGCCTTAAAGAATTTATGCGGGGTGTAATTTTTACAACAAACAATATTCAAGGAGGATATGCTCATCATGTCCATAAAATATTGCCTGTTATAAAAATTACACCCACAGAATTACCTACACAAGGTGTCTCACATTTAAATGGAGAGAGAAAATTGATATAGATATCATACACGAAAGAAAAAACGGCAAGGCCCACTGGTGGCCGAGCCGGGAATCGAACCCGGGTCTTCAGCTTACGTGTATGATATCTATTTCAAATTATAATTTATATATAGTAGAGTAACTACTTGAAAAAAGAACAAATCAAAAATATTCAATAAAATAATTTGATTTGTTCCCTAGTTGTGGAGAGAGAAAAGTTTCCGTACATTGAAACTCACCAGTTGGATGTCCTGTCTCATACCTACATATGGCCCGCTTGATAATAAGCAATCTCCGTAGCCTGTGGTGTTACATGCGCGTTGTCAACCCTGACACTGCACCCTCTAAGCTCTGGCATCCTTACTCACCAACAAGAACAAACATCATCAACATCTTTACAGCGACAAATAGAGAAATATTTATTTGATAAAGCCCCGCATTATTGTCAGCTTGTTATGTACCATACGACCAAATAACAGAACTCTCCTCTCTCCATTCATATCCGTGCAAACAAAGGAAAAGCAGATAAATATAAAGTCTGGCATTATATGCCGCAAGCACATTATATTCTAAGAAAACACAAAGAACCGTACATTTTCTCCGTCAAAAACTCTCATAATAGAATTGTGTTCTATTTTGCGGGCTCCTCTAATGCATCGTCGAATAAAGCTAATGCATTCTTTTGGACCCGTCTGCGTTATGCCAAATTTTGCGGAAAGAAATATTTTAGGTATCCATTATACTTTGATTTGTTGTTTTATTCTTTACTACCCTTTGCCCTCGAATTCGGCTGCGCGGCATTATGAGAAAATGGGTTAGCTAGATCGTACAGACAACCAATTAGAATCCTAGTACCACTCTAGAACCCTGTCGTATTGACATCGTGCTTTATTTGCTATAGCAGCCACTTTGACTTTTACTGTGAAAGGGTTCTACAGCGGCCTAGGATCCAGATTGGTTGACTGTACCTAATGCTTTATGAATTACGCTTCAATAATTTTACTTCCCCGGTAGAAGTCAGATAATTTTTATCCTTGTAGAGGATAATTTTTAGGACAAAACCTCCCTAATATCTACGACTCAAACCATTGCATCGAAACTAAATCGGTTTTGGTGATTTAAACATGACACATAGACTAACATATAGACTCGCATTTGGATTTTACTCTTCTGTTTGGGCTTTAGAATTCAAATACCTACAATATAGACTAAGCAGTCCTGAGCCTGAACAAAAATGTGAGCTATAGTACAAAGCCCTTATAAATAAAGTTTTTGTTTTGTTTTAGTTAGTCTTTTTAAAGGTTTAACATAGAAATATCTCACTCAATCGGTTTTAAAACAAAAGGGTACTTTCATATTTATTCACCGGTTCACGTTTTGTATTTTATTTTTACCCGACTACGGCAACGCAAAAGGAGGGTTATGATTTTGACCGCTATGTATGTGGGTATGTATGTATGTATGTATGTATGTATGTATGTATGTATGTATGTATGTATGTATGTTCATCTGTTCCCTCATAACTTCTTAAGTACTCATTAGAATTTGACAAACGATACGTCATTCGAATCGTCTTAATCGTCCGCTGGTTATAGGCTACATGACGTCACCGCAAACGAAACATGGCGCCCTCTAGAGGGCATAAAGTAACGAAGCAAAAAAATAAAATGAAGTTATGATGACATGTTGTATATCATTTGAAAGGGCTTAATTAGCACATTTCAAATATGTATATATTGTTAGCTTTATTCCCAGATTTACTTGATTACACCGGATAATTCATTGATTTCTGATCATGTCACGTACTCGTAAGCTTATATGGACTTTTAAAAATCTAAGACACATTGCGACCAAAACTCTTCTCAATCAAATTTATACTTGTTTAGCGCAATCTGTTCTTACATATTGCATCTCAATCTGGGGTGGAGCCACTAAAACCAAATTTCTCCAATTAGAGAGAGCTCAACGAGCGTTGCTCAAGGTCATGTACCTTAAACCATACAGGTTCCCTACCGACAAGCTGTACGAAATTAGTGACCTTCTATCGGTGAGAAAACTGTATGTGTGGAATGTGACTCTTCGAAGACACAAAAGTACTAAATATTGTAAAGTGGATACGTTAACCAGGTCCACAAGGAAAAAGAAACGTAATGTTATCCCCACTCCAATAACAAAGTCTGCTTTTGCTAGGAGGCAGTATATCGCTCTATCTGCTAAATTATATAATCATTTGGATAATGACACTGACCTGTACCCCTTTTCTTATAAAGAATGTAAAAATAAAACACTAAACTGGCTTAAAACTAAAACCTATGCAGAGATAGAAGACTTGTTAGTTAAAATCATCTAAGTAGCTCCTATCGAAACTGAATATTTAATTATTTATACAATTTTTACTCGCATGTTAACATATACTTCACGCACTCTTTCTCTCACACACACACACACTCTCTCTCTCACACACACACACACACACACACACACACACACACACACACACACACACACACACAACCGCGCGCGCGCGCTCACTCCCGAGTGGCTCTTAAAACTAACCTAGTGCTTTCTTCTTTTAATTACTATGCATGATCTCTGTAATGTTAGATTGTTACACTAATTAATTTTTAATTTTCAAATCAAAATGTTATTTTCTTGTTTACTTTTAATAACTTATGTTTGTTATCGTTAGTTAGCAACCCAGTAAGGAAGAGCGGTGTCTCTTGACACAGGTATCTTGTATACTTAAAAAGAGACACCATCATGTATATTGTTAAGTTCTGAAGTTAATGAATAAACCATTTTTATTATTTATTATTATTTCTCGAAAAAATTGACTATTTGCAAATCCGCAAGCGCTCTGACATAGTTCCACG
This sequence comes from Leguminivora glycinivorella, assembly GCF_023078275.1. NCBI lineage: Eukaryota > Metazoa > Arthropoda > Insecta > Lepidoptera > Tortricidae > Leguminivora > Leguminivora glycinivorella. The sequence continues at coordinate 12,600,594 of NC_062978.1, forward strand.
CATTATCCGACTGCGGTTACACAAGAAGGCTTTTGCCAAAGGAACTAATTTGGCTGCTTTATATATTAATTTTATTAAATATTTGCAATATTTTTTCGACCTAAAGTTCAATTTCGTACAGCAAATTGTCATAATAAGAACTAGATGAAGTTTGACGCTGTTTTGACATTCTGACGTGTATCATAGATTGCATGAAACCCTAGATGAAGGGTATGTTACGTCATCGTGCCAGAACGACTTTCTACTACGACAATATATTATTGTCGTCGCATCGCGTCGAAACGGCGTCTTCTTTCGTACAGTTGGCCCGACGCGACGCTCGCGAGACGCTAGATGTGGGGGGACCCTAAAGTGTCACGCGGTCCTAAAACGGGCGCCTTCGGCACCCTCTAACTTAAAGTGTCGGGCGAAGCTCGACACACGCGGTCCTAAGCCGGGCGCCTTCGGCGCCCTCTAATTTAAAGTGTCGGGCGAAGCCCGACGCATGCGGTCCTAAACCGGGCGCCACCGGCGCCCTCTAACTTAAAGTGTCGGGCGAAGCCCGACGCACGCGGTCCTAAACCGGGCGCCTCCGGCGCCCTCAAACTTAAAGTGTCGGGCGAAACTCAACGCACTTGTTCCCAAGCCGGGCGCCGAAGGCGCCCTCTAACTTAAAGTGTCGGGCTAAGCCCGACGCACGCGGTCCTAAACGGGCGCCTTCGGCGCCCTCTAATTTAAAGTGTCGGGCGAAGCCCGACGCATTCGTTACCAAGCCGGGCGCCGAAGGCGCCCTTTAACTTAATGTGTCGGGCGAACCTCAACGCACTCGTTTCCAAGCCGGGCGCCGAAGGCCGAACGCACGCGGTTCTAAGCGGGCGCCTTCGGCGCCCTCTAATTTAAAGTGTCGGGCGAAGCCCGACGCATTCGTTACCAAGCCGGGCGCCGAAGGCGTTTGTAAATTTTATATATACTTGCAGAGATTCCGAAGATAACCGTGGTCGTATGACACTTATTTACCCTAAAGTTTATAATTGTGGCATACGACCACGGTTTTCTTCGGAATCTCTGCATACTTATATAAAATTTACAAACTTATTATAACATTGAATTTACGTATTAAAAAAAATACACATCTGTGAATATCATGCATTATAATTTCATAAAATAATTCTATCTTGTTTTATACTTTTTAGAGCACATTTTATAGTAGTCGGGTTTTAGTTTTTGAACTTATTTTTTTATATAAATGAATTATTTTAGTGTTACTTATTAATTATGATTTGCGTGTAAAATAATGACGCCGATCTGATTTAATTTATGTGAATAAACAAGCAGCAGTTTCAAACAACACTTTTTTATTTCCATTATTTTTATGGTTGTTCTCCTGATGTGCCTGCGCCTGAACTCCGTCAAACTATACTAAGGCCCACTTGCACCAACCACTTAACTAAGGGTTAATGGGCTGTCCACTGTTAAATTACATATAAAATGGTGGGTTAACCCTCCATTTTCGTTGGTGCAAAGTGGTCCTAAATGTATAAACAGGTTTGACGAAGTTGAGTGTCACTAATGACTATAATGGAAAAACTACTACTATTTACTACAAGGTAATCCTTTCTTGTCGTATCCGATAAAGGCGATATGTAACGAGACACTGACTCTTATAATGTACCAGCAAAATTCTTCAAAATGTACGAACATATCATTTTCAGTATAATATGGTGTTTTTTTCTCGAAGAGGGAATTCGTAACTCGTGTCGATTTAAAACCCTCCCTTCGATCGTGTTTTAATTTATCGCCCCACGTTTCGAATTTCCTCTTATATCGTAATGTACTGTTTAATCATATCAAAAGATTAAAATCTGACCGTCGACTGCAAAGACAAAGAGTCAAAGGGCACATGCACGGGCAACTGCACGCGATGGGATATTGGAATAAAGCGAATAAAGTCAAAGCCGGCTCTATATGCATGTAAATCTGCCTCGGGCCCCGATACCGAATACAGATTGAAACGAAAGGAGCTTAACATTTTTATTACATACTAGCTGTTCCCGTGGCTCTACTCGGAGTTGCAAGGGACTTGTTTATGACTACACATTTTCCAGGCTCGAAGTTCGAGTGCTACGGAATTTTAGAATCGAATATTAATTCTGATATGGATGCCATGGACTATTCCCAATAAATATTAGTTACCTCTTTGGGTTAGAAGGTCTGATGGGAGTCGGTTTCGTAAACTCTAGTGCCAACAAATTTTGAGACTATTTTATTCAAGGGGTAGCTTTGCTGAGCCGTGGAAAATGCCGGGATAACGCAATGAGGCGGAGGATGGATATTTGGAATATTTTAGTATCAAATGAAATTTCTTCTAACAAACAACTACAACTACATTTTCAAAATATTTTGCCCCACATAAATATAAATAAAATATAAATATTGGGGGACACCTTACACAGATCAACATAGCCCCAAACTAAGCAAAGCTTGTACTATGGGTGCTAGGCGACGATATACATACTTAAATAGATAAATACATACTTATATACATAGAAAACATCCATGACTCAGGAACAAATATCTGTGCTCATCACACAAATAAATGCCCTTACCGGGATTCGATCCCAGGACCGCGCTGCCGTCCTAAGGTAAAAGGCAGCTATTCGACATTTTGCCGAAATTGACTTATTGTAATATTCGTAATGTACAGGTTAAGCTGCATCGACCACTTTTTTCCGTTTTTCGATATGTTGCCTAGTTTCCGAGAAAATTTCTTTAAAAAGGCAGTATTTGCACTAATTTTCCAAGATTTCCTAGCCAAAAAAGCAGCTATTTAACAAAACTAAGCTAAATCAACGTATATGCAGATATACGTTTTTTTACGCTCTGGTTAGGTTGACATGTTATCCAGTATTACTAGCCTAAAAGTACGTAAAAGTGAAAAACTAGGCTAAAAATACGTACAAGACGTTATACGTAGTTTTAGCGTAGGATTTTGATAAATTTTTTAAACTGATACTAGTCTAAAAAAGCGTATATACATTTTTTCTGTAAAAAATGTCAAATACGCCATTTAAGCCTAGTATCGCTCGATTGTTTTACAACACAATATTAGTCTATAAAAACGAATAAGTGTTATACGTTCTTCTTATTTTGTATGGGTGTCATATTAAACGTAAAAAAACTTTTAAAATGGGTGAAAGTGCTGCAAACTAGCCTATAAAACAGTATATGCTCCAACCTTTGTCAATCCACCCGCCAGCCGAAAGATACTTTATGCTATGGAAAAGCCATCAGTGACGAGCTGCGAGCACCGGCGCAGCTTGTGACTAACAGTACGAGAGCGCAGCTGGCTTTTTTCGCGCGAAATATTGATCGAAACCAAACGAAGTTAGGAAAAATACTGAATGATTGCATTTTTGATACGTTTTAACAATAATAACTATTGTTTACATTTCCTACATCATTTCTATTGTCATTTTTATTCGAGATACATACATTTAACTCGATTTTCAGATATTATTGCTCGAAAGCAAATACGTCTTTTTAGCGTAGTTTGCGGTGGGAAAGTTGTTCGTATGTAGTTTTTTTTGCCGCAAACTCTATATGAGGTATATTAATATTCCACGGTTTAAGTATTTAACGTTATCCTTTTTGGTTTAATTTACAGTAAAACAAGTAAATAATTTGCAATGAGAACGTTAGAGATGAATATTGATATAGAGAGGGAGGGGTAAATCCAAACAACGATGAATGGATTATGCGTGACATTATGAACATCTCTTGGTCCGATCGTGTCAGGAACACCGCAGTACTACGCCGTGCTAATGTCAGCGGCATTGAAGCCTATCTGATGCGACGACAGTTGCGATGGTGTGGTCATGTCTCCCGTATGTCTAATGACAGAGTTGCTAAGCGCATCTTCTACTCAGAGTTGCAAAGTGGCAAGCGGAAACAGGGCGGCCAACTTTTGCGCTACAAAGATGTGCTTAAGCGCCACATGCGGAGATGTGACATTGAACCATCGCACTGGGAGACTTCGGCACAAGATCGGCCGAAATGGAGGCATACAGTGAGAACAAAAGTGCAAACCTTCGAAGAACAGAGACGAGTGGAACTTGACGCCAAGCGCGACGAGATAAAGGCCCGACCACCTGCAGCCATCAACTATAATTTCATCGGAGGGGTGCTGACATGCAGTGAGTGTGGTCGTACATTTACTGCAAAAATAGGCTACGTCAGCCACCTGAGAGCTCACGACCGTCGCTCTCAATAATAAACCAATACCCAGTCGCTGAGGCCGAAACCGGTCGGGACAGGATGATGATGTGAAATAGGATATTAGAGAGAAAGATATGAGTGTTGAGATGACGAAAGAGGAGAATGAAAGAGGAAGACCTGTTCTACCTACCCCACATAAAATGAGATAAGGGTATGAGGAATAAGAAGGAGAAGTATTGGCAGTAGTCTACATTTTCAACTATGTTTTATTTTACAAACATGGAATATTAATATGAATATAATAGTAAATTGAATATGAAAATAACCATATTTTTGATAACCAGTATCAAAAAGCATAGGCATGGTCGTGTGAAAGTTAGGCCTATATAATAAACTTACGGGGTCATCTGCCACTGTTTCCAGAAAATCCATTAAATGACTATTTTGTTGTAGTCGAATTCAATTTATAACTAATTATTTTGATTGACTTTGATTTTGATACTCACTATAAACTTTTGGATCGCAATTTTTGTATTGTAACATTGTTGAAGATTTTTATGGTTGCTCGATGTTATCTGTTTCTTAGCTTAATTCATTTCAGGGTAGTTCGACGGATTTAATGTTTTCGCAACAAACTCGACATCATTCTTTTGATACCAGACCGGTACTTGGCGAGCGTAGTGAAAAGCAGCTTAATCGTACCAGAAGAATATTTGATCCCTGTACTTTCATATACTTAAGCAGAACCTGCTTATGAAGGCATTCCTTCTTGTAAATCTAGGAATGTAAGTTTCCTTAAACAAAAAACGAATGGACAAATTGCTTGCCAAACCACTTTTTGCCCAAATTTTTCGCAAAAAATCATTTTATCGTAGGTATTTGAAACCTATCAGAGGATGAGGTACCTCTTGGTCGTTTAACTTCCGAGCTCGAGTTTTGACGGGTGATTCCTGAGTTTGGATGTATTTGTTTCATGTATATAACCAGCCGCAGTGAATGACGCTCTGTAGCTTACTGAACTATTGCTACATATTCGCACAATCTCTACTAGAAATTGGTAAAATTGTTTTTTGTTTGCAAACTGTTCGTCACATAATAATTATATTATCTTTTTCTCTAAATTTTTTTATAGAAAAGAGCCGGGTTTTTTAGAGCGACCATGAAATTCTTCTAAACTGTATGTATAATTCATGCGAAACCATTTGGTAGTAGGTAGTGTAAACTGCTTTCTAACTCACATCTTGTGCGGCCAATTTCATAGTCATCCAAATCCTTTGCAGACAGATTGGTCACAATTAAAACCCGTTGTTGTTTTACCTCTCATCTTGGCATTAAAATTACATAATTATAATTTATTTTGCCTCCAATTCTCAGAAGTGACGCGATAGATTGACATATGACATAATGATATAAAAATTGACCTTTTTTTCAAAGCAAAATAACAAATTGACCTTTTTTATCATTACTTACTAACTTGTTTCCATTAGCAACGTAAGAAAGTTTCCACAAAACTCCGAATTAGTACACGTATGTTTAGTATACAGACGGCACTCTTATCATCTAGGCTTTGAGGAAAAATGACGATTAGATACTAATAATTGACTACTTACTGACTAACTTAAAAGAGCAGGTATTATTGTGTACTGTAAAAGTTTATTATATTATATTTATCACTATCCAAAAAGAATCGATAGATCTAGTTTTTTTTTTAAGTAAATAGGGACAGAATGGCGTTTTCTTGTTTCTTTAATACATACGTTTTTAAACGACGTATTTGCATTTTGTTCCAATTTCTTCCAAATATACTAATCTATAAAGCCGTATATACGATTTTTTTGATAGTATGCGTTCTTTTAGACTAGCAGTACAGTCGAAAATCTGGAAAACTCACTAGGATACTAATTAAAAAGGCCGAATAACTACGATACTGCCTTTAACTTAGAATCTCGAGTGCTAGATGGGCATTGTTGCTAAGCAATAAGATAGTATGTGATTATATACGGCGTTATAGCCTAGTTTAAGAGAAAATCCTAGATTAGAACACCGTATAAAGCATGTTTTACCATTTTTGAAGCTTAATACTATGCAAAAAGGCTTTTATCGAATTAAAAAAAAACCAGTCGCTGTACAAACACACAAATAATGTCTAAAATAAGTAAACACTTATACCTACTATATACAAAAAGAAATAATGAAAAAAGTTAATCCGTTTTGTAGAAATTCAAAAAAGAAGGTTTTTTGCGATTATCTCAAAACTAGCTTTTGTCGAATAGCTGCCTTTTACCTTAGGACGGCAGCGCGGCTCAGCAGGCAGGGTCACTACCGACTGAGCCAGACCGGTCGTCATGTTGATAGGGTGCGTCTTTCTTTTTAGTTTTTGAACCATTAAGACGGTTTGACGGACCCAGTTGTCCTTTTCAACAAGCACGATTCACAAAATATTGTGAGAAGTTTGTGTCAGATGGTTAAATACATTTTCAGTTTTCTTTTTTTTTCAATTAAACATAAAACATTTTATTTGAGTAATGTAAATGAATTACCAGTCGCATAAACTCAGTGGTGTGTCGTTCAGAAATTTTTCTTGTATGTTGTTATTTGTTGGCCACAAATGTTGTAGAGGGTTCGAAAAGTCGGGATGTGTTACAAATTCATAATACACAACATAACCCGTTTACATAATTGTAGTAATAAACAAACAATACATGTGATGATGACGGTCGCAGTATTGCAACCCGACAATTGCCCGGTAAAATGTGACGGCATCAAATAACTGACCAGCCGTTGCCGTCCAGTGAACTGGTCGTTTGTAAGCCCGTTTGCGAGCGTTGAAATAGTACATCGTGTATTAAGGGCGGAAAGTGAATAAACTTAGTAATCCTTCAATCACCCGTGATATACACAATGTTTTTCATCCCACTTGCGAAGTAATAACCAAATTTTAAACAAAATTGAAACACCTAAGTTGACATTTCGAACATTCGTTCGCCATCTTGTAATTTTTGACAGGTCGTGGAAGGCCCCATCCAGGTATTCTTTTTACCGCCTTCGGGCGGTAAAATAGCTCATTATTACGTATCAGTATGCAGGCATGTAATAACGCCGTTTACGAGCGAGTGTGATGAAAAATAAATAATGTAATTGAATTAACTACAAAAACCGGAATTTTTTCAACTATCACTACACCTTCCCTAATCTGGTTAGAAATCTCTCGCAAACTCGTCAAGTATAAGAAAACTAAGATTTACAACAGTAAGCTGTTTCTGAACCGATAAAAAGGAAGGAAACGTGTCGAATGGAGAACAAGCTTTTAAAGCGGGTGAAGTGATGCCTCGGGCAGTCCAGGAAATACGGGTTTTCTGCCACTAAATCTGGAGCGGGATAAAAGAAAAGAAATAAGCGTGACATTTATTGCTAAGAAGACTGAGATATTATACCTAGTAAGAATTACTTATTGTGCAGTGCAGAGAAAGTACATTCTTTCAAAAAAAAAACGTAGTATGTATAGTTACTTTTATCGGATTGAAACAACAACCGTTATCTTATCTTTACCTATATAAATTTATGGACAACAATATTAATGAATTGAATGTTACTCGTAATAAAATTAAATAAACCTTGCAAGTAGTGAATTCGAAATAGATACATCCCAACGTTTTGAACCCTTTAAGAGTTTTGAATGATTCACGGTTATTTTCATTAGACTTATATTGACCGGGATATAGACCGTGATTACCTTTTTGATTTTTGTGAGCTCCCGATATTTCCACGCAGTTGCATGCATCATGATCACGGAAAACCATAGCGGAAAACGGATGAAGGCGGGTGGTTGTCAAAGTTGCGTAGACAGCGCGATCTACTCCCCTTCGCGCGCGTCGGCTGCGTTCACTTTCAGCGTTAAATATCGGAAGCTCGACAAAAATCAAAAAGGTAATCACGGTCTATATCTCGGTCAATATAAGTCGAACCCTTTGTTTAAGAGATTGTGGTGTTGGAGCTGTTGCTTGACCCCGGATGTCATGGGTTTAAAAAATATTTATTTTCGTTACACCAATGCCTATGTAACTAATTTACAATAATAATATACGCGCACACTTCGATAAGTTTTATCGATTGCTGAACTCAAATCAAGGCGTTTATAAATTTTTTCTACTCCCGTACTGTTATTCGTGAGTTACAAGGTCGTGCATAGAACTTAAAAACCCTACATAAAAGATGTCAGGACAAGTCTATCTAGTCTATACCCTGAAAACATTTAGTAGAAGTAGCACGATATGGCTGTTACAGTTCAGTAAATACATTGCCACCAACTTAACAAACCAATTCGCAGAATCGAGACTCCTTCGTTTTCTGCTGCGTTCATTGGCGACGCGTCGAATCGCATTCAAATGTATGAGAACTCGATTCAACTCGGCTCGATTCGTCTTAGTGGCCAGGCTTCAAAGAACCATACCATAGACAGTTTTATTTTCATGTTTGCACTCAAACTGCATATTCAAAATGGTAGGCGGTCCACTAGATAACTAAGATGACTGAAAGTAGGTATTTGTTGATTTATAATTTTCTTTCAAAATAAGTGCTTGGTCGTAGAAAAAGTATTGTATGCAACGGTGTTTAACTGAGTCAAAAAATGCTCGTGGCGTCTTTATTAACAATTTTCGGCTTCGCCTCAAATTGTTACCCACGCCACTCACCTTTTTTGACCTCTTTTAACCACCAGTTGCATAAAATACTATTAGCGGCAACTGCCTAAACCCTCGTTTATGTATGTAGTTGTGCATAGTTTTGGTTTACAGTAAATTTAAATATCTAGTAGGTATGTATCGTATATGTGGCAACCATGTGTACAGAGTAATTCGATCTAGATGTTACGGAAAATGTATGTATGTATGTAATTTTTAGTTTCAGTAACTGTTTGGAGGCGCTGTCCACCCTCACCATTCACCGAATAAAGCTGGGATTCATGTTCAAGTGACACGTCTGTAGATGCACTATTTCAGCAGCAGATGTCGCCGCTATTGTTAATTTCCACAGTAAAATGAATGACAGTAGACGACGACACGTAATATGGTGATTTCCACAACTGCACTGCAGCTGCTCTACAGCAGCGGGTCGAACGCGCCGCTGTTAAATGTCAATTGTGACATTGCACATTTTTAGTACAACGACGTTTTTAGGTTTGTCTCAAACATAAGTTTTTGCGCATGGCAAGGACTTTAATTGATCTAGCAACTGAATCGATATGGATGACAGTTCTGTAATCCAATCAGAATCATCTGTCAACAAGGGTTGTTGCCAGTATACAAATATCCATGATTTTCATGATGTTAATTATTTTAGAATTTAAAATAAATATTTGATTTATAAATTAGGAAGTTGCTAGAATATGGTTAGAAGATCAGGTGTAATTTTACACACTAGATATTTCAGTCATTTGAAATTTATTACAGCAAATTGTGCTGAAGCTGTCGTTCGATTTGGTATCCCCAAGTCTCCCAAGGTTGTTTTGAGTTCTGAGATCATTTCCTCCTCACTTACTGGCTGGCTCCGGTACAGGTCGTAGGCCTCCAGTGGCTATTTCGCTGTATCATGGATTATCTCTGATGTGGAACAGGAATCCAAATTATGGAGCAGCAGGAGTCCTTTTCTGTGTGGCCTTATGGCTTCCAGAATTGTATTTTCAACCATGAATTGTGAGTAGAGTTTTGTTGAAGTAATATTGAGTTTAATTTCCTTGTGTGATCTTGGCTTTGTAAAGTTTTGACCATGTGTCTCTATTTCCAGTCTCCTGATGGTTTATGTGGCGGGAAGGGTTTGTCAGAGCTGCGAAGGATGAGTCTTCTCAATTTCCAGCTGGTAAGAAATCCAGACTATTAAATATACACATGAAAAGGTTAGGCCACATGCCATTATCTAATGGAGTTTTTTTTCTTCTATTTCAGCTGACTGGGATTTTACATTTTACATTTTAGATTTTAAATTTTAAATTTATTTGTGGTTAAATTTGATTGTTTCCCCCGAAGGGGGTTTCGGTGAAGAGGATGCTTGCCGTAGGCTGAAGCTTTGGTTGCGGTGGTGCTCTTTTGAATTACTGCGCCTGGGGCAACCGCTTTGGCTCACTGAAGGATGGCTTGCATGTGCAGCGGTAACTTCTGGCTTGAAGGTGGGTGGCATTTCTCTTTCCTGGAAGCAAGTGTTAAATTTAGTTAAATTTAGTTTCTATCATCTATGTTGGCACTGATACTTAGGGACTAACCAGTTTTAGGCAATGCTTGTAAATCACTCAGAACCATATTTGCACGGCCCAGCTCTATCGTCTGGCAATGTTAATTTTAGTTAAGGTGCTAAGCTTAAGCTTTTATTGCTGATTTACAAGCTGTACTTTGCATTGTGTCCATTTAGAGAAATAAAACTGTGTGTCACAACTAACCGTTTTATTCCAATTCCATTTAGAACCTGAATCCTTGAGGAGAATCACCAGTTGTGACATTGCACATTTTTAGTACAACGACGTTTTTAGGTTTGTCTCAAACATAAGTTTTTGCGCATGGCAAGGACTTTAATTGATCTAGCAACTGAATCGATATGGATGACAGTTCTGTAATCCAATCAGAATCATCTGTCAACAAGGGTTGTTGCCAGTATACAAGTATCCATGATTTTCATGATGTTAATTATTTTAGAATTTAAAATAAATATTTGATTTATAAATTAGGAAGTTGCTAGAATATGGTTAGAAGATCAGGTGTAATTTTACACACTAGATATTTCAGTCATTTGAAATTTATTACAGCAAATTGTGCTGAAGCTGTCGTTCGATTTGGTATCCCCAAGTCTCCCAAGGTTGTTTTGAGTTCTGAGATCATTTCCTCCTCACTTGCTGGCTGGCTCCGGTACAGGTCGTAGGCCTCCAGTGGCTATTTCGCTGTATCATGGATTATCTCTGATGTGGAACAGGAATCCAAATTATGGAGCAGCAGGAGTCCTTTTCTGTGTGGCCTTATGGCTTCCAGAATTGTATTTTCAACCATGAATTGTGAGTAGAGTTTTGTTGAAGTAATATTGAGTTTAATTTCCTTGTGTGATCTTGGCTTTGTAAAGTTTTGACCATGTGTCTCTATTTCCAGTCTCCTGATGGTTTATGTGGCGGGAAGGGTTTGTCAGAGCTGCGAAGGATGAGTCTTCTCAATTTCCAGCTGGTAAGAAATCCAGACTATTAAATATACACATGAAAAGGTTAGGCCACATGCCATTATCTAATGGAGTTTTTTTTCTTCTATTTCAGCTGACTGGGATTTTACATTTTACATTTTACATTTTAGATTTTAAATTTATTTGCGATTTAATTTCGAGCTCTTCAAAATTTGTTTTCAAGATCTCAAGATTTGAGTTTCATTCAGTTTCTTCAAATTGAATGTTTCACCCGAAGGGGGTTTCGGTGAAGAGGATGCTTGCCGCAGGCTGAAGCTTTGGTTGCGGAGGTGCTCTTTTGAATGACTGCGCCTGGGGCGACCACTTCGGCTCACTGAAGGATGGCTTGCATGTGCAGCGGTAACTTCTGGCTTGAAGGTTGGTGGCATTTCTCTTACCTGGAAGCAAATGCTAAGTTTAGGTAAATTTAGTTTCTATCATGTATGTTGGCACTGATACTTAGGGACTAACCAGTTTTAGGCAATGCTTGTAAATCACTCAGAACCATATTTGCACGGCCCAGCTCTATCGCCTGGCAATGTTATTTTAGTTAAGGTGCTAAGCTTAAGCTTTTATTGCTGATTTACAAGCTGTACTTTGCATTGTGTCCTTTCATCAAATAAAATTGTGTGTCACAAACTAACCGTTTTATTCCAATTCCATTAAGAACCTGAATCCTTGAGGAGAATCACCAGTAGCACCTTGTTTCGTTTCTTTATTAAGTTTTTTTTGCAGAATGAGTCTGCAAGGTTAATTATGGTTAGATTTATTTTGATGACCGAGGCTTTCCCACCAGTTTTCCCGAGCCGGGTGTGGGAAGGCCCCGTTTCACAATTTCGGCATTGATATTGAGCATTTGCGTCATGTAGATACAAGGGCGCATCCAGCTTCGTACCGGGGTTAAGGGTTAATGTGTGTGCCTGGCCCAGGGGGTCACGTGGTCAATTTGTATGGCCAACCTAAGCTTTATTAGGGGTCCTCCTGGAGCCGCGCATGTGGTAGATGCAGTCGGCGGTTGGAAACGGACGGGCACCTTGACGTATTCAGTGTGCGTAGCCGAATGCGCTCACGAAACACTCACGATAATATCTCTTTCGTAGCTATCAGCTATCTATCTCTATCGCTCTTGCGTATTGGCGCGACAGAGCCATACTACATTTCTGCGGCGTTTCGGTGGCGTTTCGCGTCGCAGAAATCCCATTCGGCTACAGGGCCTGAGCTCACAGTAGCTACATAGATAATTTATGTAGGTATGTATACCAGCTAATGTCATCAAAGTTACCTAGTGAACCGCAAACCCACAACCAGACTACCCGAGACGCATGGTCCAGGCGTTCCCGTTAGCATAACCTGACATGACATGATATTACTGTACTAATTTGCGACGTAAATGGAAAACATGTAGTAGGTATTATAAAATGTATGTAATTGTGTTTTAATAGTTTTATTAGAAATACATGGATTAGAAAAGACAAAAAGTAGCCTATGTCACTCTCCATTCAAATCTCATTTAAAAATCATATCCGTTTTTACAATTTATAATAAGTATGGAAATATTCAAGTAATTAAAGGTCAAAAGATTTAACTTAAATTTGAATAAAATCTTAGATTTCGATCGATTCGATCATATTGTTAGTCACAAATTCACAATGAATATCTTTAGTTATTTTATCTTTAGTTCGTAGTTATTTGTGACTTTTGTTAAACAATGCCACCACTAACTAATACCTTTTAAATCCATGCTCATGACAATGTCAATCGAACGATCTGTACACGTATTCGTATAGGTACAGTCAACAACACAGCTGTAAATACAGACAAAGTGCCAAAAAATAACACATCTTAATGTACAGTACAGGCAATAATAGTTCTGTATATATAACAACATGTGTAACATTCAAACGTCGATTAAGAAACTTTCTACTGGATAACCCACTGTATTCAATAAGTGATTTTTTTGACATAACTGTATAATTTATTATTCTCACTATCCTATTGTTATTCTAACATTGTTGTGTTTATTTTTATTCATATTATTGACGATATTTTTGTGATCATGAGACTTATTCTGCAAATTTAACTTATTTTAATTATATTGATACCATTTTCTTTTACTTTTTTGCTGATCACAATATAGATTCTTATAAATTGACATAAATATGTAAACACACCTTAATGTAATCATGTTGTGAAATAAATATATCTAATCTAATCTAATCTACATATTTTTGGCACTTTGTCTATATTCACAGCTGTGTTGTTGACTGAACATACCTATTTTTAAATTGTCCACTGAGTTTTTTATTGCTGACCGCTATAATACTGAGTGTATTTAGACACATCCATGGCGAAAACTTTTAAATTATAAATAAATAAAGCGTCTCACTTAAGCTAAGCTAGAGCAATAACTGGGTTTCAATTTATAATATTTCTCAGTAGATGACACAAACAAAACTTCTGCCTTTGCGGGCTGGTGCTGACAACACACGGATTTAAATCCTACTCCTATTTTTAGCGCGACAAAGAATAGCAGAAAATAAATTACGGCGCCACATACTTCGTAACTGAGATTTTTGAACATATTTATAGCAACAATTTTGAATAAAATCGTTTAGTCGTATTTCACTTCTTATAGATAGTTTGTATCGTACTGTTCGTGGTTACCAATCAATACATTATTATATTTAAGGTGAAATAGATTCAGAGAATACCCTACCATCACCCTACCATCCGATCTAGCCCTTATTTTGTATTTGAAAATATAGTTTGTTCAAATAAATTTTGTGTTAGATTATATTAACCCTTTAATTAATTAACCCTTTATAGGGCACTGATAAAAAAATATCTTACCCTACCCTAATCACACCATATTTTAGTAAGGTCAGTGCGGGCAAGACCGGCATAGTTTATTTGAAATAAAGTTTGAGTGGATAAAACTCTATAATTAATGTAGTCTGGCGTAATGCGCATGGTCCTATGAGATAGCAAATATTATATTTTACAAAGCTTTTATAATATTTTGGTGAAATAAGGTACTTTTAAGTCATAAAAATCACATTTTATAAGGCTCGGCGGGTTGACCGTCCTCCCGCGATGAGTACAGAAAGACCGTCTAGTGCTTGTTGTCGCGTAATTTCATATGAGACTAGGTTCCAAAATCATGATCATTGTTATTTTACGTAATAACAGGGCAGAATGTGCTAGATAATAAATAAAATAATGTTAAAATTTTGAACATATAAGCATTTTTCTATTTATAAGGCAAGACCGGCATAAGTCCCGTAGATGGGGTTCATAACCTTTTCTTTTCAGGTCCAGATATTGTTTTAACAACGAACACCTGCGATACAATTTAGTCATGATATTACAGACTCATATAAATCCAACTACTTATCTGTTTTTGAAACTTTTTTATTAAGAAAAGGTAATAGGATATTAAGATGTCGTGAAGACTCATATAAATCCAACTACTTATCTGTTTTTGAAGGCTTGATGGTGCGTTATTGAGCCAGTTCTGTGTTTATAGTGACGAATAGTGGAATATACATGTGGCGACGAGGATGGAATAGAAACATAAGTAACATAACCTATAAAATCGAGTAACGACCAAAATGTTATTTTAGTTTATGTGTAGTGGGTTTATAAAATTAACTTACTCATACTCATACTCATACTCATTTATTTCTAATATTGTTACATATTACACGTCACAATTGATTTAGGTACATAATTATTATATGGTATATTAAAATTAAAATTATTATATTAGTATTCGTAGTTTGATTTGTCTAAATATGGTAATACATTTTTAAATTACATTAAGGACCATACATACATAAATCACAGCCCGGAATCATTACAATAATTTCCGTCCAACCAAAAGAAATGATATTTATTCGTAATTAGTGAAGTTACCATCTACCTGTTGGTTGGTTTAATACACAAAATTATGTGGTGTTGCTAAATTTATGAATGGTTAAGCTATTTACCTAAATAAGGTATTTACTTGAATGATAAAATGTTGATAATACCAACCTACTTTAAGTTTGCTTGTTATAACAAATAAACAAAGATGTTGAACTGGCATTCCAACAAAACAATTTAGTTAATCTTGACTTTGTTAATGCGTAATCTAATGAAGTGGGGTTATGCAACTTTGTAAACAAATGGTAGGTGGGCACATCCTTTTTTGAACGTAATGTAGACGATGCAATGTTTACATTACTTACATGTTTAAGTAATAAACATGCAAGATAAGCTGGTATAACATTTAATAAGGTACGGATCAGCGAGTTTTAACTATCATTGAGCAAAATCGTACACCTACCACACTACGCATTGCGTTATATTATAAACAGCAGATTACAGAATCTGGACATTTAATTGTCATGTGTGTGAATTGGATAACAGAAATTTTGGCTATTAAGCTAGTTAATACAGCAGATTACCGAATCTGGACATTAAATTGTCATGGAAAAAAAAAAGAAAAACCTACTGGTAACAGAATAACAATGACCTGACCTGTACAGTGTGCACGGCTCATTCAAAGCAGATAAAATGTATCTGGTCATTAAATTGACATGACTTTAAGCCTTACGAGGATAAATATAGATATATGTGGAACCAGCAGATTACTGAATCTGGACATTTAATTGTCATGTAAAATAAATGAAAAAAAAAAACATACTTACCTTGGATAAAGCAGATATATTTATCTGGTCATTAAATTGACATGACTATAGCCTTACGAGGATAAATATAGATAAATATAGATAACCAGCAGATTACCGAATCTGGACATTTAATTGTCATGTAAAATAAATGAAAAAAAAAAAAACATGCTTACCTTGGTTAAAGCAGATATATTTATCTGGTCATTAAATTGACATGACTTTAGCCTTACGAGGATAAATATAGATATATGTGGAACCAGCAGATTACTGAATCTGGACATTTAATTGTCATGTAAAATAAATGAAAAAAAAAAAACATACTTACATTGGTTAAAGCAGATATATTTATCTGGTCATTAAATTGTTATAAACATAGTTAAATAGCAATAAAAAAAACTGAACATTGAATTGTTGCAAATATGAGCTTAATGATAATAACCTAAACACGAAGTAAATTACGGTTATACTGGTTGAACGTGCGCTTAAATGACGCTTAGATCAGATGATAAATACTATCTGAGCCTTCAATTGTCATAATAGTTGATTGACGTCGGTCAATAAATATCATTAAATTGAAACCGAAATAAATTACACATATGAAAGAAAAAAATACCAAGGCCTCCAGTGCCTGAGAGTCTGAGACAACTACCCCAGTAAAACACTCAAGTACAATGACTGAGTACTTTGAGATAGCATAAGTTGAAATATTTTCAATAGAATATGACTTGTGTTAGTTAGAATCATTAAATTGATTGGGTAGGTACAGGTTGCCCCAAGAAAGTCCAGTATGGCTTCTTAATTGTCGTTGGAGGCATTTGACAGCGAAGGTGATCCTACATCAGTAGGAGTTCGGTGGGAGCGCTGGAAAAGAGCACTCTTTATATACCTAGATGCCGCTAACGTCAATCAGAGTGAAAAAAGTGAAAAAAATAATTAAATAAAGACAGTGCATTGGTTTGACATTGCATTGTATATATAAAAAAAAACACGTAGTGGTGCAGTTGAATTGAATAAAATTAAGCGAACGCTTGATACATTTCAACAACGCGAAAACTCTGCTTACCGCCAACAATGCTTTGTTAGGTATGGGTGACCTCAAGAGAAAGACATGCCTATTTAAGTTGATCTATGATAGATTTTCAAAGACAATCTACGTCAGTTGAAAATCATTACAAAAATATCCTGAAGGTCCTGGTCCCGATTGGTACTGAAGGTACTCGTTGTCAGTTAGGGTAATAGGTACATACTGCAGAGATTACCGGCGTGAAGTTAGCAGCCAAAGTTAGCAGCCGCCGATAACCCGACCAAATTAAGAAGTAAAATTTTTTTTCACAATTTGGTGCATAAAAGCTACTAATTTGTTCCAAATAACATTATTTATGAAGTAAATATAAAAGAATACACTCAAAATCAGAAAATCATAACATTTGAGCTCGGCTGCTAACTTTTATTATCAGCGGCCAAACAAGTTATATTAACTCATATATTGTAACCTTAGGACTACCTTAAGGGGAAATAACGTGTAATCCGTAAGAAAGACTATACCTACGACAAAAACAAATCTTAAGTGATACCGATTTTCAAGGTGCCAGAAATTAACATAATCAATAAATACCTAGTATGAAATTTTTCCTCATTAAATCATTATCATCTCCATTTAATACGAATAAATAAACCTTTTCTAAATATAAACCGTATATCCAGTGAGTCACACTATACGACAAAAATAAGCCTAAAATAGTACATGATTAGTAGTAGACAGAAAAATAAAATGAAAAGAAATAACGAGTTTTTGGAATGAATTCGGCTGCCAAGTGATAGCGTTCAAAGTAAACAAGGTACAGCACTACTAAAAACAGATTCAAATAGCCAGTTAGAAGTCAAATAAAACATATATTATAATGTTGCGAAACCAATCATACACCTAGACCTAAAAATTAAAAGATTAATGAAATAAATTCGGCCACTGAGTGAAAGCGTAAACTGAATGAGGTAGAGTTTCGGCATAAATGAACTATTCTAGACGCAAATCGTATATATTATTATTACGACTATACGACAACAGAAAACCTGAAGTGAGATCAAATTTGTAGTAACCAGAAAATGTACATGAAAAACATTGAATTGAAACTATTCCAAATCCCCATTCAAAAATTATTATCTCCAAGTTAAACGGCAAAACTGAACATTTTTAGGCATGAAACATATAGCCTATTGGCCAAGCTACACGACACTACTAAGCCTGATGTGATACCGAATTTGTAGTAGCCACAAAATGTACATGAAAAACATGGAATTGAAACTATTCCAAATCGCCATTCAAAAATTATTATCTCCAAGCTAAACGGCAAAAGTGAACTTTTTAAGGCATGAAACATATAGCCTATTAACCAACCTATACGACACTACTAAGCCTGATGTGATACCGAATTTGTAGTAGCCAGAAAATATACATGAAGGAAATGAAATTTAAACTATTCCAAATCCCCATTCAAAAATTATTATCTCCAAGTTAAACGGCAAAACTGAACTTTTTCAGGAATGTAACATATAGCCTATTAGCCAAGCATAACGACACTACTAAGCCTAACGTGATACCGAATTTGTAGTAGCCAGAAAATGTACATGAAGGAAATGTAATTGTCTCTATTCCAAATCCCCATTTAAAAATTATTATCTCCAAATTAAACGGCAAAAATGAACTTTTTCAGGAATGTAACATATAGCCTATTAGCCAAGCTACACGACACTACTAAGCCTTACGTGATACCGAATTTGTAGTAGCCAGAATATGTACTTAAAGGAAATGGAATTGAAACTATTCCAAATCCCCATTAAAAAATTAGTATCTCTAAGTTAAACGGCAAAAGTGAACGTTTTTAGGCACGTAGTATATAGCCTATTAGCCAAGCTACATGATACTATTAAGCCTTACTTGATACCGAATTTGTAGTAGCCAGAAAATGTACTTGAAGGAAATGGAATTGAAGCTAGTCCATATCCCCATTCAAAAATTATTATCTCCAAGTCAAACGGCAAAAATGAACTTTTTCAGGCATGTGACATATAGCCTACTAGCCAAGCTACACGACACTACTAAGCCTTACGTGATACCGAATTTGTAGTAGCCAGAAAATGTACTTGAAGGAAATGGAATTGAAACTATTCCAAATCCCCATTCAAAAATTACTACCTCCAAGCTAAACGGCAAAAGAGAACATTTTAAGGCATGAAGCATATAGCATATTAGCCAAGCTATATGACACTACTAAGTCTGATGTGATACCGAATTTGTAGTAGCCAGAAAATGTACATGTAGGAAATGGAATTGAAACAATTCCAAATCCCTATTCAAAAATTATTATCTCCAAGTCAGACGGCAAAAATGAACTATTTCAGGCATGTAACATATAGCTTATTAGCCAAGCTACACGACACTACTAAGCCTTACGTGATACCTAATTTGTAGTAGCCAGAAAATATACATGAAGGAAATGGAATTGAAACTATTCCAAATCCCCATTCAAAAATTACTACCTCCAAGTTATTTAAACGGCAAAAGTGAACTTTTTTAGGCATGACACCTCTAGCCTATTAGCTAAGCTACAATACAATACTAAGCCTGATGTGATACCGAATTTGTAGTAGCCAGAAAATGTACATGAAGGAAATGTAATTGACTCTATTCCAAATCCCCATTCAAAAATTATTATCTCCAAGTTAAACGGCAAAAATGAACTTTTTCAGGAATGAAACATATAGCCTATTAGCTAAGCTACACGACACTACTAAGCCTTACGTGATACCGAATTTGTAGTAGCCAGAATATGTACTTGAAGGAAATGGAATTGAAACTATTCCAAATCCCCATTAAAAAATTAGTATCTCTAAGTTAAACGGCAAAAGTGAACGTTTTTAGGCACGTAATATATAGCCTATTAGCCAAGCTACATGATACTATTAAGCCTTACTTGATACCGAATTTGTAGTAGCCAGAAAATGTACTTGAAGGAAATGGAATTGAAGCTATTCCAAATCCCCATTCAAAAATTATTATCTCCAAGTAAAACGGCAAAAATGAACTTTTTCAGGCATGTGAAATATAGCCTACTAGCCAAGCTACACGAAACTACTAAGCCTTACGTGATACCAAATTTGTAGTAGCCAGAAAATGTACTTGAAGGAAATGGAATTGAAACTATTCCAAATCCCCATTCAAAAATTACTACCTCCAAGTTAAACGGCAAAAGTGAACATTTTTAGGCATGAAACATATAGCATATTAGCCAAGCTATATGACACTACTAAGTCTGATGTGATACCTAATTTGTAGTAGACAGAAAATGTACATGAAGGAAATGGAATTGAAACAATTCTTAATTCCCATTCAGAAATTATTATCTCGAAGTTAAACGGCAAAAATGAACTTTTTCAGCGATGTAACATATAGCCTATTAGCCAAGCTACACGACACTACTAAGCCTTATGTGATACCGAATTTGTAGTAGCCAGAAAATGTACTTGAAGGAAATGGAATTGAAGCTATTCCAAATCCCCATTCAAAAATTATTATCTCCAAGTCAGACGGCAAAAATGAACTTTTTCAGGCATGTGACATATAGCCTACTAGCCAAGCTACACGCCACTACTAAGCCTTACGTGATACCTAATTTGTAGTAGCCAGAAAATGTACTTGAAGGAAATGGAATTGAAACTATTCCAAATCCCCATTCAAAAATTACTACCTCCAAGTTAAACGGCAAAAGTGAACATTTTTAGGCATGAAACATATAGCATATTAGCCAAGCTATATGATACTACTAAGTCTGATGTGATACCCAATTTGTAGTAGCCAGAAAATGTGCATGAAGGAAATGGAATTGAAACAATTCCAAATCCCCATTCAAAAATTATTTTCTCCAAGTTAAACGGCAAAAATGAACTTTTTCAGGCATGTAACATAGCCTATGAGCCAAGCTACACGACACTACTAAGCCTTACGTGATACCCAATTTGTAGTAGCCAGAAAATGTACTTGAAGGAAATGGAATTGAAACTATTCCAAATCCCCATTCAAAAATCATTATCTCCAAGTCAAACGGCAAAAATGAACTTTTTCAGGCATTAGTCATATAGCCTATTAGCCAAGCTACACGACACTACTAAACCTGACGTGATACTGAATTTGTAGTAGCCAGAAAATGTACATGAAAGAAAATGGAATTGAAACTATTCCAAATCCCCATTTGGAATGAATTCGGCTGCTAAGTGATTGCGTTCAAAGTAAACAAGGTACAGCTGTACTAAAAACAGATTTAAATAGCCAGTTAGAAGCTTAATAAAACTTATAGTATTAAGTTGTGATAACGAATTTGTAGTAGCCACAAAATGTACATGAAAAACATGGAATTGAAACCATTCCAAATCGCCATTCAAAAATTATTATCTCCAAGGTAAACGGCAAAAGTGAACTTTTTTAGGCATGAAACATATAGCCTATTAGCCAACCTATACGACACTGCTAAGTCTATTGTGATACCGAATTTGTAGTAGCCAGAAAATGTACATGAAGTAAATGAAATTGAAACGATTCCAAATCCCCATTCAAAAATTATTATCTCCAAGTTAAACGGAAAAACTGAACTTTTTCAGGCATGAAACATATAGCATATTAGCCAAGCTATACGACACTACTAAGCCCGTTGTGATACCGAATTTGTAGTAGCCATAAAATGTACATGAAGGAAATGGAATTGAAGCTATTCCAAATCCCCATTCAAAAATTACTACCTCCAAGTTAAACGGCAAAAGTGAACTATTTTAGGAATGAAAACTCTAGCCTATTAGCTAAGCTACAATACAATACTAAGCCTGATGTGATACCGAATTTGTAGTAGCCAGAAAATGTACTTGAAGGAAATGGAATTGAAGCTATTCCAAATCCCCATTCAAAAATTATTATCTCCAAGTCAAACGGCAAAAATGAACTTTTTCAGGCATGTGACATATAGCCTACTAGCCAAGCTATACGACACTACTAAGCTTTACGTGATACCTAATTTGTAGTAGCCAGAAAATGTACTTGAAGGAAATGGAATTGAAACTATTCCAAATCCCCATTCAAAAATTACTACCTCCAAGTTAAACGGCAAAAGTGAACATTTTTAGGCATGAAACATATAGCATATTAGCCAAGCTATATGACACTACTAAGTCTGATGTGATACCCAATTTGTAGTAGCCAGAAAATGTGCACGAAGGAAATGGAATTGAAACAATTCCAAATCCCCATTCAAAAATTATTTTCTCCAAGTTAAACGGCAAAAATGAACTTTTCAGGCATGTAACATATAGCCTGTGAGCCAAGCTACACGACACTACTAAGCATTACGTGATACCGAATTTGTAGTAGCCAGAAAATGTACTTAAAGGAAATGGAATTGAAACTATTCCAAATCCCCATTCAAAAATCATTATCTCCAAGTCAAACGGCAAAAATGAACTTTTTCAGGCATGTGACATATAGCCTATTAGCCAAGCTACACGACACTATTAAGCCTTACGTGATACCGAATTTGTAGTAGCCAGAAAATATACATGAAGGAAATGGAATTGAAACAATTCCTAATCCCCATTCAAAAATTCTTATCGCCAGGTCACACGGCAAAAATAAACTTTTTCAGGCATGTAACATATAGCCTATTAGCCAAGATACACGACACTACTAAGCCTTACGTGATACCAAATTTGTAGTAGCCAGAAAATGTACTTGAAGGAAATGGAATTGAAACTATTCCAAATCCCCATTCAAAAATTACTACCTCCAAGTTAAACGGCAAAAGTGAACATTTTTAGGCATGAAACATATAGCATATTAGCCAAGCTATATGACACTACTAAGTCTGATGTGATACCGAATTTGTAGTAGACAGAAAATGTACATGAAGGAAATGGAATTGAAACAATTCTTAATCCCCATACAGAAATTATTATCTCGAAGTTAAACGGCAAAAATAAACTTTTTCAGCGATGTAACATATAGCCTATTAGCCAAGCTACACGACACTACTAAGCCTTACGTGATACCGAATTTGTAGTAGCCAGAAAATGTACTTGAAGGAAATGGAATTGAAGCTATTCCAAATCCCCATTCAAAAATTATTATCTCCAAGTCAAACGGCAAAAATGAACTTTTTCAGGCATGTGACATATAGCCTACTAGCCAAGCTATACGACACTACTAAGCTTTACGTGATACCTAATTTGTAGTAGCCAGAAAATGTACTTAAAGGAAATGGAATTGAAACTATTCCAAATCCCCATTCAAAAATCATTATCTCCAAGTCAAACGGCAAAAATGAACTTTTTCAGGCATGTGACATATAGCCTATTAGCCAAGCTACACGACACTATTAAGCCTTACGTGATACCGAATTTGTAGTAGCCAGAAAATATACATGAAGAAAATGGAATTAAAACAATTCCTAATCCCCATTCAAAAATTCTTATCGCCAGGTCACACGGCAAAAATAAACTTTTTCAGGCATGTAACATATAGCCTATTAGCCAAGCTACACGACACTACTAAGTCTTACGTGATACTGAATTTGTAGTAGCCAGAAAATGTACATGAAAGAAAATGGAATTGAAACTATTCCAAATCCCCATTTGGAATGAATTTGGCTGCTAAGTGATTGCGTTCAAAGTAAACAAGGTACAGCTGTACTAAAAACAGATGTAAATAGCCATTTAGAAGCTTAATAAAACTTATAGTATAAAATTGTGATAACGAATTTTTAGTAGCCACAAAATGTACATGAAAAACATGGAATTGAAACCATTCCAAATCGCCATTCAAAAATTATTATCTCCAAGATAAACGGCAAAAGTGAACTTTTTAGGCATGAAACATATAGCCTATTAGCCAATCTATACGACACTGCTAAGTCTATTGTGATACCGAATTTGTAGTAGCCAGAAAATATACATGAAGGAAATGGAATTGAAACTATTCCAAATCCCCATTCAAAAATTACTACCTCCAAGTTATTTAAACGGCAAAAGTGAACTTTTTAGGCATGACACCTCTAGCCTATTAGCTAAGCTACAATATAATACTAAGCCTGATTTGATACCGAATTTGTAGTAGCCAGAAAATGTACATGAAGGAAATGTAATTGACTCTATTCCAAATCCCCATTCAAAAATTATTATCTCCAAGTTAAACGGCAAAAATGAACTTTTTCAGGAATGAAACATATAGCCTATTAGCTAAGCTACACGACCCTACTAAGCCTTACGTGATACCAAATTTGTAGTAGCCAGAATATGTACTTGAAGGAAATGGAATTGAAACTATTCCAAATCCCCATTAAAAAATAAGTATCTCTAAGTTAAACGGCAAAAGTGAACGTTTTTAGGCACGTAATATATAGCCTATTAGCCAAGCTACATGATACTATTAAGCCTTACTTGATACCGAATTTGTAGTAGCCAGAAAATGTACTTGAAGGAAATGGAATTGAAGCTATTCCAAATCCCCATTCAAAAATTATTATCTCCAAGTAAAACGGCAAAAATGAACTTTTTCAGGTATGTGAAATATAGCCTACGAGCCAAGCTACACGAAACTACTAAGCCTTACGTGATACCAAATTTGTAGTAGCCAGAAAATGTACTTGAAAGAAATGGAATTGAAACTATTCCAAATCCCCATTCAAAAATTACTACCTCCAAGTTAAACGGCAAAAGTGAACATTTTTAGGCATGAAACATGTAGCATATTAGCCAAGCTATATGACAATACTAAGTCTGATGTGATACCGAATTTGTAGTAGACAGAAAATATACATGAAGGAAATGGAATTGAAACAATTCTTAATCCCCATTCAGAAATTATTATCTCGAAGTTAAACGGCAAAAATGAACTTTTTCAGCGATGTAACATATAGCCTATTAGCCAAGCTACACGACACTACTAAGCCTTACGTGATACCGAATTTGTAGTAGCCAGAAAATGTACTTGAAGGAAATGGAATTGAAGCTATTCCAAATCCCCATTCAAAAATTATTATCTCCAAGTCAAACGGCAAAAATGAACTTTTTCAGGCATGTGACATATAGCCTACTAGCCAAGCTACACGACACTACTAAGCCTTACGTGATACCTAATTTGTAGTAGCCAGAAAATGTACTTGAAGGAAATGGAATTGAAACTATTCCAAATCCCCATTCAAAAATTACTACCTCCAAGTTAAACGGCAAAAGTGAACATTTCTAGGCATAAAACATATAGCATATTAGCCAAGCTATATGATACTACTAAGTCTGATGTGATACCCAATTTGTAGTAGCCAGAAAATGTGCATGAAGGAAATGGAATTGAAATAATTCCAAATCCCCATTCAAAAATTATTTTCTCCAAGTTAAACGGCAAAAATGAACTTTTACAGGCATGTAACATATAGCCTATGAGCCAAGCTACACGACACTACTAAGCCTTACGTGATACCCAATTTGTAGTAGCCAGAAAATGTACTTGAAGGAAATGGAATTGAAACTATTCCAAATCCCCATTCAAAAATCATTATCTCCAAGTCAAACGGCAAAAATGAACTTTTTCAGGCATGTGACATATAGCCTATTAGCTAAGCTACACGACACTACTAAGCCTTACGTGATACCGAATTTGTAGTAGCCAGAAAATGTACATGAAGGAAATGGAATTGAAACAATTCCTAATCCCCATTCAAAAATTCTTATCGCCAGGTCACACGGCAAAAATAAACTTTTTCAGGCATGTAACATATAGCCTATTAGCCAAGCTATACGACACTACTAAGCCTTACGTGATACCGAATTTGTAGTAGCCAGAAAATGTACATGAAGGAAATGGAATTGAAACAATTCCTAATCCCCATTCAAAAATTATTATCTCCAATTCAAACGGCAAAAATGAACTTTTTCAGGCATTAGTCATATAGCCTATTAGCCAAGCTACACGACACTACTAAACCTGACGTGATACTGAATTTGTAGTAGCCAGAAAATGTACATGAAAGAAAATGGAATTGAAACTATTCCAAATCCCCATTTGGAATGAATTTGGCTGCTAAGTGATTGCGTTCAAAATAAACAAGGTACAGCTGTACTAAAAACAGATTTAAATAGCCAGTTAGAAGCTTAATAAAACTTATAGTATAAAGTTGTGATAACGAATTTGTAGTAGCCACAAAATGTACATGAAAAACATGGAATTGAAACCATTCCAAATCGCCATTCAAAAATTATTATCTCCAAGATAAACGGCAAAAGTGAACTTTTTTAGGCATGAAACATATAGCCTATTAGCCAAGCTATAAGACACTGCTAAGTCTATTGTGATACCGAATTTTCAGTAGCCAGAAAATGTACATGAAGTAAATGAAATTGAAACGATTCCAAATCCCCATTCAAAAATTATTATCTCCAAGTTAAACGGAAAAACTGAACTTTTTCAGGCATGTGACATATAGCCTATTAGCCAAGCTACACGACACTACTAAGCCTTACGTGATACCAAATTTGTAGTAGCCAGAAAATGTACTTGAAGGAAATGGAATTGAAACTATTCCAAATCCCCATTCAAAAATTACTACCTCCAAGTTAAACGGCAAAAGTGAACATTTTTAGGCATGAAACATATAGCATATTAGCCAAGCTATATGACACTACTAAGTCTGATGTGATACCGAATTTGTAGTAGACAGAAAATGTACATGAAGGAAATGGAATTGAAACAATTCTTAATCCCCATTCAGAAATTATTATCTCGAAGTTAAACGGCAAAAATGAACTTTTTCAGCGATGTAACATATAGCCTATTAGCCAAGCTACACGACACTACTAAGCCTTACGTGATACCGAATTTGTAGTAGCCAGAAAATGTACTTGAAGGAAATGGAATTGAAGCTATTCCAAATCCTCATTCAAAAATTATTATCTCCAAGTCAAACGGCAAAAATGAACTTTTTCAGGCATGTGACATGTAGCCTACTAGCCAAGCTACACGACACTACTAAGCCTTACGTGATACCTAATTTGTAGTAGCCAGAAAATGTACTTGAAGGAAATGGAATTGAAACTATTCCAAATCCCCATTCAAAAATTACTACCTCCAAGTTAAACGGCAAAAGTGAACATTTTTAGGCATGAAACATATAGCATATTAGCCAAGCTATATGATACTACTAAGTCTGATGTGATACCCAATTTGTAGTAGCCAGAAAATGTGCATGAAGGAAATGGAATTGAAACAATTCCAAATCCCCATTCAAAAATTATTTTCTCCAAGTAAAACGGCAAAAATGAACTTTTACAGGCATGTGACATATAGCCTATTAGCTAAGCTACACGACACTACTAAGCCTTACGTGATACCGAATTTGTAGTAGCCAGAAAATGTACATGAAGGAAATGGAATTGAAACTATTCCAAATCCCCATTCAAAAATCATTATCTCCAAGTCAAACGGCAAAAATGAACTTTTTCAGGCATGTGACATATAGCCTATTAGCTAAGCTACACGACACTACTAAGCCTTACGTGATACCGAATTTGTAGTAGCCAGAAAATGTACATGAAGGAAATGGAATTGAAACAATTCCTAATCCCCATTCAAAAATTCTTATCGCCAGGTCACACGGCAAAAATAAACTTTTTCAGGCATGTAACATATAGCCTATTAGCCAAGCTACACGACACTACTAAGCCTTACGTGATACCGAATTTGTAGTAGCCAGAAAATGTACATGAAGGAAATGGAATTGAAACAATTCCTAATCCCCATTCAAAAATTATTATCTCCAATTCAAACGGCAAAAATGAACTTTTTCAGGCATTAGTCATATAGCCTATTAGCCAAGCTACACGACACTACTAAACTTGACGTGATACTGAATTTGTAGTAGCCAGAAAATGTACATGAAAGAAAATGGAATTGAAACTATTCCAAATCCCCATTTGGAATGAATTTGGCTGCTAAGTGATTGCGTTCAAAGTAAACAAGGTACAGCTGTACTAAAAACAGATTTAAATAGCCAGTTAGAAGCTTAATAAAACTTATAGTATAAAGTTGTGATAACGAATTTGTAGTAGCCAGAAAATATACATGAAGAAAATGGAATTGAAACAATTCCTAATCCCCATTCAAAAATTCTTATCGCCAGGTCACACGGCAAAAATAAACTTTTTCAGGCATGTAACATATAGCCTATTAGCCAAGCTACACGACACTACTAAGTCTTACGTGATACTGAATTTGTAGTAGCCAGAAAATGTACATGAAAGAAAATGGAATTGAAACTATTCCAAATCCCCATTTGGAATGAATTTGGCTGCTAAGTGATTGCGTTCAAAGTAAACAAGGTACAGCTGTACTAAAACAGATGTAAATAGCCATTTAGAAGCTTAATAAAACTTATAGTATAAAATTGTGATAACGAATTTTTAGTAGCCACAAAATGTACATGAAAAACATGGAATTGAAACCATTCCAAATCGCCATTCAAAAATTATTATCTCCAAGATAAACGGCAAAAGTGAACTTTTTTAGGCATGAAACATATAGCCTATTAGCCAATCTATACGACACTGCTAAGTCTATTGTGATACCGAATTTGTAGTAGCCAGAAAATATACATGAAGGAAATGGAATTGAAACTATTCCAAATCCCCATTCAAAAATTACTACCTCCAAGTTATTTAAACGGCAAAAGTGAACTTTTTAGGCATGACACCTCTAGCCTATTAGCTAAGCTACAATATAATACTAAGCCTGATTTGATACCGAATTTGTAGTAGCCAGAAAATGTACATGAAGGAAATGTAATTGACTCTATTCCAAATCCCCATTCAAAAATTATTATCTCCAAGTTAAACGGCAAAAATGAACATTTTCAGGAATGAAACATATAGCCTATTAGCTAAGCTACACGACCCTACTAAGCCTTACGTGATACCAAATTTGTAGTAGCCAGAATATGTACTTGAAGGAAATGGAATTGAAACTATTCCAAATCCCCATTAAAAAATAAGTATCTCTAAGTTAAACGGCAAAAGTGAACGTTTTTAGGCACGTAATATATAGCCTATTAGCCAAGCTACATGATACTATTAAGCCTTACTTGATACCGAATTTGTAGTAGCCAGAAAATGTACTTGAAGGAAATGGAATTGAAGCTATTCCAAATCCCCATTCAAAAATTATTATCTCCAAGTAAAACGGCAAAAATGAACTTTTTCAGGTATGTGAAATATAGCCTACGAGCCAAGCTACACGAAACTACTAAGCCTTACGTGATACCAAATTTGTAGTAGCCAGAAAATGTACTTGAAATAAATGGAATTGAAACTATTCCAAATCCCCATTCAAAAATTACTACCTCCAAGTTAAACGGCAAAAGTGAACATTTTTAGGCATGAAACATATAGCATATTAGCCAAGCTATATGACAATACTAAGTCTGATGTGATACCGAATTTGTAGTAGACAGAAAATATACATGAAGGAAATGGAATTGAAACAATTCTTAATCCCCATTCAGAAATTATTATCTCGAAGTTAAACGGCAAAAATGAACGTTTTCAGCGATGTAACATATAGCCTATTAGCCAAGCTACACGACACTACTAAGCCTTACGTGATACCGAATTTGTAGTAGCCAGAAAATGTACTTGAAGGAAATGGAATTGAAGCTATTCCAAATCCCCATTCAAAAATTATTATCTCCAAGTCAAACGGCAAAAATGAACTTTTTCAGGCATGTGACATATAGCCTACTAGCCAAGCTACACGACACTACTAAGCCTTACGTGATACCTAATTTGTAGTAGCCAGAAAATGTACTTGAAGGAAATGGAATTGAAACTATTCCAAATCCCCATTCAAAAATTACTACCTCCAAGTTAAACGGCAAAAGTGAACATTTTTAGGCATAAAACATATAGCATATTAGCCAAGCTATATGATACTACTAAGTCTGATGTGATACCCAATTTGTAGTAGCCAGAAAATGTGCATGAAGGAAATGGAATTGAAACAATTCCAAATCCCCATTCAAAAATTATTTTCTCCAAGTTAAACGGCAAAAATGAACTTTTACAGGCATGTAACATATAGCCTATGAGCCAAGCTACACGACACTACTAAGCCTTACGTGATACCCAATTTGTAGTAGCCAGAAAATGTACTTGAAGGAAATGGAATTGAAACTATTCCAAATCCCCATTCAAAAATCATTATCTCCAAGTCAAACGGCAAAAATGAACTTTTTCAGGCATGTGACATATAGCCTATTAGCTAAGCTACACGACACTACTAAGCCTTACGTGATACCGAATTTGTAGTAGCCAGAAAATGTACATGAAGGAAATGGAATTGAAACAATTCCTAATCCCCATTCAAAAATTCTTATCGCCAGGTCACACGGCAAAAATAAACTTTTTCAGGCATGTAACATATAGCCTATTAGCCAAGCTATACGACACTACTAAGCCTTACGTGATACCGAATTTGTAGTAGCCAGAAAATGTACATGAAGGAAATGGAATTGAAACAATTCCTAATCCCCATTCAAAAATTATTATCTCCAATTCAAACGGCAAAAATGAACTTTTTCAGGCATTAGTCATATAGCCTATTAGCCAAGCTACACGACACTACTAAACCTGACGTGATACTGAATTTGTAGTAGCCAGAAAATGTACATGAAAGAAAATGGAATTGAAACTATTCCAAATCCCCATTTGGAATGAATTTGGCTGCTAAGTGATTGCGTTCAAAATAAACAAGGTACAGCTGTACTAAAAACAGATTTAAATAGCCAGTTAGAAGCTTAATAAAACTTATAGTATAAAGTTGTGATAACGAATTTGTAGTAGCCACAAAATGTACATGAAAAACATGGAATTGAAACCATTCCAAATCGCCATTCAAAAATTATTATCTCCAAGATAAACGGCAAAAGTGAACTTTTTTAGGCATGAAACATATAGCCTATTAGCCAAGCTATAAGACACTGCTAAGTCTATTGTGATACCGAATTTGCAGTAGCCAGAAAATGTACATGAAGTAAATGAAATTGAAACGATTCCAAATCCCCATTCAAAAATTATTATCTCCAAGTTAAACGGAAAAACTGAACTTTTTCAGGCATGTGACATATAGCCTATTAGCCAAGCTACACGACACTACTAAGCCTTACGTGATACCAAATTTGTAGTAGCCAGAAAATGTACTTGAAGGAAATGGAATTGAAACTATTCCAAATCCCCATTCAAAAATTACTACCTCCAAGTTAAACGGCAAAAGTGAACATTTTTAGGCATGAAACATATAGCATATTAGCCAAGCTATATGACACTACTAAGTCTGATGTGATACCGAATTTGTAGTAGACAGAAAATGTACATGAAGGAAATGGAATTGAAACAATTCTTAATCCCCATTCAGAAATTATTATCTCGAAGTTAAACGGCAAAAATGAACTTTTTCAGCGATGTAACATATAGCCTATTAGCCAAGCTACACGACACTACTAAGCCTTACGTGATACCGAATTTGTAGTAGCCAGAAAATGTACTTGAAGGAAATGGAATTGAAGCTATTCCAAATCCTCATTCAAAAATTATTATCTCCAAGTCAAACGGCAAAAATGAACTTTTTCAGGCATGTGACATGTAGCCTACTAGCCAAGCTACACGACACTACTAAGCCTTACGTGATACCTAATTTGTAGTAGCCAGAAAATGTACTTGAAGGAAATGGAATTGAAACTATTCCAAATCCCCATTCAAAAATTACTACCTCCAAGTTAAACGGCAAAAGTGAACATTTTTAGGCATGAAACATATAGCATATTAGCCAAGCTATATGATACTACTAAGTCTGATGTGATACCCAATTTGTAGTAGCCAGAAAATGTGCATGAAGGAAATGGAATTGAAACAATTCCAAATCCCCATTCAAAAATTATTTTCTCCAAGTAAAACGGCAAAAATGAACTTTTACAGGCATGTGACATATAGCCTATTAGCTAAGCTACACGACACTACTAAGCCTTACGTGATACCGAATTTGTAGTAGCCAGAAAATGTACATGAAGGAAATGGAATTGAAACTATTCCAAATCCCCATTCAAAAATCATTATCTCCAAGTCAAACGGCAAAAATGAACTTTTTCAGGCATGTGACATATAGCCTATTAGCTAAGCTACACGACACTACTAAGCCTTACGTGATACCGAATTTGTAGTAGCCAGAAAATGTACATGAAGGAAATGGAATTGAAACAATTCCTAATCCCCATTCAAAAATTCTTATCGCCAGGTCACACGGCAAAAATAAACTTTTTCAGGCATGTAACATATAGCCTATTAGCCAAGCTACACGACACTACTAAGCCTTACGTGATACCGAATTTGTAGTAGCCAGAAAATGTACATGAAGGAAATGGAATTGAAACAATTCCTAATCCCCATTCAAAAATTATTATCTCCAATTCAAACGGCAAAAATGAACTTTTTCAGGCATTAGTCATATAGCCTATTAGCCAAGCTACACGACACTACTAAACTTGACGTGATACTGAATTTGTAGTAGCCAGAAAATGTACATGAAAGAAAATGGAATTGAAACTATTCCAAATCCCCATTTGGAATGAATTTGGCTGCTAAGTGATTGCGTTCAAAGTAAACAAGGTACAGCTGTACTAAAAACAGATTTAAATAGCCAGTTAGAAGCTTAATAAAACTTATAGTATAAAGTTGTGATAACGAATTTGTAGTAGCCACAAAATGTACATGAAAAACATGGAATTGAAACCATTCCAAATCGCCATTCAAAAATTATTATCTCCAAGATAAACGGCAAAAGTGAACTTTTTTAGGCATGAAACATATAGCCTATTAGCCAAGCTATACGACACTGCTAAGTCTATTGTGATACCGAATTTGCAGTAGCCAGAAAATGTACATGAAGTAAATGAAATTGAAACGATTCCAAATCCCCATTCAAAAATTATTATCTCCAAGTTAAACGGAAAAACTGAACTTTTTCAGGCATTTGACATATAGCCTATTAGCCAAGCTACACGATACTACTAAGCCTTACGTGATACCAAATTTGTAGTAGCCAGAAAATGTACTTGAAGGAAATGTAATTGAAACTATTCCAAATCCCCATTCAAAAATTACTACCTCCAAGTTAAACGGCAAAAGTGAACATTTTTAGGCATGAAACATATAGCATATTAGCCAAGCTATATGACACTACTAAGTCTGATGTGATACCGAATTTGTAGTAGACAGAAAATGTACATGAAGGAAATGGAATTGAAACAATTCTTAATCCCGATTCAGAAATTATTATCTCGAAGTTAAACGGCAAAAATGAACTTTTTCAGCGATGTAAAATATAGCCTATTAGCCAAGCTACACGACACTACTAAGCCTTACGTGATACCGAATTTGTAGTAGCCAGAAAATGTACTTGAAGGAAATGGAATTGAAGCTATTCCAAATCCCCATTCAAAAATTATTATCTCGAAGTTAAACGGCAAAAATGAACTTTTTCGGCGATGTAACATATAGCCTATTAGCCAAGCTACACGACACTACTAAGCCTTACGTGATACCTAATTTGTAGTAGCCAGTAAATGTACTTGAAGGAAATGGAATTGAAACTATTCCAAATCCCCATTCAAAAATTACTACCTCCAAGTTAAACGGCAAAAGTGAACATTTTTAGGCATGAAACATATAGCATATTAGCCAAGCTATATGACACTACTAAGTCTGATGTGATACCCAATTTGTAGTAGCCAGAAAATGTGCACGAAGGAAATGAAATTGAAACAATTCCAAATCCCCATTCAAAAATTATTTTCTCCAAGTTAAACGGCAAAAATGAACTTTTTCAGGCATGTAACATATAGCCTATTAGCCAAGCTACACGACACTACTAAGCATTACGTGATACCGAATTTGTAGTAGCCAGAAAATGTACTTAAAGGAAATGGAATTGAAACTATTCCAAATCCCCATTCAAAAATCATTATCTCCAAGTCAAACGGCAAAAATGAACTTTTTCAGGCATGTGACATATAGCCTATTAGCCAAGCTACACGACACTATTAAGCCTTACGTGATACCGAATTTGTAGTAGCCAGAAAATATACATGAAGGAAATGGAATTGAAACAATTCCTAATCCCCATTCAAAAATTCTTATCGCCAGGTCACACGGCAAAAATAAACTTTTTCAGGCATGTAACATATAGCCTATTAGCCAAGCTACACGACACTACTAAGCCTTACGTGATACCCAATTTGTAGTAGCCAGAAAATGTACATGAAGGAAATGGAATTGAAACTATTCCAAATCCCCATTCAAAAATTACTACCTCCAAGTTAAACGACAAAAGTGAACATTTTTAGGCATGAAACATATAGCATATTAGCCAAGCTATATGATACTACTAAGTCTGATGTGATACCCAATTTGTAGTAGCCAGAAAATGTGCATGAAGGAAATGGAATTGAAACAATTCCAAATCCCCATTCAAAAATTATTTTCTCCAAGTTAAACGGCAAAAATGAACTTTTTCAGGCATGTAACATAGCCTATGAGCCAAGCTACACGACACTACTAAGCCTTACGTGATACCCAATTTGTAGTAGCCAGAAAATGTACTTGAAGGAAATGGAATTGAAACTATTCCAAATCCCCATTCAAAAATCATTATCTCCAAGTCAACCGGCAAAAATGAACTTTTTCAGTCATTAGTCATATAGCCTATTAGCCAAGCTACACGACACTACTAAACCTGACGTGATACTGAATTTGTAGTAGCCAGAAAATGTACATGAAAGAAAATGGAATTGAAACTATTCCAAATCCCCATTTGGAATGAATTCGGCTGCTAAGTGATTGCGTTCAAAGTAAACAAGGTACAGCTGTACTAAAAACAGATTTAAATAGCCAGTTAGAAGCTTAATAAAACTTATAGTATTAAGTTGTGATAACGAATTTGTAGTAGCCACAAAATGTACATGAAAAACATGGAATTGAAACCATTCCAAATCGCCATTCAAAAATTATTATCTCCAAGGTAAACGGCAAAAGTGAACTTTTTTAGGCATGAAACATATAGCCTATTAGCCAACCTATACGACACTGCTAAGTCTATTGTGATACCGAATTTGTAGTAGCCAGAAAATGTACATGAAGTAAATGAAATTGAAACGATTCCAAATCTCCATTCAAAAATTATTATCTCCAAGTTAAACGGAAAAACTGAACTTTTTCAGGCATGAAACATATAGCTTATTAGCCAAGCTATACGACACTACTAAGCCCGTTGTGATACCGAATTTGTAGTAGCCATAAAATGTACATGAAGGAAATGGAATTGAAGCTATTCCAAATCCCCATTCAAAAATTACTACCTCCAAGTTAAACGGCAAAAGTGAACTATTTTAGGAATGAAACCTCTAGCCTATTAGCTAAGCTACAATACAATACTAAGCCTGATGTGATACCAAATTTGTAGTAGCCAGAAAATGTACTTGAAGGAAATGAAATTGAAACGATTCCAAATCCCCATTCAAAAATTATTATCTCCAAGTCAAACGGCAAAAATGAATTTTTTCAGGCATGTGACATATAGCCTATTAGCCAAGCTACACGACACTACTAAGCCTTACGTGATACCTAATTTGTAGTAGCCAGAAAATGTACTTGAAGGAAATGGAATTGAAACTATTCCAAATCCCCATTCAAAAATTTCTACCTCCAAGTTAAACGGCAAAAGTGAACATTTTTAGGCATGAAACATATAGCATATTAGCCAAGCTATATGACACTACTAAGTCTGATGTGATACCGAATTTGTAGTAGACAGAAAATGTACATGAAGGAAATGGAATTGAAACAATTCTTAATCCCCATACAGAAATTATTATCTCGAAGTTAAACGGCAAAAATGAACTTTTTCAGCGATGTAACATATAGCCTATTAGCCAAGCTACACGACACTACTAAGCCTTACGTGATACCGAATTTATAGTAGCCAGAAAATGTACTTGAAGGAAATGGAATTGAAGCTATTCCAAATCCCCATTCAAAAATTATTATCTCCAAGTCAAACGGCAAAAGTGAACATTTTTAGGCATGAAACATATAGCATATTAGCCAAGCTATATGACACTTTTAAGTCTGATGTGATACCGAATTTGTAGTAGACAGAAAATGTACATGAAAAAAATGGAATTGAAACAATTCTTAATCCCCATACAGAAATTATTATCTCGAAGTTAAACGGCAAAAATGAACTTTTTCAGCGATGTAACATATAGCCTATTAGCCAAGCTACACGACACTACTAAGCCTTACGTGATACCGAATTTGTAGTAGCCAGAAAATGTACTTGAAGGAAATGGAATTGAAGCTATTCCAAATCCCCATTCAAAAATTATTATCTCCAAGTCAAACGGCAAAAATGAACTTTTTCAGGCATGTGACATATAGCCTACTAGCCAAGCTATACGACACTACTAAGCTTTACGTGATACCTAATTTGTAGTAGCCAGAAAATGTACTTGAAGGAAATGGAATTGAAACTATTCCAAATCCCCATTCAAAAATTACTACCTCCAAGTTAAACGGCAAAAGTGAACATTTTTAGGCATGAAACATATAGCATATTAGCCAAGCTATATGACACTACTAAGTCTGATGTGATACCCAATTTGTAGTAGCCAGAAAATGTGCACGAAAGAAATGGAATTGAAACAATTCCAAATCCCCATTCAAAAATTATTTTCTCCAAGTTAAACGGCAAAAATGAACTTTTTCAGGTATGTAACATATAGCCTGTGAGCCAAGCTACACGACACTACTAAGCATTATGTGATACCGAATTTGTAGTAGCCAGAAAATGTACTTAAAGGAAACGGAATTGAAACTATTCCAAATCCCCATTCAAAAATCATTATCTCCAAGTCAAACGGCAAAAATGAACTTTTTCAGGCTTGTGACATATAGCCTATTAGCCAAGCTACACGACACTATTAAGCCTTACGTGATACCGAATTTGTAGTAGCCAGAAAATATACATGAAGAAAATGGAATTGAAACAATTCCTAATCCCCATTCAAAAATTCTTATCGCCAGGTCACACGGCAAAAATAAACTTTTTCAGGAATGTAACATATAGCCTATTAGCCAAGCTACACGACACTACTAAGCCTTACGTGATACCGAATTTGTAGTAGCCAGAAAATGTACATGAAGGAAATGGAATTGAAACAATTCCTAATCCCCATTCAAAAATTATTATCTCCAATTCAAACGGCAAAAATGAACTTTTTCAGGCATTAGTCATATAGCCTATTAGCCAAGCTACACGACACTACTAAACCTGACGTGATACTGAATTTGTAGTAGCCAGAAAATGTACATGAAAGAAAATGGAATTGAAACTATTCCAAATCCCCATTTGGAATGAATTTGGCTGCTAAGTGATTGCGTTCAAAGTAAACAAGGTACAGCTGTACTAAAAACAGATGTAAATAGCCAGTTAGAAGCTTAATAAAACTTATAGTATAAAATTGTGATAACGAATTTTTAGTAGCCACAAAATGTAC
This sequence comes from Leguminivora glycinivorella, assembly GCF_023078275.1. NCBI lineage: Eukaryota > Metazoa > Arthropoda > Insecta > Lepidoptera > Tortricidae > Leguminivora > Leguminivora glycinivorella. Next base: position 12,638,332 of record NC_062978.1, read on the forward strand.
ATGAAAAACATGGAATTGAAACCATTCCAAATCGCCATTCAAAAATTATTATCTCCAAGATAAACGGCAAAAGTGAACATTTTTATGCATGAAACATATAGCCTATTAGCCAAGCTATACGACACTGCTAAGTCTATTGTGATACCGAATTTGTAGTAGCCAGAAAATATACATGAAGGAAATGGAATTGAAACTATTCCAAATCCCCATTCAAAAATTACTACCTCCAAGTTATTTAAACGGCAAAAGTGAACTTTTTTAGGCATGACACCTCTAGCCTATTATCTAAGCTACAATATAATACTAAGCCTGATGTGATACCGAATTTGTAGTAGCCAGAAAATGTTGTTAAGCTTCTAACTGGCTATTTAAATCTGTTTTTAGTACAGCTGTACCTTGTTTACTTTGAACGCAATCACTTAGCAGCCGAATTCATTCCAAATGGGGATTTGGAATAGTTTCAATTCCATTTCCTTCAAGTACATTTTCTGGCTACTACAAATTGGGTATCACGTAAGGCTTAGTAGTGTCGTGTAGCTTGGCTCATAGGCTATATGTTACATGCCTGTAAAAGTTCATTTTTGCCGTTTAACTTGGAGAAAATAATTTTTGAATGGGGATTTGGAATTGTTTCAATTTCATTTCCTTCATGCACATTTTCTGGCTACTACAAATTGGGTATCACATCAGACTTAGTAGTATCATATAGCTTGGCTAATATACTATATGTTTCATGCCTAAAAATGTTCACTTTTGCCGTTTAACTTGGAGGAAGTAATTTTTGAATGGGGATTTGGAATAGTTTCAATTCCATTTCCTTCAAGTACATTTTCTGGCTACTACAAATTAGGTATCACGTAAGGCTTAGTAGTGTCGTGTAGCTTGGCTAGTAGGCTATATTTCAAATGCCTGAAAAAGTTCATTTTTGCCGTTTGACTTGGAGATAATAATTTTTGAATGGGGATTTGGAATAGCTTCAATTCCATTTCCTTCAAGTACATTTTCTGGCTACTACAAATTCGGTATCAAGTAAGGCTTAACAGTGTCATGTAGCTTGGCTAATAGGCTATACATTACGTGCCTAAAAACGTTCACTTTTGCCGTTTAACTTAGAGATAATAATTTTTGAATGGGGATTTGGAATAGTTTCAATTCCATTTCCTTCAAGTACATATTTTGGCTACTACAAATTAGGTATCACGTAAGGTTTAGTAGTGTCGTGTAGCTTTGCTAGTACGCTATATGTCACATGCCTGAAAAAGTTCATTTGTGCCGTTTGACTTGGAGATAATAATTTTTGAATGGGGATTTGGAATAGCTTCAATTCCATTTCTTTCAAGTACATTTTCTGGCTACTACAAATTCGATATCACATCAGGCTTAGTATTGTATTGTAGCTTAGCTAATAGGCTAGAGGTTTCATTCCAAAAATAGTTCACTTTTGCCGTTTAACTTGGAGGTAGTAATTTTTGAATGGGGATTTGGAATAGCTTCAGTTCCATTTCCTTCATGTACATTTTATGGCTACTACAAATACGGTATCACAACGGGCTTAGTAGTTGCGTATAGCTTGGCTAATAGGCTATATGCTTCATGCCTGAAAAAGTTCAGTTTTGCCGTTTAACTTGGAGATAATAATTTTTGAATGGGGATTTGGAATCGTTTCAATTTCATTTCCTTCATGTACATTTTCTGGCTACTAAAAATTCGGTATCACAATAGGCTTAGCAGTGTCGTATAGCTTGGCTAATAGGCTATATGTTTCATGCCTATAAAAGTTCACTTTTGCCGTTTAGCTTGGAGATAATAATTTTTGAATGGCGATTTAGAATGGTTTCAATTCCATGTTTTTCATGTACATTTTGTGGCTACTACAAATTCGTTATCACAACTTTATACTATAAGTTTTATTAAGCTTCTAACTGGCTATTTAAATCTGTTTTTAGTACAGCTGTACCTTGTTTACTTTGAACGCAATCACTTAGCAGCCGAATTCATTCCAAATGGGGATTTGGAATAGTTTCAATTCCATTTTCTTTCATGTACATTTTCTGGCTACTACAAATTCAGTATCAAGTTAGATTTAGTAGTGTCGTGTAGCTTGGCTAATAGGCTATATGACTAATGCCTGAAAAAGTTCATTTTTGCCGTTTGACTTGGAGATAATAATTTTTGAATGGGGATTAGGAATTGTTTCAATTCCATTTCCTTCATGTACATTTTCTGGCTATTACAAATTCGGTATCACGTAAGGCTTAGTAGTGTCGTGTAGCTTGGCTAATAGGCTATACGTTACATGCCTGAAAAAGTTTATTTTTGCCGTGTGACCTGGCGATAAGAATTTTTGAATGGGGATTAGGAATTGTTTCAATTCCATTTCCTTCATATATATTTTCTGGCTACTGCAAATTCGGTATCACGTAAGGCTTAGTAGTGTCGTGTAGGTTGGCTAATAGGCTATATGGCACATGCCTGAAAAAGTACATTTTTGCCGTTTTACTTGGAGATAATGATTTTTGAATGGGGATTTGGAATAGTTTCAATTCCATTTCCTTCAAGTACATTTCCTGGCTACTACAAATTCGGTATCACGTAAGGCTTAGTAGTGTCGTGTAGCTTGGCTCATAGGCTATATGTTACATGCCTGAAAAAGTTCATTTTTGCCGTTTGACTTGGAGATAATAATTTTTGAATGGGGATTTGGAATAGCTTCAATTCCATTTCCTTCAAGTACATTTTCTGGCTACTACAAATTCGGTATTTACATCAGACTTAGTAGTGTCGTGTAGCTTGGCTAATAGGCTATATGTTACATGCCTGAAAAAGTTTATTTTTGCCGTGTGACCTGGCGATAAGAATTTTTGAATGGTGATTAGGAATTGTTTCAATTCCATTTCCTTCATGTATATTTAGCATTGTATTGTATTGTAGCTTAGCTAATAGGCTAGAGGTTTCATGCCTTAAAAAGTTCACTTTTGCCGTTTAACTTAGAGGTAGTAATTTTTGACTGGGGATTTGGAATAGCTTCAATTCCATTTCCTTCAAGTACATTTTCTGGCTACTAAAAATTCGGAATCACATCAGGCTTAGTATTGTATTGTAACTTAGCTAATAGGCTAGAGGTTTCATTCCTAAAAAAGTTCACTTTTGCCGTTTAACTTGGAGGTAGTAATTTTTGAATGGGGATTTGGAATAGCTTCAATTCCATTTACTTCATGTACATTTTATGGCTACTACAAATTCGGTATCACAACGGGCTTAGTAGTTTCGTATAGATTGGCTAATAGGCTATATGTTTCATGCCTGAAAAATTTCAGTTCTGCCGTTTAACTTGGAGATAATAATTTTTGAATGGGGATTTGGAATCGTTTCAATTTCATTTCCTTCATGTACATTTTCTGGCTACTACAAATTCGGTATCACAATAGTCTTAGCAGAGTTGTATAGCTTGGCTAATAGGCTATATGATTCATGCCTAAAAAAGTTCACTTTTGCCGTTTAGCTTGGAGATAATAATTTTTGAATGGCGATTTGGAATGGTTTCAATTCCATGTTTTTCATGTACATTTTGTGGCTACTACAAATTCGTTATTAAATATTTATGCTATAATTTTTATTAAGCTTCTAACTGGCTATTTAAATCTGTTTTTAGTACAGCTGTACCTTGTTGACTTTGGACGCAATCACTTAGCAGCCAAACTCATTCCAAATAGGGATTTGGAATAGTTTCAATTCCATTTTCTTTCATGTACATTTTCTGGCTACTACAAATTCAGTATAACGTCAGGTTTAGTAGTGTCGTGTAGCTTGGCTAATAGGCTATATGACTAATGCCTGAAAAAGTTCATTTTTGCCGTTTGACTTGGAGATAATAATTTTTGAATGGGGATTTGGAATAGTTTCAATTCCATTTCCTTCAAGTACATATTCTGGCTACTACAAATTCGGTATCACGTAAGGCTTAGTAGTGTCGTGTAGCTTGGCTAATAGGCTATATGTCACATGCCTGAAAAAAATCATTTTTGCCGTTTGACTTGGAGATAATAATTTTTGAATGGGGATTTGGAATAGCTTCAATTCCATTTCCTTCAAGTACATTTTCTGGCTACTACAAATTCGGTATCACATCAGGCTTAGTATTGTATTGTAGCTTAGCTAATAGGCTAGAGGTTTCATTCCTAAAATAGTTCACTTTTGCCGTTTAACTTGGAGGTAGTAATTTTTGAATGGGGATTTGGAATAGCTTCAATTCCATTTCCTTCATGTACATTTTCTGGCTACTACAAATTCGTTATCAAATAAGGCTTAATAGTGTAATGTAGCTTGGCTAACAGGCTATATATTACGTGCCTAAAAACGTTCACTTTTGCCGTTTAACTTAGAGATAATAATTTTTGAATGGGGATTTGGAATAGTTTCAATTCCATTTCCTTCAAGTACATATTCTGGCTACTACAAATTCGGTATCACGTAAGGCTTAGTAGTGTCGTGTAGCTTGGCTAATAAATAGGCTATATGTCACATGCCTGAAAAAATTCCTTTTTGCCGTTTGACTTGGAGATAATAATTTTTGAATGAGGATTTGGAATAGCTTCAATTCCATTTCCTTCAAGTACATTTTCTGGCTACTACAAATTCGGTATCACATCAAGCTTAGTACTGTATTGTAGCTTAGCTAACAGGCTAGAGGTTTCATTCCTAAAATAGTTCACTTTTGCCGTTTAACTTGGAGGTAGTAATTTTTGAATGGGGATTTGGAATAGCTTCAATTCCATTTCCTTCATGTACATTTTCTGGCTACTACAAATTCGTTATCAAATAAGGCTTAATAGTGTAATGTAGCTTGGCTAATAGGCTATATATTACGTGCCTAAAAACGTTCACTTTTGCCGTTTAACTTGGAGATAATAATTTTTGGATGGGGATTTGGAATAGCTTCAATTCCATTTCCTTCAAGTACATTTTCTGGCTACTACAAATTCGGTATCACATCAGGCTTAGTATTGTATTGTAGCTTAGCTAATAGGCTAGAAGTTTCATTCCTAAAATAGTTCACTTTTGCCATTTAACTTGGAGGTAGTAATTTTTGAATGGGGATTTGGAATAGCTTCAATTCCATTTCCTTCATGTACATTTTATGGCTACTACAAATTCGGTATCACAACGGGCTTAGTAGTATCGTATAGCTTGGCTAATAGGCTATATGTTTCATGCCTGAAAAAGTTCAGTTTTGCCGTTTAACTTGGAGATAATAATTTTTGAATGGGGATTTGGAATCGTTTCAATTTCATTTCATTCATGTACATTTTCTGGCTACTACAAATTCGGTATCACAATAGGCTTAGCAGTGTCGTATAGCTTGGCTAATAGGCTATATGTTTCATGCCTAAAAAGTTCACTTTTGCCGTTTAGCTTGGAGATAATAATTTTTTAATGGCGATTTGGAATGGTTTCAATTCCATGTTTTTCATGTACATTTTGTGGCTACTACAAATTCGTTATCACAACTTTATACTATAAGTTTTATTAAGCTTCTAACTGGCTATTTAAATCTGTTTTTAGTACAGCTGTACCTTGTTTACTTTGAACGCAATCACTTAGCAGCCGAATTCATTCCAAATGGGGATTTGGAATAGTTTCAATTCCATTTTCTTTCATGTACATTTTCTGGCTACTACAAATTCAGTATCACGTCAGGTTTAGTAGTGTCGTGTAGCTTGGCTAATAGGCTATATGACTAATGCCTGAAAAAGTTAATTTTTGCCGTTTGACTTGGAGATAATAATTTTTGAATGGGGATTAGGAATTGTTTCAATTCCATTTCCTTCATGTACATTTTCTGGCTACTACAAATTCGGTATCACGTAAGGCTTAGTAGTGTCGTGTAGTTTGGCTAATAGGCTATATGTTACATGCCTGAAAAAGTTTATTTTTGCCGTGTGACCTGGCGATAAGAATTTTTGAATGGTGATTAGGAATTGTTTCAATTCCATTTCCTTCATGTATATTTTCTGGCTACTACAAATTCGGTATCACGTAAGGCTTAGTAGTCTCGTGTAGATTGGCTAATAGGCTATATGTCACATGCCTGAAAAAGTTCATTTTTGCCGTTTGACTTGGAGATAATGATTTTTGAATGGGGATTTGGAATAGTTTCAATTCCATTTCCTTCAAGTACATTTTCTGGCTACTACAAATTAGGTATCACGTAAGGCTTAGTAGTGTCGTGTAGCTTGGCTAGTAGGCTATATGATACATGCCTAAAAAAGTTCATTTGTGCCGTTTGACTTGGAGATAATAATTTTTGAATGGGGATTTGGAATAGCTTCAATTCCATTTCTTTCAAGTACATTTTCTGGCTACTACAAATTCGTTATCAAGTAAGGCTTAACAGTGTAATGTAGCTAGGCTAATAGGCTATATATTACGTGCCTAAAAACGTTCACTTTTGCCGTTTAACTTAGAGATAATAATTTTTGAATGGGGATTTGGAATAGTTTCAATTCCATTTCCTTCAAGTACATATTCTGGCTACTACAAATTCGGTATCACGTAAGGCTTAGTAGTCTCGTGTAGCTTGGCTAATAGGCTATATGTCACATGCCTGAAAAAATTCCTTTTTGCCGTTTGACTTGGAGATAATAATTTTTGAATGAGGATTTGGAATAGCTTCAATTCCATTTCCTTCAAGAACATTTTCTGGCTACTACAAATTCGGTATCACATCAAGCTTAGTACTGTATTGTAGCTTAGCTAACAGGCTAGAGGTTTCATTCCTAAAATAGTTCACTTTTGCCGTTTAACTTGGAGGTAGTAATTTTTGAATGGGGGTTTGGAATAGCTTCAATTCCATTTCCTTCATGTACATTTTCTGGCTACTACAAATTCGTTATCAAATAAGGCTTAATAGTGTAATGTAGCTTGGCTAATAGGCTATATATTACGTGCCTAAAAACGTTCACTTTTGCCGTTTAACTTGGAGATAATAATTTTTGAATGGGGATTTGGTATTCCAAGCTATTGCTTCAATTCCATTTCCTTCAAGTACATTTTCTGGCTACTACAAATTCGGTATCACATCAGGCTTAGTATTGTATTGTAGCTTAGCTAATAGGCTAGAAGTTTTATTCCTAAAATAGTTCACTTTTGCCGTTTAACTTGGAGGTAGTAATTTTTGAATGGGGATTTGGAATAGCTTCAATTCCATTTCCTTCATGTACATTTTATGGCTACTACAAATTCGGTATCACAACAGGCTTAGTAGTATCGTATAGCTTCGCTAATAGGCTATATGTTTCATGCCTGAAAAAGTTCAGTTTTGCCGTTTAACTTGGAGATAATAATTTTTGAATGGGGATTTGGAATCGTTTCAATTTCATTTCATTCATGTACATTTTCTGGCTACTACAAATTCGGTATCACAATAGGCTTAGCAGTGTCGTATAGCTTGGCTAATAGGCTATATGTTTCATGCCTAAAAAAGTTCACTTTTGCCGTTTAGCTTGGAGATAATAATTTTTTAATGGCGATTTGGAATGGTTTCAATTCCATGTTTTTCATGTACATTTTGTGGCTACTACAAATTCGTTATCACAACTATATACTATAAGTTTTATTAAGCTTCTAACTGGCTATTTAAATCAGTTTTTATTACAGCTGTACCTTGTTTACTTTGAACGCAATCACTTAGCAGCCAAATTCATTCCAAATGGGGATTTGGAATAGTTTCAATTCCATTTTCTTTCATGTACATTTTCTGGCTACTACAAATTCAGTATCACGTCAGGTTTAGTAGTGTCGTGTAGCTTGGCTAATAGGCTATATGACTAATGCCTGAAAAAGTTCATTTTTGCCGTTTGAATTGGAGATAATAATTTTTGAATGGGGATTAGGAATTGTTTCAATTCCATTTCCTTCATGTACATTTTCTGGCTACTACAAATTGGGTATCACGTAAGGCTTAGTAGTGTCGTGTAGCTTGGCTAATAGGCTATATGTTACATGCCTGAAAAAGTTTATTTTTGCCGTGTGACCTGGCGATAAGAATTTTTGAATGGGGATTAGGAATTGTTTCAATTCCATTTCCTTCATGTATATTTTCTGGCTACTACAAATTCGGTATCACGTAAGGCTTAATAGTGTCGTGTAGCTTGGCTAATAGGCTATATGTCACATGCCTGAAAAAGTTCATTTTTGCCGTTTGACTTGGAGATAATGATTTTTGAATGGGGATTTGGAATAGTTTCAATTCCATTTCCTTTAAGTACATTTTCTGGCTACTACAAATTCGGTATCACGTAATGCTTAGTAGTGTCGTGTAGCTTGGCTAATAGGCTATATGTTACATGCCTGAAAAAGTTTATTTTTGCCGTGTGACCTGGCGATAAGAATTTTTGAATGGGGATTAGGAATTGTTTCAATTCCATTTCCTTCATGTATATTTTCTGGCTACTACAAATTCGGTATCACGTAAGGCTTAATAGTGTCGTGTAGCTTGGCTAATAGGCTATATGATACATGCCTAAAAAAGTTCATTTGTGCCGTTTGACTTGGAGATAATAATTTTTGAATGGGGATTTGGAATAGCTTCAATTCCATTTCTTTCAAGTACATTTTCTGGCTACTACAAATTCGTTATCAAGTAAGGCTTAATAGTGTAATGTAGCTAGGCTAATAGGCTATATATTACGTGCCTAAAAACGTTCACTTTTGCCGTATAACTTAGAGATAATAATTTTTGAATGGGGATTTGGAATAGTTTCAATTCCATTTCCTTCAAGTACATATTCTGGCTACTACAAATTCGGTATCACGTAAGGCTTAGTAGTGTCGTGTAGCTTGGCTAATAGGCTATATGTCACATGCCTGAAAAAATTCATTTTTGCCGTTTGACTTGGAGATAATAATTTTTGAATGGGGATTTGGAATAGCTTCAATTCCATTTCCTTCAAGTACATTTTCTGGCTACTACAAATTCGATATCACATCAGGCTTAGTATTGTATTGTAGCTTAGCTAATAGGCTAGAGGTTTCATTCCTAAAATAGTTCACTTTTGCCGTTTAACTTGGAGGTAGTAATTTTTGAATGGGGATTTGAAATAGCTTCAATTCCATTTCCTTCATATACATTTTCTGGCTACTACAAATTCGTTATCAAATAAGGCTTAATAGTGTAATGTAGCTTGGCTAATAGGCTATATATTACGTGCCTAAAAACGTTCACTTTTGCCGTTTAACTTAGAGATAATAATTTTTGAATGGGGATTTGGAATAGTTTCAATTCCATTTCCTTCAAGTACATATTCTGGCTACTACAAATTCGGTATCACGTAAGGCTTAGTAGTGTCGTGTAGCTTGGCTAATAGGCTATATGTCACATGCCTGAAAAAATTCCTTTTTGCCGTTTGACTTGGAGATAATAATTTTTGAATGGGGATTTGGAATAGCTTCAATTCCATTTCCTTCAAGTACATTTTCTGGCTACTACAAATTCGGTATCACATCAGGCTTAGTATTGTATTGTAGCTTAGCTAATAGGCTAGAAGTTTTATTCCTAAAATAGTTCACTTTTGCCGTTTAACTTGGAGGTAGTAATTTTTGAATGGGGATTTGGAATAGCTTCAATTCCATTTCCTTCATGTACATTTTATGGCTACTACAAATTCGGTATCACAACAGGCTTAGTAGTATCGTATAGCTTCGCTAATAGGCTATATGTTTCATGCCTGAAAAAGTTCAGTTTTGCCGTTTAACTTGGAGATAATAATTTTGAATGGGGATTTGGAATCGTTTCAATTTCATTTCATTCATGTACATTTTCTGGCTACTACAAATTCGGTATCACAATAGGCTTAGCAGTGTCGTATAGCTTGGCTAATAGGCTATATGTTTCATGCCTAAAAAAGTTCACTTTTGCCGTTTAGCTTGGAGATAATAATTTTTTAATGGCGATTTGGAATGGTTTCAATTCCATGTTTTTCATGTACATTTTGTGGCTACTACAAATTCGTTATCACAACTTTATACTATAAGTTTTATTAAGCTTCTAACTGGCTATTTAAATCTGTTTTTAGTACAGCTGTACCTTGTTTACTTTGAACGCAATCACTTAGCAGCCGAATTCATTCCAAATGGGGATTTGGAATAGTTTCAATTCCATTTTCTTTCATGTACATTTTCTGGCTACTACAAATTCAGTATCACGTCAGGTTTAGTAGTGTCGTGTAGCTTGGCTAATAGGCTATATGACTAATGCCTGAAAAAGTTCATTTTTGCCGTTTGACTTGGAGATAATAATTTTTGAATGGGGATTAGGAATTGTTTCAAATCCATTTCCTTCATGTATATTTTCTGGCTACTACAAATTCGGTATCACGTAAGGCTTAGTAGTCTCGTGTAGTTGGCTAATAGGCTATATGTCACATGCCTGAAAAAGTTCATTTTTGCCGTTTGACTTGGAGATAATGATTTTTGAATAGGGATTTGGAATAGTTTCAATTCCATTTCCTTCAAGTACATTTTCTGGCTACTACAAATTAGGTATCACGTAAGGCTTAGTAGTGTCGTGTATCTTGTCTCATAGGCTATATGTTACATGCCTGAAAAAGTTCATTTTTGCCGTTTAACTTGGAGAAAATAATTTTTGAATGGGGATTTGGAATTGTTTCAATTCCATTTCCTTCATGCACATTTTCTGGCTACTACAAATTGGGTATCACATCAGACTTAGTAGTGTCATATAGCTTGGCTATTATGCTATATGATGCATGCCTAAAAATGTTCACTTTTGCCGTTTAACTTGGAGGTAATAATTTTTGAATGGGGATTTGGAATAGCTTCAATTCCATTTCTTTCAAGTACATTTTCTGGCCACTACAAATTCGGTATCAAGTAAGGCTTAACAGTGTCATGTAGCTTGGCTAATGGGCTATATATTACGTGCCTTAAAACGTTCACTTTTGCCGTTTAACTTAGAGATAATAATTTTTGAATGGGGATTTGGAATAGTTTCAATTCCATTTCCTTCAATTACATATTCTGGCTACTACAAATTGGGTATCACGTAAGGCTTAGTAGTGTCGTGTATCTTGGCTAATAGGCTATATGTCACATGCCTGAAAAAATTCATTTTTGCCGTTTGACTTGGAGATAATAATTTTTGAATGGGGATTTGGAATCGTTTAAATTTCATTTCCTTCAAGTACATTTTCTGGCTACTACAAATTCGGTATCACATCAGGCTTAGTACTGTATTGTAGCTTAGCTAATAGGCTAGAGGTTTCATTCCTAAAATAGTTCACTTTTGCCGTTTAACTTGGAGGTAGTAATTTTTGAATGGGGATTTGGAATAGCTTCAATTCCATTTCCTTCATGTACATTTTATGGCTACTACAAATTCGGTATCACAACGGGCTTAGTAGTGTCGTATAGCTTGGCTAATAAGCTATATGTTTCATGCCTGAAAAAGTTCAGTTTTTCCGTTTAACTTGGAGATAATAATTTTTGGATGGGGATTTGGAATCGTTTCAATTTCATTTTCTTCATGTACATTTTCTGGCTACTACAAATTCGGTATCACAATAGTCTTAGCAGTGTCGTATAGCTTGGCTAATAGGCTATATGTTTCATGCCTAAAAAAGTTCACTTTTGCCGTTTATCTTGGAGATAATAATTTTTGAATGGCGATTTGGAATGGTTTCAATTCCATGTTTTTCATGTACATTTTGTGGCTACTACAAATTCGTTATCACAACTTTATACTATAAGTTTTATTAAGCTTCTAACTGGCTATTTAAATCTGTTTTTAGTACAGCTGTACCTTCTTTACTTTGAACGCAATCACTTAGCAGCCAAATTCATTCCAAATGGGGATTTGGAATAGTTTCAATTCCATTTTCTTTCATGTACATTTTCTGGCTACTACAAATTCAGTATCACGTCAGGTTTAGTAGTGTCGTGTAGCTTGGCTAATAGGCTATATGACTAATGCCTGAAAAAGTTCATTTTTGCCGTTTGAATTGGAGATAATAATTTTTGAATGGGGATTAGGAATTGTTTCAATTCCATTTCCTTCATGTACATTTTCTGGCTACTACAAATTCGGTATCACGTAAGGCTTAGTAGTGTCGTGTAGCTTGGCTAATAGGCTATATGTTACATGCCTGAAAAAGTTTATTTTTGCCGTGTGACCTGGCGATAAGAATTTTTGAATGGGGATTAGGAATTGTTTCAATTCCATTTCCTTCATGTACATTTTCTGGCTACTACAAATTCGGTATCACGTAAGGCTTAGTAGTGTCGTGTAGCTTAGCTAATAGGCTATATGTCACATGCCTGAAAAAGTTCATTTTTGCCGTTTGACTTGGAGATAATGATTTTTGAATGGGGATTTGGAATAGTTTCAATTCCATTTCCTTCATGTACATTTTCTGGCTACTACAAATTCGGTATCACGTAAGGCTTAGTAGTGTCGTGTAGCTTAGCTAATAGGCTATATGTCACATGCCTGTAAAAGTTCATTTTTGCCGTTTAAATTGGAGAAAATAATTTTTGAATGGGGATTTGGAATTGTTTCAATTCCATTTCCTTCATGCACATTTTCTGGCTACTACAAATTGGGTATCACATCAGACTTAGTAGTATCATATAGCTTGGCCAATATGCTATATGTTTCATGCCTAAAAATGTTCACTTTTGCCGTTTAACTTGGAGGTAGTAATTTTTGAATGGGGATTTGGAATAGTTTCAATTCCATTTCCTTCAAGTACATTTTCTGGCTACTACAAATTAGGTATCACGTAAGGCTTAATAGTGTCGTGTAGTTAGGCTAGTAGGCTACATGTCACATGCCTGAAAAAGTTCATTTTTGCCGTTTGACTTGGAGATAATAATTTTTGAATGAGGATTTGGAATAGCTTCAATTCCATTTCCTTCAAGTACATTTTCTGGCTACTACAAATTCGGTATCACGTAAGGCTTAGTAGTGTCGTGTAGTTTGGCTAATAGGCTATATGTTACATCGCTGAAAAAGTTCATTTTTGCCGTTTAACTTCGAGATAATAATTTCTGAATGGGGATTAAAAATTGTTTAAATTCCATTTCCTTCATGTACATTTTCTGTCTACTACAAATTCGGTATCACATCAGACTTAGTAGTGTCATATAGCTTGGCTAATATGCTATATGTTTCATGCCTAAAAATGTTCACTTTTGCCGTTTAACTTGGAGGTAGTAATTTTTGAATGGGGATTTGGAATAGTTTCAATTCCATTTCTTTCAAGTACATTTTCTGGCTACTACAAATTTGGTATCACGTAAGGCTTAGTAGTTTCGTGTAGCTTGGCTAGTAGGCTATATTTCACATGCCTGAAAAAGTTCATTTTTGCCGTTTTACTTGGAGATAATAATTTTTGAATGGGGATTTGGAATAGCTTCAATTCCATTTCCTTCAAGTACATTTTCTGGCTACTACAAATTCGGTATCAAGTAAGGCTTAATAGTATCATGTAGCTTGGCTAATAGGCTATATATTACGTGCCTAAAAACGTTCACTTTTGCCGTTTAACTTAGAGATACTTATTTTTTAATGGGGATTTGGAATAGTTTCAATTCCATTTCTTTCAAGTACATATTCTGGCTACTACAAATTCGGTATCACGTAAGGCTTAGTAGGGTCGTGTAGCTTAGCTAATAGGCTATATGTTTCATTCCTGAAAAAGTTCATTTTTGCCGTGTAACTTGGAGATAATAATTTTTGAATGGGGATTTGGAATAGAGTCAATTACATTTCCTTCATGTACATTTTCTGGCTACTACAAATTCGGTATCACATCAGGCTTAGTATTATATTGTAGCTTAGCTAATAGGCTAGAGGTGTCATGCCTAAAAAAGTTCACTTTTGCCGTTTAAATAACTTGGAGGTAGTAATTTTTGAATGGGGATTTGGAATAGTTTCAATTCCATTTCCTTCATGTATATTTTCTGGCTACTACAAATTCGGCATCACAATAGACTTAGCAGTGTCGTATAGCTTGGCTAATAGGCTATATGTTTCATGCCTAAAAAAGTTCACTTTTGCCGTTTATCTTGGAGATAATAATTTTTGAATGGCGATTTGGAATGGTTTCAATTCCATGTTTTTCATGTACATTTTGTGGCTACTAAAAATTCGTTATCACAATTTTATACTATAAGTTTTATTAAGCTTCTAACTGGCTATTTACATCTGTTTTTAGTATAGCTGTACCTTGTTTACTTTGAACGCAATCACTTAGCAGCCAAATTCATTCCAAATGGGGATTTGGAATAGTTTCAATTCCATTTTCTTTCATGTACATTTTCTGGCTACTACAAATTCAGTATCACGTCAGGTTTAGTAGTGTCGTGTAGCTTGGCTAATAGGCTATATGACTAATGCCTGAAAAAGTTCATTTTTGCCGTTTGAATTGGAGATAATAATTTTTGAATGGGGATTAGGAATTGTTTCAATTCCATTTCCTTCATGTACATTTTCTGGCTACTACAAATTGGGTATCACGTAAGGCTTAGTAGTGTCGTGTAGCTTGGCTAATAGGCTATATGTTACATGCCTGAAAAAGTTTATTTTTGCCGTGTGACCTGGCGATAAGAATTTTTGAATGGGGATTAGGAATTGTTTCAATTCCATTTCCTTCATGTATATTTTCTGGCTACTACAAATTCGGTATCACGTAAGGCTTAATAGTGTCGTGTAGCTTGGCTAATAGGCTATATGTCACATGCCTGAAAAAGTTCATTTTTGCCGTTTGACTTGGAGATAATGATTTTTGAATGGGGATTTGGAATAGTTTCAATTCCATTTCCTTTAAGTACATTTTCTGGCTACTACAAATTCGGTATCACGTAATGCTTAGTAGTGTCGTGTAGCTTGGCTAATAGGCTATATGTTACATGCCTGAAAAAGTTCATTTTTGCCGTTTAACTTGGAGAAAATAATTTTTGAATGGGGATTTGGAATTGTTTCAATTCCATTTCCTTCGTGCACATTTTCTGGCTACTACAAATTGGGTATCACATCAGACTTAGTAGTGTCATATAGCTTGGCTAATATGCTATATGTTTCATGCCTAAAAATGTTCACTTTTGCCGTTTAACTTGGAGGTAGTAATTTTTGAATGGGGATTTGGAATAGTTTCAATTCCATTTCCTTCAAGTACATTTACTGGCTACTACAAATTAGGTATCACGTAAGGCTTAGTAGTGTCGTGTAGCTTGGCTAATATGCTATATGTTACATCGCTGAAAAAGTTCATTTTTGCCGTTTAACTTCGAGATAATAATTTTTGAATGGGGATTTGGAATAGCTTCAATTCCATTTCCTTCAAGTACATTTTCTGGCTACTACAAATTCGGTATCACGTAAGGCTTAGTAGTGTCGTGTAGCTTGGCTAATAGGCTATATTTTACATCGCTGAAAAAGTTCATTTTTGCCGTTTAACTTCGAGATAATAATTTCTGAATGGGGATTAAGAATTGTTTCAATTCCATTTCCTTCATGTACATTTTCTGTCTACTACAAATTCGGTATCACATCAGACTTAGTAGTGTCATATAGCTTGGCTAATATGCTATATGTTTCATGCCTAAAAATGTTCACTTTTGCCGTTTAACTTGGAGGTAGTAATTTTTGAATGGGGATTTGGAATAGTTTCAATTCCATTTCCTTCAAGTACATTTTCTGGCTACTACAAATTTGGTATCACGTAAGGCTTAGTAGTGTCGTGTAGCTTGGCTAATAGGCTATATGTCACATGCCTGAAAAAGTTCAGTTTTTCCGTTTAACTTGGAGATAATAATTTTTGAATGGGGATTTGGAATCGTTTCAATTTCATTTACTTCATGTACATTTTCTGGCTACTGCAAATTCGGTATCACAATAGACTTAGCAGTGTCGTATAGCTTGGCTAATAGGCTATATGCTTCATGCCTAAAAAAGTTCACTTTTGCCGTTTATCTTGGAGATAATAATTTTTGAATGGCGATTTGGAATGGTTTCAATTCCATGTTTTTCATGTACATTTTGTGGCTACTACAAATTCGTTATCACAACTTTATACTATAAGTTTTATTAAGCTTCTAACTGGCTATTTAAATCTGTTTTTAGTACAGCTGTACCTTCTTTACTTTGAACGCAATCACTTAGCAGCCAAATTCATTCCAAATGGGGATTTGGAATAGTTTCAATTCCATTTTCTTTCATGTACATTTTCTGGCTACTACAAATTCAGTATCACGTCAGGTTTAGTAGTGTCGTGTAGCTTGGCTAATAGGCTATATGACTAATGCCTGAAAAAGTTCATTTTTGCCGTTTGAATTGGAGATAATAATTTTTGAATGGGGATTAGGAATTGTTTCAATTCCATTTCCTTCATGTACATTTTCTGGCTACTACAAATTCGGTATCACGTAAGGCTTAGTAGTGTCGTGTAGCTTGGCTAATAGGCTATATGTTACATGCCTGAAAAAGTTTATTTTAGCCGTGTGACCTGGCGATAAGAATTTTTGAATGGGGATTAGGAATTGTTTCAATTCCATTTCCTTCATGTACATTTTCTGGCTACTACAAATTCGGTATCACGTAAGGCTTAGTAGTGTCGTGTAGCTTAGCTAATAGGCTATATGTCACATGCCTGAAAAAGTTCATTTTTGCCGTTTGACTTGGAGATAATGATTTTTGAATGGGGATTTGGAATAGTTTCAATTCCATTTCCTTCATGTACATTTTCTGGCTACTACAAATTCGGTATCACGTAAGGCTTAGTAGTGTCGTGTAGCTTAGCTAATAGGCTATATGTCACATGCCTGTAAAAGTTAATTTTTGCCGTTTAAATTGGAGAAAATAATTTTTGAATGGGGATTTAGAATTGTTTCAATTCCATTTCCTTCATGCACATTTTCTGGCTACTACAAATTGGGTATCACATCAGACTTAGTAGTATCATATAGCTTGGCCAATATGCTATATGTTTCATGCCTAAAAATGTTCACTTTTGCCGTTTAACTTGGAGGTAGTAATTTTTGAATGGGGATTTGGAATAGTTTCAATTCCATTTCCTTCAAGTACATTTTCTGGCTACTACAAATTAGGTATCACGTAAGGCTTAATAGTGTCGTGTAGTTAGGCTAGTAGGCTACATGTCACATGCCTGAAAAAGTTCATTTTTGCCGTTTGACTTGGAGATAATAATTTTTGAATGAGGATTTGGAATAGCTTCAATTCCATTTCCTTCAAGTACATTTTCTGGCTACTACAAATTCGGTATCACGTAAGGCTTAGTAGTGTCGTGTAGTTTGTCTAATAGGCTATATGTTACATCGCTGAAAAAGTTCATTTTTGCCGTTTAACTTCGAGATAATAATTTCTGAATGGGGATTAAAAATTGTTTAAATTCCATTTCCTTCATGTACATTTTCTGTCTACTACAAATTCGGTATCACATCAGACTTAGTAGTGTCATATAGCTTGGCTAATATGCTATATGTTCCATGCCTAAAAATGTTCACTTTTGCCGTTTAACTTGGAGGTAGTAATTTTTGAATGGGGATTTGGAATAGTTTCAATTCCATTTCTTTCAAGTACATTTTCTGGCTACTACAAATTTGGTATCACGTAAGGCTTAGTAGTTTCGTGTAGCTTGGCTAGTAGGCTATATTTCACATGCCTGAAAAAGTTCATTTTTGCCGTTTTACTTGGAGATAATAATTTTTGAATGGGGATTTGGAATAGCTTCAATTCCATTTCCTTCAAGTACATTTTCTGGCTACTACAAATTCGGTATCAAGTAAGGCTTAATAGTATCATGTAGCTTGGCTAATAGGCTATATATTACGTGCCTAAAAACGTTCACTTTTGCCGTTTAACTTAGAGATACTTATTTTTTAATGGGGATTTGGAATAGTTTCAATTCCATTTCCTTCAAGTACATATTCTGGCTACTACAAATTCGGTATCACGTAAGGCTTAGTAGGGTCGTGTAGCTTAGCTAATAGGCTATATGTTTCATTCCTGAAAAAGTTCATTTTTGCCGTGTAACTTGGAGATAATAATTTTTGAATGGGGATTTGGAATAGAGTCAATTACATTTCCTTCATGTACATTTTCTGGCTACTACAAATTCGGTATCACATCAGGCTTAGTATTATATTGTAGCTTAGCTAATAGGCTAGAGGTGTCATGCCTAAAAAGTTCACTTTTGCCGTTTAAATAACTTGGAGGTAGTAATTTTTGAATGGGGATTTGGAATAGTTTCAATTCCATTTCCTTCATGTATATTTTCTGGCTACTACAAATTCGGCATCACAATAGACTTAGCAGTGTCGTATAGCTTGGCTAATAGGCTATATGTTTCATGCCTAAAAAAGTTCACTTTTGCCGTTTATCTTGGAGATAATAATTTTTGAATGGCGATTTGGAATGGTTTCAATTCCATGTTTTTCATGTACATTTTGTGGCTACTAAAAATTCGTTATCACAATTTTATACTATAAGTTTTATTAAGCTTCTAACTGGCTATTTACATCTGTTTTTAGTATAGCTGTACCTTGTTTACTTTGAACGCAATCACTTAGCAGCCAAATTCATTCCAAATGGGGATTTGGAATAGTTTCAATTCCATTTTCTTTCATGTACATTTTCTGGCTACTACAAATTCAGTATCACGTCAGGTTTAGTAGTGTCGTGTAGCTTGGCTAATAGGCTATATGACTAATGCCTGAAAAAGTTCATTTTTGCCGTTTGAATTGGAGATAATAATTTTTGAATGGGGATTAGGAATTGTTTCAATTCCATTTCCTTCATGTACATTTTCTGGCTACTACAAATTGGGTATCACGTAAGGCTTAGTAGTGCCGTGTAGCTTGGCTAATAGGCTATATGTTACATGCCTGAAAAAGTTTATTTTTGCCGTGTGACCTGGCGATAAGAATTTTTGAATGGGGATTAGGAATTGTTTCAATTCCATTTCCTTCATGTATATTTTCTGGCTACTACAAATTCGGTATCACGTAAGGCTTAATAGTGTCGTGTAGCTTGGCTAATAGGCTATATGTCACATGCCTGAAAAAGTTCATTTTTGCCGTTTGACTTGGAGATAATGATTTTTGAATGGGGATTTGGAATAGTTTCAATTCCATTTCCTTTAAGTACATTTTCTGGCTACTACAAATTCGGTATCACGTAATGCTTAGTAGTGTCGTGTAGCTTGGCTAATAGGCTATATGTTACATGCCTGAAAAAGATCATTTTTGCCGTTTAACTTGGAGAAAATAATTTTTGAATGGGGATTTGGAATTGTTTCAATTCCATTTCCTTCGTGCACATTTTCTGGCTACTACAAATTGGGTATCACATCAGACTTAGTAGTGTCATATAGCTTGGCTAATATGCTATATGTTTCATGCCTAAAAATGTTCACTTTTGCCGTTTAACTTGGAGGTAGTAATTTTTGAATGGGGATTTGGAATAGTTTCAATTCCATTTCCTTCAAGTACATTTACTGGCTACTACAAATTAGGTATCACGTAAGGCTTAGTAGTGTCGTGTAGCTTGGCTAGTAGGCTATATGTTACATCGCTGAAAAAGTTCATTTTTGCCGTTTAACTTCGAGATAATAATTTTTGAATGGGGATTTGGAATAGCTTCAATTCCATTTCCTTCAAGTACATTTTCTGGCTACTACAAATTCGGTATCACGTAAGGCTTAGTAGTGTCGTGTAGCTTGGCTAATAGGCTATATTTTACATCGCTGAAAAAGTTCATTTTTGCCGTTTAACTTCGAGATAATAATTTCTGAATGGGGATTAAGAATTGTTTCAATTCCATTTCCTTCATGTACATTTTCTGTCTACTACAAATTCGGTATCACATCAGACTTAGTAGTGTCATATAGCTTGGCTAATATGCTATATGTTTCATGCCTAAAAATGTTCACTTTTGCCGTTTAACTTGGAGGTAGTAATTTTTGAATGGGGATTTGGAATAGTTTCAATTCCATTTCCTTCAAGTACATTTTCTGGCTACTACAAATTTGGTATCACGTAAGGCTTAGCAGTGTCGTGTAGCTTGGCTAATAGGCTATATGTCACATGCCTGAAAAAGTTCAGTTTTTCCGTTTAACTTGGAGATAATAATTTTTGAATGGGGATTTGGAATCGTTTCAATTTCATTTACTTCATGTACATTTTCTGGCTACTGCAAATTCGGTATCACAATAGACTTAGCAGTGTCGTATAGCTTGGCTAATAGGCTATATGTTTCATGCCTAAAAAAGTTCACTTTTGCCGTTTATCTTGGAGATAATAATTTTTGAATGGCGATTTGGAATGGTTTCAATTCCATGTTTTTCATGTACATTTTGTGGCTACTACAAATTCGTTATCACAACTTTATACTATAAGTTTTATTAAGCTTCTAACTGGCTATTTAAATCTGTTTTTAGTACAGCTGTACCTTGTTTACTTTGAACGCAATCACTTAGCAGCCGAATTCATTCCAAATGGGGATTTGGAATAGTTTCAATTCCATTTTCTTTCATGTACATTTTCTGGCTACTACAAATTCAGTATCACGTCAGGTTTAGTAGTGTCGTGTAGCTTGGCTAATAGGCTATATGACTAATGCCTGAAAAAGTTCATTTTTGCCGTTTGAATTGGAGATAATAATTTTTGAATGGGGATTAGGAATTGTTTCAATTCTATTTCCTTCATGTACATTTTCTGGCTACTACAAATTCGGTAACACGTAAGGCTTAGTAGTGTCGTGTAGCTTGGCTAATAGGCTATATGTTACATGCCTGAAAAAGTTTATTTTTGCCGTGTGACCTGGCGATAAGAATTTTTGAATGGGGATTAGGAATTGTTTCAATTCCATTTCCTTCATGTACATTTTCTGGCTACTACAAATTCGGTATCACGTAAGGCTTAGTAGTGTCATGTAGCTTAGCTAATAGGCTATATGTCACATGCCTGAAAAAGTTCATTTTTGCCGTTTGACTTGGAGATAATGATTTTTGAATGGGGATTTGGAATAGTTTCAATTCCATTTCCTTCATGTACATTTTCTGGCTACTACAAATTCGGTATCACGTAAGGCTTAGTAGTGTCGTGTAGCTTAGCTAATAGGCTATATGTCACATGCCTGTAAAAGTTCATTTTTGCCGTTTAACTTGGAGAAAATAATTTTTGAATGGGGATTTGGAATTGTTTCAATTCCATTTCCTTCATGCACATTTTCTGGCTACTACAAATTGGGTATCACATCAGACTTAGTAGTATCATATAGCTTGGCTAATATGCTATATGTTTCATGCCTAAAAATGTTCACTTTTGCCGTTTAACTTGGAGGTAGTAATTTTTGAATGGGGATTTGGAATAGTTTCAATTCCATTTCCTTCAAGTACATTTTCTGGCTACTACAAATTAGGTATCACGTAAGGCTTAGTAGTGTCGTGTAGCTTGGCTAGTAGGCTACATGTCACATGCCTGAAAAAGTTCATTTTTGCCGTTTGACTTGGAGATAATAATTTTTGAATGAGGATTTGGAATAGCTTCAATTCCATTTCCTTCAAGTACATTTTCTGGCTACTACAAATTCGGTATCACGTAAGGCTTAGTAGTGTCGTGTAGCTTGGCTAATAGGCTATATGTTACATCGCTGAAAAAGTTCATTTTTGCCGTTTAACTTCGAGATAATAATTTCTGAATGGGGATTAAGAATTGTTTCAATTCCATTTCCTTCATGTACATTTTCTGTCTACTACAAATTCGGTATCACATCAGACTTAGTAGTGTCATATAGCTTGGCTAATATGCTATATGTTTCATGCCTAAAAATGTTCACTTTTGCCGTTTAACTTGGAGGTAGTAATTTTTGAATGGGGATTTGGAATAGTTTCAATTCCATTTCTTTCAAGTACATTTTCTGGCTACTACAAATTTGGTATCACGTAAGGCTTAGTAGTTTCGTGTAGCTTGGCTAGTAGGCTATATTTCACATGCCTGAAAAAGTTCATTTTTGCCGTTTTACTTGGAGATAATAATTTTTGAATGGGGATTTGGAATAGCTTCAATTCCATTTCCTTCAAGTACATTTTCTGGCTACTACAAATTCGGTATCAAGTAAGGCTTAATAGTATCATGTAGCTTGGCTAATAGGCTATATATTACGTGCCTAAAAACGTTCACTTTTGCCGTTTAACTTAGAGATACTTATTTTTTAATGGGGATTTGGAATAGTTTCAATTCCATTTCCTTCAAGTACATATTCTGGCTACTACAAATTCGGTATCACGTAAGACTTAGTAGGGTCGTGTAGCTTAGCTAATAGGCTATATGTTTCATTCCTGAAAAAGTTCATTTTTGCCGTTTAACTTGGAGATAATAATTTTTGAATGGGGATTTGGAATAGAGTCAATTACATTTCCTTCATGTACATTTTCTGGCTACTACAAATTCGGTATCACATCAGGCTTAGTATTATATTGTAGCTTAGCTAATAGGCTAGAGGTGTCATGCCTAAAAAGTTCACTTTTGCCGTTTAAATAACTTGGAGGTAGTAATTTTTGAATGGGGATTTGGAATAGTTTCAATTCCATTTCCTTCATGTATATTTTCTGGCTACTACAAATTCGGTATCACAATAGACTTAGCAGTGTCGTATAGCTTGGCTAATAGGCTATATGTTTCATGCCTAAAAAAGTTCACTTTTGCCGTTTATCTTGGAGATAATAATTTTTGAATGGCGATTTGGAATGGTTTCAATTCCATGTTTTTCATGTACATTTTGTGGCTACTAAAAATTCGTTATCACAATTTTATACTATAAGTTTTATTAAGCTTCTAACTGGCTATTTACATCTGTTTTTAGTACAGCTGTACCTTGTTTACTTTGAACGCAATCACTTAGCAGCCAAATTCATTCCAAATGGGGATTTGGAATAGTTTCAATTCCATTTTCTTTCATGTACATTTTCTGGCTACTACAAATTCAGTATCACGTCAGGTTTAGTAGTGTCGTGTAGCTTGGCTAATAGGCTATATGACTAATGCCTGAAAAAGTTCATTTTTGCCGTTTGAATTGGAGATAATAATTTTTGAATGGGGATTAGGAATAGTTTCAATTCCATTTCCTTCATGTACATTTTCTGGCTACTACAAATTGGGTATCACGTAAGGCTTAGTAGTGTCGTGTAGCTTGGCTAATAGGCTATATGTTACATGCCTAAAAAAGTTTATTTTTGCCGTGTGACCTGGCGATAAGAATTTTTGAATGGGGATTAGGAATTGTTTCAATTCCATTTCCTTCATGTATATTTTCTGGCTACTACAAATTCGGTATCACGTAAGGCTTAATAGTGTCGTGTAGCTTGGCTAATAGGCTATATGTCACATGCCTGAAAAAGTTCATTTTTGCTGTTTGACTTGGAGATAATGATTTTTGAATGGGGATTTGGAATAGTTTCAATTCCATTTCCTTTAAGTACATTTTCTGGCTACTACAAATTCGGTATCACGTAATGCTTAGTAGTGTCGTGTAGCTTGGCTAATAGGCTATATGTTACATGCCTGAAAAAGTTCATTTTTGCCGTTTAACTTGGAGAAAATAATTTTTGAATGGGGATTTGGAATTGTTTCAATTCCATTTCCTTCGTGCACATTTTCTGGCTACTACAAATTGGGTATCACATCAGACTTAGTAGTGTCATATAGCTTGGCTAATATGCTATATGTTTCATGCCTTAAAATGTTCACTTTTGCCGTTTAACTTGGAGGTAGTAATTTTTGAATGGGGATTTGGAATAGTTTCAATTCCATTTCCTTCAAGTACATTTTCTGGCTACTACAAATTAGGTATCACGTAAGGCTTAGTAGTGTCATATAGCTTGGCTAATATGCTATATGTTTCATGCCTAAAAATGTTCACTTTTGCCGTTTAACTTGGAGGTAGTAATTTTTGAATGGGGATTTGGAATAGTTTCAATTCCATTTCCTTCAAGTACATTTACTGGCTACTACAAATTAGGTATCACGTAAGGCTTAGTAGTGTCGTGTAGCTTGGCTAATAGGCTATATGTTACATCGCTGAAAAAGTTCATTTTTGCCGTTTAACTTCGAGATAATAATTTTTGAATGGGGATTTGGAATAGCTTCAATTCCATTTCCTTCAAGTACATTTTCTGGCTACTATAAATTCGGTATCACGTAAGGCTTAGTAGTGTCGTGTAGCTTGGCTAATAGGCTATATTTTACATCGCTGAAAAAGTTCATTTTTGCCGTTTAACTTCGAGATAATAATTTCTGAATGGGGATTAAGAATTGTTTCAATTCCATTTCCTTCATGTACATTTTCTGTCTACTACAAATTCGGTATCACATCAGACTTAGTAGTGTCATATAGCTTGGCTAATATGCTATATGTTTCATGCCTAAAAATGTTCACTTTTGCCGTTTAACTTGGAGGTAGTAATTTTTGAATGGGGATTTGGAATAGTTTCAATTCCATTTCCTTCAAGTACATTTTCTGGCTACTAAAAATTTGGTATCACGTAAGGCTTAGTAGTGTCGTGTAGCTTGGCTAATAGGCTATATGTCACATGCCTGAAAAAGTTCAGTTTTTCCGTTTAACTTGGAGATAATAATTTTTGAATGGGGATTTGGAATCGTTTCAATTTCATTTACTTCATGTACATTTTCTGGCTACTGCAAATTCGGTATCACAATAGACTTAGCAGTGTCTTATAGCTTGGCTAATAGGCTATATGTTTCATGCCTAAAAAAGTTCACTTTTGCCGTTTATCTTGGAGATAATAATTTTTGAATGGCGATTTGGAATGGTTTCAATTCCATGTTCTTCATGTACATTTTGTGGCTACTACAAATTCGTTATCACAACTTTATACTATAAGTTTTATTAAGCTTCTAACTGGCTATTTAAATCTGTTTTTAGTACAGCTGTACCTTGTTTATTTTGAACGCAATCACTTAGCAGCCAAATTCATTCCAAATGGGGATTTGGAATAGTTTCAATTCCATTTTCTTTCATGTACATTTTCTGGCTACTACAAATTCAGTATCACGTCAGGTTTAGTAGTGTCGTGTAGCTTGGCTAATAGGCTATATGACTAATGCCTGAAAAAGTTCATTTTTGCCGTTTGAATTGGAGATAATAATTTTTGAATGGGGATTAGGAATTGTTTCAATTCCATTTCCTTCATGTACATTTTCTGGCTACTACAAATTCGGTATCACGTAAGGCTTAGTAGTGTCGTATAGCTTGGCTAATAGGCTATATGTTACATGCCTGAAAAAGTTTATTTTTGCCGTGTGACCTGGCGATAAGAATTTTTGAATGGGGATTAGGAATTGTTTCAATTCCATTTCCTTCATGTACATTTTCTGGCTACTACAAATTCGGTATCACGTAAGGCTTAGTAGTGTCGTGTAGCTTAGCTAATAGGCTATATGTCACATGCCTGAAAAAGTTCATTTTTGCCGTTTGACTTGGAGATAATGATTTTTGAATGGGGATTTGGAATAGTTTCAATTCCATTTCCTTCAAGTACATTTTCTGGCTACTACAAATTGGGTATCACGTAAGGCTTAGTAGTGTCGTGTAGCTTGGCTCATAGGCTATATGTTACATGCCTGTAAAAGTTCATTTTTGCCGTTTAACTTGGAGAAAATAATTTTTGAATGGGGATTTGGAATTGTTTCAATTCCATTTCCTTCATGCACATTTTCTGGCTACTACAAATTGGGTATCACATCAGACTTAGTAGTATCATATAGCTTGGCTAATATGCTATATGTTTTATGCCTAAAAATGTTCACTTTTGCCGTTTAACTTGGAGGTAGTAATTTTTGAATGGGGATTTGGAATAGTTTCAATTCCATTTCCTTCAAGTACATTTTCTGGCTACTACAAATTAGGTATCACGTAAGGCTTAGTAGTGTCGTGTAGCTTGGCTAGTAGGCTATATGTCACATGCCTGAAAAAGTTCATTTTTGCCGTTTGACTTGGAGATAATAATTTTTGAATGGGGATTTGGAATAGCTTCAATTCCATTTCCTTCAAGTACATTTTCTGGCTACTACAAATTCGGTATCACGTAAGGCTTAGTAGTGTCGTGTAGCTTGGCTAATAGGCTATATGTTACATCGCTGAAAAAGTTCATTTTTGCCGTTTAACTTCGAGATAATAATTTCTGAATGGGGATTAAGAATTGTTTCAATTCCATTTCCTTCATGTATATTTTCTGTCTACTACAAATTCGGTATCACATCAGACTTAGTATTGTCATATAGCTTGGCTAATATGCTATATGTTTCATGCCTAAAAATGTTCACTTTTGCCGTTTAACTTGGAGGTAGTAATTTTTGAATGGGGATTTGGAATAGTTTCAATTCCATTTCTTTCAAGTACATTTTCTGGCTACTACAAATTTGGTATCACGTAAGGCTTAGTAGTTTCGTGTAGCTTGGCTCGTAGGCTATATTTCACATACCTGAAAAAGTTCATTTTTGCCGTTTTACTTGGAGATAATAATTTTTTAATGGGGATTTGGAATAGCTTCAATTCCATTTCCTTCAAGTACATTTTCTGGCTACTACAAATTCGGTATCAAGTAAGGCTTAATAGTATCATGTAGCTTGGCTAATAGGCTATATATTACGTGCCTAAAAACGTTCACTTTTGCCGTTTAACTTAGAGATACTTATTTTTTAATGGGGATTTGGAATAGTTTCAATTCCATTTCCTTCAAGTACATATTCTGGCTACTACAAATTTGGTATCACGTAAGGCTTAGTAGGGTCGTGTAGCTTAGCTAATAGGCTATATGTTTCATTCCTGAAAAAGTTCATTTTTGCCGTTTAACTTGGAGATAATAATTTTTGAATGGGGATTTGGAATAGAGTCAATTACATTTCCTTCATGTACATTTTCTGGCTACTACAAATTCGGTATCAAATCAGGCTTAGTATTATATTGTAGCTTAGCTAATAGGCTAGAGGTGTCATGCCTAAAAAAGTTCACTTTTGCCGTTTAAATAACTTGGAGGTAGTAATTTTTGAATGGGGATTTGGAATAGTTTCAATTCCATTTCCTTCATGTATATTTTCTGGCTACTACAAATTCGGTATCACAATAGACTTAGCAGTGTCGTATAGATTGGCTAATAGGCTATATGTTTCATGCCTAAAAAAGTTCACTTTTGCCGTTTATCTTGGAGATAATAATTTTTGAATGGCGATTTGGAATGGTTTCAATTCCATGTTTTTCATGTACATTTTGTGGCTACTAAAAATTCGTTATCACAATTTTATACTATAAGTTTTATTAAGCTTCTAAATGGCTATTTACATCTGTTTTTAGTACAGCTGTACCTTGTTTACTTTGAACGCAATCACTTAGCAGCCAAATTCATTCCAAATGGGGATTTGGAATAGTTTCAATTCCATTTTCTTTCATGTACATTTTCTGGCTACTACAAATTCAGTATCACGTCAGGTTTAGTAGTGTCGTGTAGCTTGGCTAATAGGCTATATGACTAATGCCTGAAAAAGTTCATTTTTGCCGTTTGAATTGGAGATAATAATTTTTGAATGGGGATTAGGAATTGTTTCAATTCCATTTCCTTCATGTACATTTTCTGGCTACTACAAATTCGGTATCACGTAAGGCTTAGTAGTGTCGTGTAGCTTGGCTAATAGGCTATATGTTACATGCCTGAAAAAGTTTATTTTTGCCGTGTGACCTGGCGATAAGAATTTTTGAATGGGGATTAGGAATTGTTTCAATTCCATTTCCTTCATGTATATTTTCTGGCTACTACAAATTCGGTATCACGTAAGGCTTAATAGTGTCGTGTAGCTTGGCTAATAGGCTATATGTCACATGCCTGAAAAAGTTCATTTTTGCCGTTTGACTTGGAGATAATGATTTTTGAATGGGGATTTGGAATAGTTTCAATTCCATTTCCTTTAAGTACATTTTCTGGCTACTACAAATTCGGTATCACGTAATGCTTAGTAGTGTCGTGTAGCTTGGCTCACAGGCTATATGTTACATGCCTGAAAAAGTTCATTTTTGCCGTTTAACTTGGAGAAAATAATTTTTGAATGGGGATTTGGAATTGTTTCAATTCCATTTCCTTCGTGCACATTTTCTGGCTACTACAAATTGGGTATCACATCAGACTTAGTAGTGTCATATAGCTTGGCTAATATGCTATATGTTTCATGCCTAAAAATGTTCACTTTTGCCGTTTAACTTGGAGGTAGTAATTTTTGAATGGGGATTTGGAATAGTTTCAATTCCATTTCCTTCAAGTACATTTTCTGGCTACTACAAATTAGGTATCACGTAAAGCTTGGTAGTGTCGTATAGCTTGGCTAGTAGGCTATATGTCACATGCCTGAAAAAGTTCATTTTTGCCGTTTGACTTGGAGATAATAATTTTTGAATGGGGATTTGGAATAGCTTCAATTCCATTTCCTTCAAGTACATTTTCTGGCTACTACAAATTCGGTATCACGTAAGGCTTAGTAGTGTCGTGTAGCTTGGCTAATAGGCTATATGTTACATCGCTGAAAAAGTTCATTTTTGCCGTTTAACTTCGAGATAATAATTTCTGTATGGGGATTAAGAATTGTTTCAATTCCATTTCCTTCATGTACATTTTCTGTCTACTACAAATTCGGTATCACATCAGACTTAGTAGTGTCATATAGCTTGGCTAATATGCTATATGTTTCATGCCTAAAAATGTTCACTTTTGCCGTTTAACTTGGAGGTAGTAATTTTTGAATGGGGATTTGGAATAGTTTCAATTCCATTTCCTTCAAGTACATTTTCTGGCTACTACAAATTAGGTATCACGTAAGGCTTAGTAGTGTCGTGTAGCTTGGCTAATAGGCTATATGTCACATGCCTGAAAAAATTCATTTTTGCCGTTTGACTTGGAGATAATAATTTTTGAATGGGGATTTGGAATCGTTTCAATTTCATTTCCTTCAAGTACATTTTCTGGCTACTACAAATTCGGTATCACATCAGGCTTAGTATTGTATTGTAGCTTAGCTAATAGGCTAGAGGTTTCATTCCTAAAATAGTTCACTTTTGCCGTTTAACTTGGAGGTAGTAATTTTTGAATGGGGATTTGGAATAGCTTCAATTCCATTTCCTTCATGTACATTTTATGGCTACTACAAATTCGGTATCACAACGGGCTTAGTAGTGTCGTATAGCTTGGCTAATAAGCTATATGTTTCATGCCTGAAAAAGTTCAGTTTTTCCGTTTAACTTGGAGATAATAATTTTTGAATGGGGATTTGGAATCGTTTCAATTTCATTTACTTCATGTACATTTTCTGGCTACTACAAATTCGGTATCACAATAGACTTAGCAGTGTCGTATAGGTTGGCTAATAGGCTATATGTTTCATGCCTAAAAAAGTTCACTTTTGCCGTTTACCTTGGAGATAATAATTTTTGAATGGCGATTTGGAATGGTTTCAATTCCATGTTTTTCATGTACATTTTGTGGCTACTACAAATTCGTTATCACAACTTAATACTATAAGTTTTATTAAGCTTCTAACTGGCTATTTAAATCTGTTTTTAGTACAGCTGTACCTTGTTTACTTTGAACGCAATCACTTAGCAGCCGAATTCATTCCAAATGGGGATTTGGAATAGTTTCAATTCCATTTTCTTTCATGTACATTTTCTGGCTACTACAAATTCAGTATCACGTCAGGTTTAGTAGTGTCGTGTAGCTTGGCTAATAGGCTATATGACTAATGCCTGAAAAAGTTCATTTTTGCCGTTTGACTTGGAGATAATGATTTTTGAATGGGGATTTGGAATAGTTTCAATTCCATTTCCTTCAAGTACATTTTCTGGCTACTACAAATTGGGTATCACGTAAGGCTTAGTAGTGTCGTGTAGCTTGGCTCATAGGCTATGTTACATGCCTGAAAAAGTTCATTTTTGCCGTTTAACTTGGAGAAAATAATTTTTGAATGGGGATTTGGAATTGTTTCAATTCCATTTCCTTCATGCACATTTTCTGGCTACTACAAATTGGGTATCACATCAGACTTAGTAGTATCATATAGCTTGGCTAATATGCTATATGTTTCATGCCTAAAAATGTTCACTTTTGCCGTTTAACTTGGAGGTAGTAATTTTTGAATGGGGATTTGGAATAGTTTCAATTCCATTTCCTTCAAGTACATTTTCTGGCTACTACAAATTAGGTATCACGTAAGGCTTAGTAGTGGCGTGTAGCTTGGCTAGTGGGCTATATGTCACATGCCTGAAAAAGTTCATTTTTGCCGTTTGACTTGGAGATAATAATTTTTGAATGGGGATTTGGAATAGCTTCAATTCCATTTCCTTCAAGTACATTTTCTGGCTACTACAAATTCGGTATCACATAAGGCTTAGTAGTGTCGTGTAGCTTGGCTAATAGGCTATATGTTACATCGCTGAAAAAGTTCATTTTTGCCGTTTAACTTCGAGATAATAATTTCTGAATGGGAATTAAGAATTGTTTCAATTCCATTTCCTTCATGTACATTTTCTGTCTACTACAAATTAGGTATCACATCAGACTTAGTAGTGTCATATAGCTTGGCTAATATGCTATATGTTTCATGCCTAAAAATGTTCACTTTTGCCGTTTAACTTGGAGGTAGTAATTTTTGAATGGGGATTTGGAATAGTTTCAATTCCATTTCCTTCAAGTACATTTTCTGGCTACTACAAATTTGGTATCACGTAAGGCTTAGTAGTTTCGTGTAGCTTGGCTAGTAGGCTATATTTCGCATGCCTGAAAAAGTTCATTTTTGCCGTTTTACTTGGAGATAATAATTTTTGAATGGGGATTTGGAATAGCTTCAATTCCATTTCCTTCAAGTACATTTTCTGGCTACTACAAATTCGGTATCAAGTAAGGCTTAATAGTATCATGTAGCTTGGCTAATAGGCTATATATTACGTGCCTAAAAACGTTCACTTTTGCCGTTTAACTTAGAGATACTAATTTTTTAATGGGGATTTGGAATAGTTTCAATTCCATTTCCTTCAAGTACATATTCTGGCTACTACAAATTCGGTATCACGTAAGGCTTAGTAGTGTCGTGTAGCTTAGCTAATAGGCTATATGTTTCATTCCTGAAAAAGTTCATTTTTGCCGTTTAACTTGGAGATAATAATTTTTGAATGGGGATTTGGAATAGAGTCAATTACATTTCCTTCATGTACATTTTCTGGCTACTACAAATTCGGTATCACATCAGGCTTAGTATTGTATTGTAGCTTAGCTAATAGGCTAGAGGTGTCATGCCTAAAAAAGTTCACTTTTGCCGTTTAAATAACTTGGAGGTAGTAATTTTTGAATGGGGATTTGGAATAGTTTCAATTCCATTTCCTTCATGTATATTTTCTGGCTACTACAATTTCGGTATCACGTAAGGCTTAAAAGTGTCGTGTAGCTTGGCTAATAAGCTATATGTTACATGCCTGAAATAGTTCATTTTTGCCGTCAGACTTGGAGATAATAATTTTTGAATAGGGATTTGGAATTGTTTCAATTCCATTTCCTACATGTACATTTTCTGGCTACTACAAATTCGGTATCACATCAGACTTAGTAGTGTCATATAGCTTGGCTAATATGCTATATGCTTCATGCCTTAAAATGTTCTCTTTTGCCGTTTAGCTTGGAGGTAGTAATTTTTGAATGGGGATTTGGAATAGTTTCAATTCCATTTCCTTCAAGTACATTTTCTGGCTACTACAAATTCGGTATCACGTAAGGCTTAGTAGTGTCGTGTAGCTTGGCTAGTTGGCTATATGTCACATGCCTGAAAAAGTTCATTTTTGCCGTTTGACTTGGAGATAATAATTTTTGAATGGGGATATGGACTAGCTTCAATTCCATTTCCTTCAAGTACATTTTCTGGCTACTACAAATTCGGTATCAAGTAAGGCTTAATAGTATCATGTAGCTTGGCTAATAGGCTATATACTACGTGCCTAAAAACGTTCACTTTTGCCGTTTAACTTAGAGATACTAATTTTTTAATGGGGATTTGGAATAGTTTCAATTCCATTTCCTTTAAGTACATATTCTGGCTACTACAAATTCGGTATCACGTAAGGCTTAGTAGTGTCGTGTAGCTTGGCTAATAGGCTATATGTTACATTCCTGAAAAAGTTCATTTTTGCCGTTTAATTTGGAGATAATAATTTTTAAATGGGGATTTGGAATAGAGACAATTACATTTCCTTCATGTACATTTTCTGGCTACTACAAATTCGGTATCACGTTAGGCTTAGTAGTGTCGTTATGCTTGGCTAATAGGCTATATGTTACATTCCTGAAAAAGTTCAGTTTTGCCGTTTAACTTGGAGATAATAATTTTTGAATGGGGATTTGGAATAGTTTAAATTTCATTTCCTTCATGTATATTTTCTGGCTACTACAAATTCGGTATCACATCAGGCTTAGTAGTGTCGTATAGGTTGGTTAATAGGCTATATGTTTCATGCCTTAAAAAGTTCACTTTTGCCGTTTAGCTTGGAGATAATAATTTTTGAATGGCGATTTGGAATAGTTTCAATTCCATGTTTTTCATGTACATTTTGTGGCTACTACAAATTCGGTATCACATCAGGCTTAGTAGTGTCGTGTAGCTTGGCCAATAGGCTATATGTTTCATGCCTAAAAATGTTCAGTTTTGCCGTTTAACTTGGAGATAATAATTTTTGAATGGGGATTTGGAATAGTTTCAATTCAATGTTTTTCATGTACATTTTCTGGTTACTACAAATTTGATCTCACTTCAGGTTTTCTGTTGTCGTATAGTCGTAATAATAATATATACGATTTGCGTCTAGAATAGTTCATTTATGCCGAAACTCTACCTCATTCAGTTTACGCTTTCACTCAGTGGCCGAATTTATTTCATTAATCTTTTAATTTTTAGGTCTAGGTGTATGATTGGTTTCGCAACATTATAATATATGTTTTATTTGACTTCTAACTGGCTATTTGAATCTGTTTTTAGTAGTGCTGTACCTTGTTTACTTTGAACGCTATCACTTGGCAGCCGAATTCATTCCAAAAACTCGTTATTTCTTTTCATTTTATTTTTCTGTCTACTACTAATCATGTACTATTTTAGGCTTATTTTTGTCGTATAGTGTGACTCACTGGATATACGGTTTATATTTAGAAAAGGTTTATTTATTCGTATTAAATGGAGATGATAATGATTTAATGAGGAAAAATTTCATACTAGGTATTTATTGATTATGTTAATTTCTGGCACCTTGAAAATCGGTATCACTTAAGATTTGTTTTTGTCGTAGGTATAGTCTTTCTTACGGATTACACGTTATTTCCCCTTAAGGTAGTCCTAAGGTTACAATATATGAGTTAATATAACTTGTTTGGCCGCTGATAATAAAAGTTAGCAGCCGAGCTCATATGTTATGATTTTCTGATTTTCAGTGTATTCTTTTATATTTACTTCATAAATATCATATTTGGAACAAATTAGTAGCTTTTATGCACCAAATTGTGAAAAAAAAAATTTACTTCTTAATTTGGTCGGGTTATCGGCGGCTGCTAACTTTGGCTGCTAACTTCACGCCGGTGCAGAGATTCATGTAGGTGAATCTCATATAAGTCAGGTGTCCAGTTAAAACAAATAAACTAATGGATCTGTGAGCCTCTATTGAACTAACTCACTCTCTCTCAAATGCTCAAAGGTTAACTGGAAGAGATCCCTTAAAGGGATAAGTTCGCCTTCGTACTGAAACTTTTTATTTTAAATATTATGTGCTGTATTCTTTTCCTGTACAATAAAGTGTTTACTTACTTACTTACTTAACTGGATGGTGATAAGCAATAATGTGTCAACCCACACGCCAACCATTTTGAGAAAATGACGTCTAAAGATTTTTTCTCATTTTTTTGTGTTTCTCATAAAAAAAAATTGTTTTTTATATAGATTGTTGTGTTTTTCAGCTATAATACGTTCAGTAGTAGTGATTATTGTAGCTTAATTTCAAAACAAACTTCAATTTGACGAAATAATGCCCTTTTCTTTTATTGCGAATTGTTCGACGACGTCAAACTTTTTCAAGACTGTGTTATGATACTTAACCCACTTTTGCTAATTGTTTAAAAATATCTATGAGTCTTAAATAAACATGTTAAAGCACATAAATTGTTATTGTAAAATACTCTACCTATGCATATTTTTAACTTTATAAGTGTTAAGTAACATATCAGTCATGGTCACTTATGTTATTAGGTATAAATAATAAAATAATAATAAATATTATAGGACATTCTTACACAGATTGACTGAGACCCACGGTAAGCTCAAGAAGGCTTGTGTTGTGGGTACTTAGGCAACGATATATATAATATATAAATACTTATATACATAGAAAACATCCATGACTCAGGAACAAATATCTGTGCTCATCACACAAATAAATGCCCTTACCGGGATTCGAACCCGGGACCGCGGCGTAGCAGGCAGGGTCACTACCGACTGCGCCAGACCGGTCGTCATGTAGGAATCAATACATTATTTATTAATCAAAACTTTTAATGATTTTTCTACTCCCGAACTGTTATCCGTCATTTACAGGGTTGTGCGTATCGAAAAAACTGAAAACGCATTGTTTGGTTCTGTAATCATGGCAACGCATTGCATTAACGATACTGCGTGCGTGCGCGGGAAGGCTTTGGGCAGCTGAGCTGACAGTGCAAACCTTTGCAATACAGGAAACAGTGTGAATTTCGCGAGAATTATTTAAAAAAACTATTAAAAACTAAGTGCATGGTCGTTGTAAAAGTATTGTATGCAATGGTGTTTAACTGACTCCAAAATACTCGTGGAAAGTACGCCACTCATATTTCTTGACCTCCTTTAAACGCCTGTTGAATAAAATACTATAAATTAACTATTAGAGTAATGATCATTTCTAGACACATATTTAAATTATCTGTGCTTTTTCAACAAAAAATCGTTACAAAAACCAAATAATCATCTTTTAAAAAAACAAACTACTTATCTAAAATATACAACAAAATATTTTTTTACGCTAAGAAATAGACTAAGTCATTTAAATTATGAATAACTCATGACTTGTACAAGAACAAAACATAAAATATCTTTAACAAAATAATAAACTACCATTCAGTAAGTATTCAAAAATCAAACAATATTTTTATGCATACATTAATACGTCTTAATGTAATTAGTAATTATAAAAAAATAGTAGCTTATATTAGATTTTTATATAAACACGTACTTGTAAAAAATGTTTGCAAATTATAATAACGAATATGTATATTCATGACTTAAAATGTTCAATTTCGTACTGAATTTACTATTCATGTGCAAAAATATACTAATGGACTAAGTCATAACTTATTCAAACATAAATTAATATGAACAGTTATATTTTACAATATAGTGTCATGGTACTTACACCAAAAACGAACAATTTATGACCCGAATATAATTTAACAATAATGACTTATGTTTTATAACACGGGTCGTAGCATAAAACAACGAATAAAATATCATTTTGCAATAATCATTCAAGTCTCATAGTGGGTAACTATGTCATTTTTTGCGTTTTGCAAGAATGAGTCAAGTGTAAAAAAATCGTTGAGTCAACCCTCATAACACATTATTGTAATTTAAATATGTCTTCTGCCAATTACTATAATAAGTTAAGGTTCTTGACACATTAATGCAAAACAGGCAACACACGATATAGGATTTGTGTTAACCTATTTTTTTACTTTTGGGATAGTAAAAATTTTCAAAATGAAAAGGTCATTTTTGCAAATAGAAGTTTAAAAATCCAGCTATAACATGGCATTAAAATCTCATTTTTTTAGTTTTTGTGGGTTGACACATTATTGCTTATCACCATCCAACTAATATTGAAAAAAAAATAAGAAATAAAAATGCTGAACTTGTTTGCGTGATTTCACGGGAGGATATTGAAATAAATAAATAAATAAATAAAATAAAAATGTGGTCCCTCTTTCGCGAATACCTATTAAAGATTTTCCAAGCGAACTAGTAACCTAAGTTCGTAAATTTATAAAATAAATCTCACTAGTGACCTTATTTCGTCTGGTCAAGAAAATGAACAAAAGGACAACAATCAGCGGCTGAATCAGCTTTGTCTGTAGTGATTGTAAAATGTTAAATAATCACAGATTTCAATGCTTCACGTCAATTATCTAGGTACCTAACTACCTACAATGCACATTATTTAGAGGTTAGGGAACATGATTCTATATATAAATGGATTGATTGATGGATGTGAAGTTAAGGGTACAACTGAGAGAAATTTGCCTTGTGAATCTAACAAACTCGTCTTGTTGCGTGTTTATCTGTTTGAAACAATAGTATTTTAGTAAAGGGAATAAATCACAATATTGATGATACAAGTCGAATTTGTACGAACCAAACAACAAGGTCAAACTTGTTAAAATATATTTTATTGAATCAGCTAAACATAATTATGTTTAAAACAATATGTGACATGTGCTTTTACAAAATCGACTTGTTGGTTTAAATAAAACATTGGTTCAAAAAAAAAGTGGCTTTGTAATTTCTTTAATACTTAATCATATTATAAAATAGCCTAGCCTAAGAGTTAAGATAAATAAAGAGATAATAATAATAAAATAAAAAAAGATGTTGATAAAATACTTTAAAAGAAAAGTGTTATCTAAAATATATACATACTGTGTAGATATAAATCGGATGTTAGTATAATTGGGTCAATTAGATAAGCACATCTTAAATAGTATATGAACAGCTATCTATTTTAGAAAATTAATCGTTGATTACTTTGTGTGGTACAAAGTATCTACGGAGAGAAAGCTGATCATGATGAAACAAAATCAATAAAATGTGTCAATAAAATCAATAAAGTGGATACGTGACCCTGAATCGGATTTTAATGCATATTCTATATAGTATCTCTATGTATTACAATGAAATGAATCACGAGCCCTTTCTATCCAAAAAAAAAAACAGGAGACAGTAAAAGTTTTAATAACTATGCACTGCAATTTATGATTAAATTTATGAGTAGATCTAACTAAACATTATAATATCCGTAAGTATTATGAATTGCATTAGATGAAATGAAAAATGAAATAAAATGAAATAAATGTTTATTCAAAAACTAAACTTACAACTAAATTTATCTTCTGCCAAACCAGAGTATGGTTTGTTGGCAGACGAGGCTCTAGATATATTAGGTTCTATAACTAAATACTTATATGTACTATTTACTAGTTACTACCAATAATAGGTGCATATAATGAAGTATAGGGCCGATACAATCAGTTATCATCAATAATTACCTAATATACATTAGACGCCTGACAATAGCGACCTATTAAAAAAAAAATGTAAATCATGAAAAGGTATGAAATTAGTGAAATATTATTGTACGAGCCGTACATCTTAGATGATATGATTCTTGATGGTTGATTGTAGTCTTGATAGAAACACTGATTTTTGATACACTTATAAATTTATTGATAACCAAGGTATATTGAGTACTAGCTAGGGGCACTAGCTAGGAGCACGTATAAACGTAAACTAATGCATAAATCGATGTATAGCGTAATCGCAAATACAGCAATCAAACAATCAATCAATCATTATTTATTTGCAATAAAACATAACTAAATGCATGCAAATGCAATCAAGCAATGCAAAGCAATTCTAATCAAGTCATAATCATATTCATTTTAATGCTGACGCGAGAAATGTGCGATGCTTGCATTGTACAATTATATTGTATGCTATTGAAGAAAGAAAAAAAAAACACTCATTATATGTATATAAATATTTCAAAAAAAAAATAATAATAATGTACTAATCTAGTTTTCAAAACAGTCTGAATTGAAAAAGGTAACAGATTTAAAGAAGAAGGAGTGAGACTGACATCTAGGAATTGTAGTTAATAGAACACACAAGTATGTTTGAGTATACACTGCAGGTGGTGGTGCAGCGTCCGCTCTGAGTCAACCCTCAGACCGGAATGTCCTAAACATATGACTAAAGATAGAAAATTAATCCCTAATTATAACACTACTTCACATACAGTACTAAGTGGTAAAGAAGGAGATGTTCAAGTTAGGAATGACGAAAGTGGGCAGACAATTAGGTTTGGTAACATTTCTTAGCAATGCTTGGTTTTTCTATAGTTACTACCAGAGTTACCACCTACCTGAGCTACCACCCCCGAAAACCTACTGACGACACCCATGACGACTTTTTGTCAAAGTGACAGCCAGCAATGTCAATTAACGGTCGGGTAGCCGTAAAATAGTCGGTCAAAAGTGTCAAAACCGCTTTAAAGGGTACCCATACGGTCCCTGTTGGGTAATGCTGATTATAAAAATAATAACCAACTTGAAACCCTACCCTCTTTTCAAATATTTGTCGCCGCATGTTGCACAATCTAAATATACTTAAACAAAAATAATAAAAAACGGTTAGAGCTTACGATATTTCTACCAACTTAAATATGATGATGAATAATGCAGTGTAGGCTTACTTCTGTTCACCTCTTATCATTCTTCACAACCATGTCACATATATTTTATTTTTACTTAATACTTTCGAATGATTTTAGTAACACCATACGAATCATTATCAAAACTGTATTTCGAAGTTAAAATCAAAAACGGTACAACTATCATAAGCCAAAAACGTACCTATATATTGATATTGTTTAGACTCGACTTATTTCCAATAAAGCCTAAAAAAGGTTGGCAACTCCTTGTTTATCATATGCCGGTCTTGCCTTTCTCTTTTATGCCGGACTTTCTGACTAGGCACAATTTCTAAGTTACATATTTCAGAACATAAAACTAGAAATTGAGCGCGTTTTGAGTAGAATAATAGTACTATTCAGAAATAACGGTTATCAAATGACTGTGTTACATACATGATATACAAATATTCCGACTGCTTCTATTTTTTTTTTTTTTTTGCGGAACCATGTTGAACTTGATGTTCGAGTTCGAAACGAGAAACAAGTTTATTGACTAGTGTTCGTCCTAGGGATATGTATTGAAGACCAATGGATTAAGGATGAAAAACTGCTATACCTCCAGAGGTGTGAGAGGCGTAGATGAATAAACAAAAAAGTTATAGTCAATAGACGGTCTTTCCGGGTAGACGGTCTTCTCCACACTGACCTTAGTTTTCCTAACACAGTAGTATTTCAGGAGTTTCAGGAATACGTCTCTATGCCGCCTCTATGGCTTCACCATTTTTGACACAGAACTAGATTTAGATAGAAGAAACAAGTTCATCTATTTGTATAGGGGCCGAGCCACCGAGCGTGTCAGATTTTGTACTGAAGTTGTTACTTGCCCGTGATTTTAAATATGTCTCAGGCCCTTGAGTGTTCATAATTTCCGTGTTGTTGCAATTAAATATCACGTAACGAAGCATTTTTTTTTTGACTCCAACTTACAAAAATTGACGTCCAAAAGCTGCAAGCTGCGAAAAAAGACGGACAACTCAGTGGATTTTACCCAGTTCATTTGACACGCAAAGTAGATACGTTTGCTTGATCTATGGTATATAATTATGACATCTGTGATTTTTGAAGTCGTTTCTTTTATTTTCAGTCTTTCCCGTAGATTCTAGCGGTACAGTTCTGAGTATGAAAGCGAGTGTTTTGTTGGCAAAACCTGCAACTCGGGACTCAAGTCTATATCGCCGCAAACAGATGCAAGTTTAATGCCTGCCACCTCACAATTGCGTTTCTTGGCAACGTATACAATATTGCATCCGTTTAATATAAACTTAGTTAATGTAAGACGTTGCGTTCATGCTATATAACTGTTTAATTAAATAACCTGTTATTATTGATCTGTTAACTTAAAATAAATGTTATTTAGTTCAAATATTTATAAATAAATACAAATATTTACTCTAACTAATGCCTTAACTTTTACTTTTATTCAATACTAATAACAATACAAATAGAAAGTAAAGTGCATAGAAATTCAAGCATAAGGAAAAATCATGTGAGCTGCGAAATTGCATGGAGAAATTATCAATGAATTCATTAATAAATTCGCTATGTGCTTTTGCAGCTGATAGAACCTTTAACACAAACTAGTCGGAAAAGGACGATTCTTTTATGATATGAGACAAGTGACATAAGCATCAGGGGAGTCACTTATGCGTTGCCGACCTTTGAAAATTCCTGTTGTAATCTCAAGTGAAAGTGTTCTTATAGCACTTGAAGCTTGTGGACCCTTTTGTTCTTGAAAGCCGTAATTAAATAATATTATTTTCCCCTCACTAGCTCGGAAACACGTGTTTTGTCCTTTAATACCAGCGGGTAAAAACGCATTTTATCCACTAGTGGGTAAAGTAATTTGTCCTTGAATAAAGTCAAATTAACTGCTTTAAAATTGATAAAAGTAGGTGAATCTAGTAATAAAGATGATTTACCACCTGTGGAACTACTGGAAGCAGTGATAAACGCATTTTTTTGCGTTGTAGTTTCCTCGCTATAGTGAGGGGAAAAGTTTTGTGTTACACTCGGGTGCAAATGTATTTTACTTCTCGTGTGTTAAAAAACTCACAAGTTCAGGATTCTATTCTCGAACCACTCGCTTCGCTCGTGGTTCAACTATAGAATCCTTTCACTTGCTCGTTTTTCAATTCCACACTCGGCGTCAAAATACAACTTTGCCCCCTTGTATAACAAATAACTATAAATCGAACAGCTTTCAGCAAGTAGGCAAGATTAGGTTAGAATTCCAACTTGGACACTCGAACTACCTGAACAATTTCACAGTTTCAATACTACGGGTTAGATAATAGTTGTTACTAGTTCGTTGAAGTATTGTGAAATGTTAAAGGAAAACTACGAACACAAGTTTAAAAATATATATATCATTGTCATATTAAATCATTGTCATTGTGATTTATGAAAAACGTAAAAAAAGTCAATTTTAATAATGACTATTATTTTAATAGTTAGGTATCCGTCGTTACTTAGCGGGACTCCATAATTATTAATTAAAATTAATATATTTCTTTAATAATCCCTATGCGGATCACCTAAGACATTTTTATTATTATTATAAATGGGCTTACTTTTGGCCACAGACTAGCCGAAGGCAAAGACGTGGCCTACAATGGAGTGAGCTCGCCCAGAAGATGCCTGTTCACTCTTGATTTGAAGGTATTCAATAAATAAAACACAAATAGGTGGACTCCTAGGTACACACTTAGTAATCGTACTTGCGTATTGAACGGACTATCACTGATTTACTAACACGTTATCTTGGTGTGAAGTTGAGTGATAGGATCAGAAATAGCGTGATAAGAGAGAAGTGTGGAGTGGATGTAGATGTGGTGACAAAGATTGAGATGGGTATGACATAGACATAGACATAGACATTTTATTAATAATATTATAAATATTACACGTTCATCAATAAAATTATTTAACAGCAATTAAATTAAGATTATTACAATTTCAGTCTAGTTATAATTTCGAATATTTAATTGAAAGATGCATTCATTGATTATATTACATATGATATGTCATTTAGATTTGTTAATTTGATTTTATACATTTATTTTATGTTAAGGTGGTTCGGGCATGTAGAGAGGATGGATGAGAGGAGAGTAACGAAGAAAGTATATGAAAAAAGAGTGGAAGGTCAGTTGGAAGTGGAAGACCTAGGCGAACTTTTCTTGTTCAAATCGGGGAAATATTGCAAAAAGGCCAGGTCAGAAGTACTCGAAACCGACGAGCGTGTATGAGAAACGTTATGAAAGTGTGTGAAGCGAAAGTGATTTGTCAGGATCGTAGTAAATGGAAATCCGTGATCTCTGCCTACCCCTCTGGGAAACAGGCGTGATGTATGTATGTATGTATGTATGTATGTATGTTATCTTGTCGCGAATTGACGTAGTATTTTTTTTTATCAATGCAATTAAGATTATGCCTACAGTTTACTAATAATGCGTTAAATTTATCGGAAATGTTAAAAAAATACGGTGTATAAAAAACTTAACTAAAGGAAAATATATAAATTATGTTAAAAAGTATCTTTTCACCTAATTATATTTAAAATAATAATTTTGTTCTCGTTAAACACAACAAGCATACAATATAAGAACTCACCACCGTTTCACCGCGGGCAAAAACGTAGACAAAGATGCCTTTTTATCCAAGCACGGTATAGTTTATGAGAGTTTGTCTGTATCCGCTTTAACTACTTTATTATTTGCCTGTAATCATTCTCAGATTAAGACGAACCTGGTTTTTGAAGATAGAGCAGTGATTTTTTCAACACATTATTATTATTTTTATCTGTGTCGGACCGGTTTGTTTTTTCGCTATTTTTATTTTTAAAGACGCTAAGACGCTAGAGCCAATCAATAATTTCTAAAAACGGTATTTTTCAATATGGCTCAAAAAAAGACCACTCAAGATCGGTAACAATTAGCCAAAAAATCTAAACGGTCCGACACAGATTATTTTATTGTTATTCAGATTCTCAAATTTCGTTCCGTTTAAATAAGTTTTGAAGGAGGAAACAGTCGATAGCGGAACCTTGATTTTAAAGATTTTTTCGCAATATCTTTTAACTGAGTTGTTCTTAATGGACATTTTTAGGGTTCCGTAGTCAACTAGGAACCTTTATAGTTTCGCCATGTCTGTCTGTCCTAATCTCAGTAACTGTTAGCACTAGAAAGCTGAAATTTGGTACCAATATGTATATCAATCACGCCAACAAAGTGCAAAAATAAAAAATGGAAAAAATGTTTTATGATAGTACCTCCCACCCCCCCCCCCCCTACATGTATAGTGGAGGCTGATATTTTTTTTCATTCCAACTCCAACGTGTGATATGGTGTTGGATAGGTATTTAAAAATGAATAAGTGTTTACTAAGATCGTTTTTTGATAATATTAATATTTTCGGAAATAATCGCTCCTAAAGGAAAAAAAGTGCGTCCCCCCCCTCTAACTTTTGAACCATATGTTTAAAAAATATGAACAAAATCACAAAATTAGAACTTTATAAAGACTTTCTAGGAAAATTGTTTTGAACTTGATAGGTTTAGTAGTTTTTGAGAAAAATACGGAAAACTACGGAACCCTACAGTGAGCGTGGTCCGACACGCTCTTGGCCGGTTTTTTTTTTCGATAAATCTAGTTAATAACACTAGTTAGTATATTTAACTGAAATTCCCAAATTGAAAGGGGGACTCCTTTTCATTTTAGCATTTTCGCTCCCGTAGCGTCTTAAGATTTTCAAATATTTTAGACTAATAATCCTTCACTTGACTTTAAAAATCAAGTTTTAATCATTTAATCAAGCGGTCAGTAGGAAATGAAGTAGGGCAATTAGTCTCACACAATAAGGGGCTCTAGGAGTACCCAAAACAAGTTTTCTGTATAATTATGGGATATTGTAAAATGATAAGAATAGAATTATTGCCCCAAAACAAAAGCAAGAAATTGTAGAAATAAAAAAAAAGTTCTTTTTTTAATAACATTGACCGATTATTTGAATTCTCAGTTTAATCGTTCATACAATTTTGGCTAAAATATCTTACGGTTCAACTGATTTGCATTCTCTACTGCTCTCTGCTTGTTACTTGCGACCGCCTGGCTTGACAACTTCTGCGGAATACATAAGGTTGTAAATCGGAGCCTTCAGGGTTACAAGTGCGTAACGCCTCGAGCAGATTAAAGACAATTTTAAATTAGGAGACTGCAAACATTTACAAAGAAGGGTTATTGTTTTTGTAGAATAAATAAAGATTTATACTAGAATAAAGTAATATTTTTACTAATTCCAAAAGGCCTATAAGTAGTTACCCTTCGGGTTGCAAGGTCAGATGAGAGGCAGTCGCTTTCGTAAAATGCGGACCGCAGGCTTCCATGAGCTGTGGCAAATGTTGGGATAACGCAAGGTGTTTTAATGATGAAAGTAATATTTTTACTTATTATGTAGGTACTTGGCCCTGTTCCTTGTTCGTATTACATTAAATAAATACTAGAAGTGGTGAGCGTGGTCTAAGATAAGGTATAACATTACAATCGTCGTATAATATATAAAAGTAACCTTATTAAATAGACTGAAATAAATGTCATAATATAAAGAAAAAATACCAATTCCTCCAAGTGTCCAATGCTGCCCTTGGAGGGCTTGGTATTTTTTTTGTTTTTGTATGACATTTAGTTCATTTTATAGTTAAATATTAGTAGTGTCTCTAGTAAAAAAACACAAATTAGAATATTTTCTATAAAAATAATTTAATTTGTTCTTAGAGCTTATTAA
The DNA here is from genome assembly GCF_023078275.1 of Leguminivora glycinivorella. Lineage (NCBI taxonomy): Eukaryota > Metazoa > Arthropoda > Insecta > Lepidoptera > Tortricidae > Leguminivora > Leguminivora glycinivorella. The sequence continues at coordinate 12,682,778 of NC_062978.1, forward strand.
ATAGATTAATGAAGAAGTTAGAACCATAATAAATATATATCGAGAAACCAATCACCGCCTATCCTTTTTACATCACTATGTTTGCCCTACAAATAAATTACTTTAACAGCATAATTAAGTGCAAACAGCTCAAGAATAATTGGAAACCAAATAACTCTCTTCATAACGGGTGTCAGACGGTACTTAATTCATGAAAAATCTGTTTCACAAAAGGTGAAAGGGCACAAATATAGAGGAATTCGTATTTCGCCCCCTAAATCATGGTAGGACAAGGTTAATGGGTTCGAACCCGCGACCTCGGGGCGGTCACGTAGCTTGGATTACCGGTTGGTAAGGCACAGAAGGGCGACTCTGGGAGGGTGACGCTCATCGCTCACATCAACTCGGCACCATGTCACCACCGGCTCAAGCTCAGGCCAGCCCTTACTATAAGTTTTTGACGCTTTAGTGACGTTATTGACATAGTATATTACGATACAAGTGCGAAAAAAAGGAAGTTAGTTACATAATGAAAACTGTAAACTTTGTCCTAAGATCAAATAATTCTGTGCAATCTAGTTAAAATATAATATTTAAGTGTTTTACATATGCATAAATCGATTGAAAGTGGATATCTGCATCTTTAAAAAACAACACGTAAAAGTAAAGTAACGTAAGTAAATAAACCTTTAGGGAGGTCCCAAGATTTTTTTTAAATGTGTAGGTACACATTTAAAAAAAATCTTCCGGCCTCCTACTGTTTAGTTGGATGTACTGTAAAAAATGAAATTTTATAAATTAGAAGCTTTCCAGAAGGTGCACCCTTTATGAATTAGTATTGTTTACTTTTAATATTCAGTGACTGACATTTTGAAAAGTACATTGAGAAAATGTTTTTTTTTTTATTATTATAAATGGTCTTTCTTACCTACTTATTAGCCTTGTCCTACCATAATTTAGAGAAAATAAGAGTTCCTCTATTTCTGTCCACAAATTGTATAATGTTTAATTATTATGAAACACAAGAGTTTGGAGACAAAATCAATATAATTATTTAATTATACTAGTACTCTATAAACAGAATTAGAACAAGCGCTTGAAAAAATTTGGTTGCTATGCGTTGTGGTATATTTCACTGCAATATGCAGAGATAATACATAATCGACACTTCTTTCTTATGAATCTTATGATATCTGTGTCAGAAAAATACAAGGTAAGATACTATTGAAATTGAGAAAGAATGTTAGAGAGTACTACTGTAAACTACAAATATGACATTCGAAACAAATGTAGAAATTTCAATCGACATTTTCTACTTCAAAATACAAAATTATATTGTAACATTGTACAGAACCTAATATGTAGGCAAAGATACCTAAAGTACGTTACATGATCACTCCTCACCTATCGATACTTTGTTATATGAACTAAATCGTAAAACTAAACAAAATACACATTTAATAGGACGGTTTGCTAGGCACATACATCGTCTAAAGTAAACAATAAACAGATACATTGAGACGAATTTCCAGTAACATTAAACCAGGCTAGCAACATTAATCCTTTCAACACACAATGGGAGTTTAAAAGGATAATAAGTGTGACCTAGATTCAAACCGCTCACAATGTACCGGCACTATAACACCTTGTCTAAATAACAATCGTATGCCGCTACTCTCGGTACTCTTTCGTCATTAACCACAGTAATCGGCCCTTTATTTATACAGACTTAAACTGAATCTGCAAGTGACGTTGAAAATCTTATTCGACTGTTCACCTTATTTAACACATCAATAAGGTATACAACTGAACGGTTTTTCAAACGTAGTTACTACAAAGCTTAGCACGATTGAACGGAGGTCCGTCGACGGAGAAAAATGGCCGCCCTTAAGTTGAATGCTCTGCGTCGTTGTTAAAATGTTCGCTGAATTGTAATTTAATGATGGGCTTTTGGAACTAATTATCGGTTGATGTCTGACTTTGCGGTATGATTTGAATATTTTTTCTAAATAAAGGAAAATGGTTGTTGCTGCTACTGAAAAATAAGTAAGGTACAGTGGGGCAATTACATACGACTGCCTAGTTTTCAATTAGTGTATTTTTTCCATGTTTTACATTCTTGAATTATTAAATAGAATGTCCACTCCACTGGTACGTAATAACGAATCTAGCCACAAAAATAAATCTTTGTTTTTTTAATCATTAAATATTCAATACTTTTACTTTTTTTATCTATCATGCATATCCCGTAAATTGAATTGAATAATTTAGTAATGAGGAGGCACACTGACATTTTATCCCGCCAGGCGGCGCCTGTGCAAGTGTCTAGGCATGTCACTATCATTCATATGTGAGAGTGAGTGTGCCTCCTCATTATTTGAATTTCTGGATGAAATTTCTTTCCTTGCTAGTAGATTAACATTTGAGTAAGGTACAGCGGGGCAAATCTCGACTGGGGGCAATTGTAACTAATCCATTTTTTCCATTATTACACTACGATGTTGAGTTCTACATGTATCCACTGAACACACCTACCATATATAACCGGTGGACACTCTATTTAATAATGCAAACATTGTAAAACATGGAAAAAATGGACCAGTTACATTTGTCCCCCAGTCGAGATTTACCCCGCTGTACCTTATAATTTCAACAATATTCAGAAAACACATGATCTTTCAGTAATTGATGAAACGTACTGCAGTCGACCACAAATCAGGCGGGTTTAATAAATGATACACTCGGCCCGTTCATTCATCTAGCGTTAATTACGATTGCCTTAACGTGAAACTTAACGCTTGGTTACATGTGTGAGTAGGGTGAAATTAATGTGGAACGAAATTGAAACGTTTTTTTTTCTGTGATAGCGGTTTTCGTACTTACTGTGCTCTTTATGCTGTTAGTGAATTTTTAAAGCATTTAATATTTGTTGCGGTGATGGAAAAAAAAAATTAAAAAAATTAAAACATTAATTTATTTATCTTCACAAAATCAACATTCATCATAAAATGAAGAAATTAAACTAAGACAATTCAGAATTTGAGAGAACATCGCTTGTGCTTTCCCTTATAACGTTGACCTGGTTCCTAAATAATATATATGAGCAGTTCTATTTTACCACAATTGTCACTTTTTGTAACCACTTACGGTAAGTAACTACGTATGTTGCTTACATGGTTACAAAACTATTAGACAAAATAGCTATCGTAAGCTCAGAGGATGCAATGGGTAAAAGTAAGCAACGTTCGTAAAAGTAAAAAAATCTATCCTTGTATGCTGTCTTCTTATTTGCCACTAAAGTAAAAGGAAATAACGGACAAACAAAAAGGAATATTTTTTTGCGACAATATATGACTTTTTATTTTAAATAAAAAAATCAAAAAAATCAAAATAATTTATTCAGCAAATAGGCCACAGGGGCACTTTTACACGTCACATGTACATATTTAGAAAATATTTAAAATTGAATTGAAATTACAATTGATACTATTATATACTAATTCTAAGTTCTAACTAAAGTTAACTCTATACAATTAATAAGAGATGTAGAAGGTCTCTAAATGTCGAATTACAACCAAGAACTACACTAAATATAAAAAGTACAAATACAAAAAAAGTCAAAAATTACTTTAAAGGTGCAAATGACCCTAAATGTCACAACTAAAGATAAAATATATACTTAATATAATTCTCCTTAGAGATTTATTTATGGTCTCCAAGAGTCAAAATCATATATTTTAAATATTCACTAAAAGAAAGGGAACAAACGACAATCGAACAAAGTGTCCTAATTTAATAAAAAATTGAATTAAAGTTACGTTATAACAGCCCCTTATAACACAAGTGTGAGTGTAAAACAACTTAGTAGGCTTGTGTCGTTCAAGTTCACGTGAACCTAGGAATTCCCATAATGACCGAAATAAAAATCTTTCCGTGGTCTGAATCGGTCTTTGCTCATTTAGTTCAGTATAGGATCGGCGAGCGCGAGTGTGACTAGCTATTTACAGAGCAACAAAAAAAATCAAGTTTTCTTAAACTTCGGTTAACACTGAAACTATGGACTATGCGTATCATTTTGACGCTATTCGGTCCCATTCGTTCTGATCTTTCCGACCGCAGTGGTCGCTGGTCTGGCTGAACTAAATGTAAAACAACTAGTTCGTAGATGACGAGATCGGAGCGCTCCGATCAACGAACGAAACAGCACAAGCCTACAACTTAGATGAAGATATTGCGAAAAAATCTGTCTCGACTATTGCCTCCTCCACAACTTCATAAATCGAAACAAAATTTGAAAACCTCAATAAAAATGAAATTATCTGTGTCAGACTGTTATGTTTTTTAGCTAGTTGTTACCAATTTTGAATAATCACACTTTTTTGAGGCATAATCAATTAGGCCGTATTTGGATTTTAAATGGACTCTAGCGACGTGTTGAAAAACGACGTGTTGATTTTTAATCTCTAGCGACTTGTTATTTTTTTAAATACCATGATCATTAAATTCTGAAAAAGAAAAAAAACCTTTTGGAAAGGTATACAGTCCAATTCAGAAGCTATCACAAAAAAAAACCGCCAGATGATGACACCGGTTCCCTGACGTGAAACACCTCTCCCTGCAAACACTGTAAATATTAGTAGGTAATAATTTATAACGTTCACTTCAAAATCAATTAAAATTTTCATGTATGAACATTTTAAATACATGACCTCAAAATTTAAAATGAAGTCTGAACAGCATATAAAAAGGATATATTATTCACTTCAGAATTATCACAAAAATAACAGCAAAAACCGCCAGATGACGACGACGACCCTGACGTGAAAGACCTCCCCCTGCAAACACTGCAAATATCAATAATCATTTATCACATTAACCTGCGTAATTGACGCGAGCCACGGATAAGTGGCACAATATGCCGGATCATGCGTTATAGGTCAAATCCCAGCAGAGGTGCCATTTATGCCCTCTCTCGTAAGAGCAATCATCATTAATCTGGACAGAGTGGACGGTCCGCTGAGATTCCCTATATATTTTTAGTTTGTGGACTAGTTCAACTTTATTGTCGAAAAAGTAAAATGCGAGTATAGTTTTATATCTTTCGTTTTACTTATAGTTTGCGCGAACGCGACTGACGAGTTATGTAAACGCTATCAGTGTATCTCAATGTAAACTCATATCACCTTAATCACGAGTTAGTAGTTTTGCATAGCGACTAAATTTAATAGTTAATATATTATAATTTTAGGTACATGTATAACTATCTAATTGAAGTATCATGAATGGTTTTGATATTATATCTGAAATGCATAATATCTGATTTTTTAATCCAATTAATTATGAACCGAAAATGTATTCCAATAAAACCATAGTCTTACTTTATTAATGAATGTTAATTGTACAACAATATTCAGGTAAGTATTTATTACAATAATTATAACGATTTGTGTTTTATTTAAATAGCATACGATACGTTGAATCATATTTTCTAATCTAAATTTTATGAGATGTCCAAACAATTAAATATGAAATAGGGCTAATCTGGTTTGTCCAGAAGAAAATTCTCGTTTGTCCGTTCTGTACCCTTTACTCACGGCCTAGTCCCCTGCCTCTCCGAGATAAAAGTTAATGGTCCAACTTACCGCGAATTATTCCCGCGACGCCCTATATTTCCACGCTATCTACCGTGTTAATGTTTTAACGATCCGTTTTTTTTAATATCAAAGGATGTCCGGTTCGTAACGTTTATTGTCATGCGGACCGTTTTCTGGTAAATGTTTTTTTTTAAAATGTTTTGTCATTTATGCCGGGATCTGGGTTGTGGAAAACATGAAATAATTTAGACATCTTCGCTCGCTACGGCCCGGCCTAAAAGTTATAATCATTACTGTCATTTTAATTAATAATTTGTATTTCGATAGATCATATTTTAGTTACTTATATCTAGTTTTTTAGATGACCGCTAAAATCACCGCACTGTGTAATGAAAACAGAACTATGCAAGTATGCACCCATAATAATTAGGCGAGTCGAGATGGTGTAGAAGTGAGCACATCAGCCGCCATACTTGGAGACTCAGGCAATTCCCGGCTTCACCATCCGATGGGCTTAATCGCTTTTTTTTGTGTATAGTTATCTATTTCAGTTTACACTATAAAGCCAGGTGCCGTAGCCGAATGGCATTTCTGCGACGCGAAACGAAAACGAAACGCCGCGAAAGGAAGTCTGGCTCTGTCGCGCCAATACGCAAGAGCGATAGAGATAGATATCTAATACGAGCGTTTCGTTTCTTTCGTGAGCGTTTCGTGAGCGTTTGCGCCATTCGGCTACGTACCCGGGTTAATAGGAATTAGAACAAATCTGTTGTTTTTTAGCCGATCATTAAATACGATTCACAGGTTTTTCTTTTTTTTACTTTTCCTCAAATTTTTTTTTACTTTTTCTCAGTAATTGTCAATCAGCTTGCCACATTACAGTCGATTTTAATTAAAGCTTCATTATCTCTAAACCAACTCCAGTACTTGTCATATTAAATTCCATCAGAAACTCCCGCATTAAATAGACACCATTATCTTAAGAGCGAGTTGAAGTGTACTTTGAACGAAGATTAATTTAGAAAAGTATAACTTTGTTAATTACTTATGAAACATTCATATATTTTTTGCAGAAATCCGTACAATAGATCGAGTCGGTGTTAATTACGGATATATGTATTGTCACAAGTCACAACTAAAAAAATGTACTCGTATGTTAGTTACAATGTATTAGACCGCTGAGTCAAAGCGTTGGTGGCCTAGCGGTAATAGCTTGCGACTTTCAAACCGGAGGGTGTAGGTTCGAACCCCGGCTCCTATTTAAGAATAAGTTATCAGAGGTTAGAAGGTGGCATTCGGTTTCGTAAAAAAAATGTGTCTGCTTAAAATCCTGGGATTAGTTGCCAAAGCGGACCCAACGCTCGCATGAGCCGTGGCTAAAATGCTGGGATGGGATATTACTAAGAAGAAATCACTATTTAAACATTGTAGACAAACGAGGGTTCAATATTTGAGGAGTGTCTTTTCAAAAGGGCTTATTTCCATTTTATCTTTTTTTTAAACTATGAATGCAGTTTTTCTTAGTATAGAAAATTACGTGTTGTTTTGAGATTATAGCTCAAAAAGTCTTGCCTTGATCTTTAAAAAAAAGTGTAACATCAAAGTTTAGAACAAATTTTGAAGAATGTGTAATGATTATTACACATTCAGTGTTGACAGAGAGATGTTATATAAAATATTAAAATATTTCAAAGTGCCTGAAAAACTAGTCAACATGATTATTGTCGCCACCAGAGTGAGCAAGATGAAGGTTGCGGAGAACTGACAGCAGAATTCGAAGTTGTTACTGGTCTGAAACAAGGAGACGCCCTTTCGCCAATGCTGTTCAACTTGGTACTCGAATACGTCATCCGAGAAGTTCTTAGGTATGAAGGGGGTGTGGAGTTGAACGGCAAACATAAGATCATTGGCTATGCTGATGACCTGGGGCTATTGGCTCAAAATAAAAGGGACCTGGAGGCCATGGCTGGAATTGTCGAGCAGGAAGGGGAGAAGATTGGTCTCGCAATCAACCGCCAAAGGACCGAATATCTACAGATGAGAAGATACAAGAACACCAGAATGAAAAGAGAAGATCTAGTAGTTGGAACAAGTACCTACAAAGGTGTGGATCATATCAGGTACCTCGGATGCACTGTGACTGATACCAACCAAAGGGAAGAGGAGATAGATATTCGGATCCAGAACGCCCTAAGATGCTCGGCAGCGCTCCACCGAGTGTTAGTGTCCAAGCTGATCAGTAGACCAACCAAAATTCGAGTCTACAAGACTGTTATTAGACCAATTTTGATGTATGGGTGTGAAGCTTGGACACTGACACAGAAAGAAGAGAACAAGCTTTTAGTGGCGGAAAGGATAATCTGGCGGAAGATTCTAGGGCCAATCAAAGAGGGAGATGGAACCTGGAGGCGCAGGAGAAATAGAGAGCTGGAAGAGCTAATGGCGGTGCCTAATATAATTGGCGAGATCAAAGCCACACGACTCCGCTAGCTTGGCCACCTGGGAAGGATGGGAGAGGATCGTAGTGTGAGAAGAGCATATGTGGGACGCCCGGGTGGAAAACGTCCGCGTGGGCGTCCCAGATATCGCTGGTGCGAGGAAGCCCTGAAAGACCTGTCCGCACTTGGTGTACCCAACTGGCGTGAAGTGGCGCAGGATAGGGCAGAGTGGCGATCTCTTGTGTCGGAGGCCAAGATCCTTTTTGGGTCGCTGAGTCAGTGAAGTAGTAGTAGTAGTAATGATTATTTATGTGGATAAACCAATGTATGTAGTACAACAACATTGATATCAACTAACTTAATACAAAATCCAAAAATAAAATAAAACTATTTTAAAATAATAACATTTACGCTACAAGGCCACAACAAAAGGGCTTAATTCCCAAAAGTTCGCATCAAAAGTGCTTAATTCTCAAAAACATATGGTAATTAAATATTGATTTAGGTACACATGTTACGTTTGATGTAATCGTAGCATTAACGTCAACTTACAATATTACAATTTTGAAAATTAAATATTAATTTCAAAATCAATACCGTGGAATTATGTTTTTCTCGATTTCCCAAAAAAAGTTCAAAGTGGAAATAAGCCCTTTTGAAAAGACACTCCTCATTTGTACATAAAAAGAACTGGTAAACTTTTTTAAAAGTTTCATTAGATAGGTATAATTAAATACTTAAATTATGAACTAGCTATTAGTGAGTAGATAACATAGACCATTTAAAATTCGACTCATGTAAATTCAATGTGACCAAACCTTGAAAGTAATGTTCTGTTAAGTAAACTTTATCAACAATTGCTTATTTATTTATTTTTATTATTTACCTAACTGCTTATTAAAATCTTGAAAACTTCTACTACACGAAACGAGCTTGTAACAGTAAGCTTAACCAACAATTAGTTTCTCATTCAACCAGTCCCAGAGGGATAATTAAAGCTCTTGCTGTCTAGCGAAGACAAAACAAAACACCCGTGAAACACAGCGAAATACATAAAATTTTGAACAAAGTGAAACTTGGTCGACGGCGTGACAGAGAAATGGCTTCGGAGTTAAGAAGTTATTGCCAACTTTGCCTTGCGGAGTAATTTAATAGCCAGTAGCTCTGATTTAGATTTTCAGGGTCGTGGTACACGTAAAGATATAATATATCTTATTATAATAGATAAAGTTATATGAAGTATACTAGCTTTTACCCGCGGCTTCGCCCGCGTAATAAAAGTATTCATTAAGATTTTCATTTGGATCCGTAGGTTTCTCTGTAGGTATATTTATCTGCGATTATTTCGATTGCACATAATACTTTTGCTTGCAATGATTGTAGAAATATTACACATCGACCACAGCGTAGGTAATTCTATATACGCTGGGGAAACCTTTATAAACATCCCACATAGCCCGTATTTCGACACTATGATCGGTGGGTAAAAAGTACTTTTTTCTATTATCCCTTACAATTTTTTACATTTTGCTTATACTTATCGCAAACGTAATCTTCAAGCAAGCAAACAACGATCGTCTTAGAGCACATTGATTGTAAGAGACCGCCGACCGATTATCCGTATCTCTCTAACGATACCCATATTATCCGTATCCGTATCCGTATCCCTATCCCTATCTCTATCCCTATCCCTATCGCTATCGCTATCGCTATCGCTATCGCTATCGCTAACGCTATCGCTATCGCTATCGCTATCCCTATCGCTATCCCTATCCCTATCCCTATCCCTATCCCTATCCCTATCCCTATCCCTATCCCTATCCCTATCCCTATCCCTATCCCTATCCCTATCCCTTATCAAGATAACACTTTAAGTTCTCGCGCTTTGTACACATATTTAAAGTCACATACAGGTCGAACGCGATTAATTAACATTATTTTTACCTTTTTTCCCAACGTTTCGGCCAGGTTGCACTGGCCGTGGTCGCGGAAGACTGACGTCCCAGCAAAATGTCACCGGAGATGTAAACAACACAAAACTACCCGATATTAATTTATATAAATGTTCGGGGTAGACAAATAAATATAATCTACCCGCTTTTAGTTAATGTTTATTTCCCACCGCACGACACACAAAAAAAAAGGTAAAAATAATGTTAATTAATCGCGTTCGACCTTATCAAGATGTTTAATGATTTCTTATCAAGTGCTAAAATATAAAGTTTCATGGTTTTATCTTTTAAAATTAACCCATACAAACTTTCAACCTCTTTTTCAACCCCTTCATCCCTTTTTTTCGAAATAAAAAGTAGCCTATGTTCTGTCTCAGGGTCTAAAGATTGTCTGTTCCAAATTTTATCAACATCGGTTGCGTGGTTTAAGCGGGAAAGCGTAACAGACAGACAGACAGAGTTACTTTCGCATTTATAATATTAGTATAGTATATAGTATAGTATAGTATAGTATAGTATAGTATAGTATAGTATAGTATAGTATTAGTATAGTATATAGTATATAGTATAGTATAGTATAGTATATAGTATGGAGTATGGATGGATGATAGATAAAGTTATACGAAAAAAAAGGAGTGAAAAAGACTTAAATACCTTTCTTTATAACGACCATACAATACATAAATAAACATACATACATACACAAACCACGACTTTATACCTAAACGAGGAAGGCAGTGCACATGAAACTGCTCAAGTTTCAGTATCACTCATGGCAAGTACGGGGTGAAAATATCAAAATTTAATTTACATATTTTATTTTCACCCCGTAATTGCCACGATTGTGCAATTACGGCGTGAAAATACAACTATATTGTGATATTGCATTGAAAAGTTGCCAGCCCAAATCCCACACCATAATGGAACCCAAATACCGCAGTCAACTGTTCCCACCTCACGAGAAGAAAGAGTGTGGTGAGATTTTTAACCCGTCACCACACGAAGAATACAATACGTTTTATAAGATAAATTCAACGATTCTAGATTTTTATTAAAAGCATGACCAAAGAAGTCCTGAAAAATAATTTCAAAACGTTCAGTACTAAAGAGGTCGCCCTTGAGCGACTCTGGTCGTCTGTATCATCTATTTTATCTAGGTTGCCGGTTGGTTCTTTAATTAACGGTTGTCCTCTAGAGCGGATATAAAAGGCCCGCGAAACGGTCTACCGGTAAACCTAGGTATTTTATATAAATTCAATTATTTAGGAGTAACTAGAATCATTTTGTGTTAGTAGAGTGCTTTTAACTTGAGCGTTATTTTATATAAATCAATACATTTTGAGCCACACGACTGTAGTGGCACGACTGTTGTTCGACAGGAGTTCCACAAAAGTACAACTACAGCTGCACGACTGCATGACTTCAGCTGCAGTCGTGCCGATCAAAATGGAATGGTACTTTAATGTTAGTACATACTTACATAGGCAACTTACTTTTACTACAAAGTAGGTATCTATCTCTATCGCTCTTGCGTATTGGCGGACAGAGCCAGACTACCTTTCGCGGCGTTACGTTTTCGTTTCGCGTCGCTGAAATGCCATTCGGCTACGGCACCAGAGCTGCAGAGATAACATACCTACACTAAAGTAATTTCGTCGGGCACCACGGCGGGTGCGTGGTCTAGTGGTAATGACGTTAGCCGCGTAAGCTGAAGACCCGGATTCGATTCCCGGCTCGGCCATCAGTGGGCCTTGTCGTTTTTTCTTTCGTGTATGATATCTATTCAATTTATAAGATTAATTCTTTCTTTACTGAACGAATTGGGTACTACCCGTGATTATTGAGTTGGTCGTACCTTACCTAAAAGGCGTGGAGAACACTAAAGATTTATTCAAAGATCGTTAAATTTTATCCTTATGTCTTAGTAGATATATTAGAACCAGTTTTAACAGCAGTATGTGATGCAGAAAATTTTGACAGGCTAAGCATTATCGCGGACTTTTGCTCCCGCATTCTTGATGGGAACGTCGGCAATTATGAAACAATTACAGTCGCGTGCGGCAAACGATGCAGATTGCCAAAAGCGCCATTAACAACGGCCTAACCCGAGCTTTAAAATGCGTCAAATATTTGCTCTGGGTACGATGTGGCTCGGATCATGCTAATGTAATGTTTACAAACAAAAAAGTAACTTTTTGACACTAATGGATCAGTCTCAAATTGTACATTTGATCCATATCAAGACTATAATTTATATTTGACATATATTTATATATATATATATATATATATATATATATATATATATACAAAATACAAAATACAAAATCATTTATTCAGCAAATAGGCCACGGGGGCACTTTTACATGTCAACATTACAGAGTATTCATTAAAGTTAAACAAATGAAATTAATAGAAATATTAACTAAAAATATTAATCATAAGCAAAGTAGCTATACACTGATATAGAATTAGAGATGTATAAAGTCTCTAAATGTCATATTATTACTAACTATAATCAATACATAAAGAAAGTGCAAACAGATACAAAGATAAAAGAAATCTAACATATATATATATATATATATAGTCCTCATCGTTTTCGATGACGGCGACCCTAAATAAGCCTTACGGACGTTTCCTTGCGTGTGCTCTAATGTGGCTGACATAATAAATATATTAAAGATATAATAAACTTTTTATAACTATACGAAAAAGTTTCTTATTTTTTTCGTTCGTAATGTAACTAGGCAACGGATTTGCAATACGTCAATGTGAAATAGTACGTACATTTATTACGACAAGTAAATAACAGATGAGTGACAGTGATGAATAACAGGTGAGTGCATTTCCTATAACATATATGTACTGTCTCGATATATATACTATGTTTGTACGGGTCAAATCTTGCAAGTCAAATATCAACCCAGTTACGGGTTTCCAGTGAAACAGAATGCAATATTATGTTGATGGGCTAATCTGTTAATAGAGAGATGAGGTCATGGAAACTATTTAAACGAACGATACATGATTGTGTTTAGTTTTTAACCCCCGATACAAAAACGACGGGGTGTTATACGTACGTGTCGGTCTGTATGTGTGTGTGTCTGTCTGTGGTATCGTTGCTTCCGAATGGATGAACTGATTTAGATTTGTTTTTTGTTTGAAAGCTGAGTTAGTCGAGAGTGTTCTTAGCCATGTTTAATAATGAAAATCGGTCCACTATGTCGGAGTTTTTTTCAAAATTTTTATTTTGTGGTTAGGTTATGTTAGTAACGTCTTGAGTCTTGAATGACCCGTGTGGTGATAGTGACGGGTTAAGAATTTCACCCAACAATTTTCAAAGATAGTGTCGTTGAAGTCGACTGTGGGATAAGAGTTCCATTATGGTTTGGGCAACGCAGCACCTGTCTTCTCTTCATTTGGTTTTCTTTTATCACTTTAATTGTCAAGCGTGGATCTGAAGGTTGAGCAATTTCATGTGCTCAGTCTACACCGCACCGTTTGGGAATACGAGTAAGTGGGAGGTGAGTTTATATTCATCTGTTAAAAGAAAACTTGTGTTTTTTTTTTAAACTTAATAAGTATCTAATCCAATATACTTACCTATAAGTTTTTCGTAACTGATATTTCGAAGTACTAAATTAATTTCATAAAAATAATTTGTTCTTCAACTTTTATTTGACCTGTATCTAGTTTGTCTTTGGAATGAACTTTGTAAATAATCTTTGTCTTTGAGGTCTTGTAAACAATAAATTAAGGTTGAACCAGGTTGCGGTTCAATTAGCAATACGATCCAGTAAATTAAACGTTTGCCATTATAAGTTTATTAAGCCTTCATATACCGTGTGTGGTGTACTATGTACGAAAAGACAGAAACGCATTAAACAGGCACAATTTAAATGTATACTAATTTAATTATTCATTATAAACGAAAAAGCGTGCCTGTCTACCCACCACTTTTGGTTTATATCGCTGAACTGTGTTAGTTTCGATTTGGTATAGTTAGATCAAACTAACTGGCAATGATTTTGTTTGACTGAAGAGACACGTAGGCCTGCTGGCAGTGAGAGAATAGGACAAATTTTAAAAAAGTAAAAAAAAGTCAGCCTTATTAAAAAAAAATGGTAGATAATCTCCAAGCTATCTATTACCGATTGGCCACATTGTTAGAAATTGTTTTGTCTAAAAGTACCAGAAGGTTGCAGGTTCAAGTCCTGCTGGAGGTGTTGTATTTTTCCACTTTCTTTTACTTTAAAAGTAGAGATGTAGTATAGTACACATGTTAAAAAATAGGTTTAAATATTCACTTACTTAACCAATGCTTTTTTTAAATTTCTATTCAAAGTTATTTTTATTCAAATATAAGAATTTTATTAAGGTTGCAAGAATAATAGACGCCTGATATAACTTCCACGAAAATTGGCTGACAACTATTTTTCAATTTTCGAGAAAATACCACGACAAAATTTATGCTGCGTCAGTTTGGCTTCTCAAATAATATATCCTTCGAATAGCATACTCCATTTTATGATTATCCGGATATATCTAGTGGGTATTTTTTTCTTTTGTCATTTCATAGTTATTAAACTAAAAAAAGTACGCTCTGTAATACCTAACGTACCAATTTACAGTGCGCTGCAAAATTGCTTGTACATAGTTATTATGAATGAATCCATTGATAAATTCATCATCCACTTTTACTGCTCGCTGTACCTATAACGCTGTACCTATATGAATACGTACATCCTATCAGTAGAAATAAGTTTATTACAGGCCAGACACTATCATGAGATTCATGATCACAACATGCCATTAATATAGTGATATTGTGTATACATTTATAAGGCTAGGCTATAGTGACGAAATGACGGCATAAAATCAAAGTACCTACGAGTAGTTCAATATCCTGCGTGGTCAGAAATTGTACAACCTATTTTTATTAAATGCCGTTAACTTTAACGGGAGGTAGCTTAGGTAAATACAATTAATCTCTATAAAGAAACCAGTTAAGTGTTATTGTTGTCGAGTTATTACAAAAATAAATTTAATTACTGAACAAGTATGTGACAACCTATCCAACTTCCAAATGTTATTTGTTTTGACATGTGCCATCAGATATATTTTGACAGTTACTTTTATGTTGTTCTTGAGGTCCTCTTCCACTTAATTATTATATGTATGTTTTGTATGTATATGAAACAGTATTTTTATTTTACCAAGTGCGATATAAGGTCATTCCTGCTGCTAATGAACCTAACAACGTGTCGAATTTGTCGGAATACAAAAAAAAACACGGTATATATTATGTTAATAAAATGTCACTAAAATGATATTACTTTTGCCAGAATGATGATGGCAATATGAAACTGTAATAACGTAGATAACAATGGACAATAAAGTTAGCCAGCTTCCAATTCGCTACTGATTTTGTTAAAAGAGTAAAAAGCGCCTATCCATGTCATAAATAGGATAGATGTCATGGTTTTTACTATGTACTTAGATCTGTTTACCATGTTTAGCTACATAATTATGTGAAAATATATGTTACATAGACAAAATGTAAATAATATATCTTCGTTGTTAATTTTCTCTAAAAAGCAGAAAGCTCTAAAGATTGGTTACAAGCGTGAGCTACAAAAACTTTAGCATTCAATGCTTCAAATATGTCTATGTATTTACGTGTTTTAGTACCCAACAAAAGATCAAAATAAAACATTATAAGAACTGAAAAGACACATAAACTTAACCAAGCGGTAAAAAGTGCATAAAATGCTGAATAAGTGGCTATTCTTGTCGTAAGTGTTGAATTTTCACACGTGGAAAACCTAGAAAAAGAGTAAGTGGTTCTGATGAGAGTTACTGCTGGGAATGAAAATATGGTCGGTAAAATAGGGGAAACAGTCGGGCGAGAGTGCTGGCTCGAGCTTTATTTTTATGGTATAATTTAGCGAAGCAACTAAAAATACTTTGTAATATTGAACTTTTTACATATGTATCTAGAGATACTAACTACGCGTAAGTACAAATGCTCCTATAACTAGGTATCTAATAACAAGTTATAAACTTACCAAGAAGTAATTAATTCCTTCAGACATATCGCTAAAGTTCTTATATGTATAAATATGTTTTGATTAAATAAAATTACTAAGGTGTCATTTAAGGTTTGTTTAATTTTTTAAGAGATCTGTAACTCCTCTAAAGGGTGATAATAATCCATAAAATTATATTTAAATAAAAATCGGATTTAGACTGTGCCATCACTTTTCTGCAAATAGTATCACAATATGTACTTTACTGCTGGATTGCTGTCATTCATATATTAAATTTTTGGGCAGAGACACCCACTGTAGCAGTATTATTGAGAATATCACTTTTATATCGGGTATTTTCTGTTTGTCTATGTGGCAACATCTTCTATCGAGACAAAGTTAAGTTTTTTTATAATATGAAATTTCCTACAAAAACACCTAGCCTTACAAAGTTTATAACAATGCCAAAGGTCGTATATACGTTCTCGCTTGACGGGGTAGAGGTCTTTATGAGCGGAGCAGAACACAGCGACCATTACACGGGTAGCGAGGGTCAAAGGCGGTTAATCGCGCGAAACGGTTTACGAGCGCCCTCCGAATATTTCAAGCTCACATATTAGACTAAAACTTGCCAGCAGCGAGGAATTAGCTAGGAAGGAACTGGTGAGAAAGCCAAGTTCTTAAAAATAATCGCATGTAGTGATATACCACCAAGTATTACAAAATTAAAGATACAATGTATGGCCGAAGAATGCACAGATAATCTCTTTTCTCTAATTCCCACGTCAGATAGTATAGGTAGTTTTCCTAATTTTAATACGCCAAGGAATTTCTCTAGATCTGTTTCTGGTCAAACTGGTCTACTAATGTACTAAACAATAAAACAAAATACAGACGAGACATTTCAGACTTTTAAGAGAAAAAAAATTAGCTCTTGCAGCAAAGAACGATCAATACGTTATATCTTAATCTATCTTAAGGGCTGGTCACACAAAAGTCTGATGTTATGGGTATCCGTTCATCAAATATTATATCAAATAGCATTTTGATTGACTTGTCTAATACACTTCCGTGTATTCGGCTACCGCGTAAAATCTTGGAATTCCTTCTATCGCTTGCCGAGCACGTAGTACTGCGCTAGCTAACATAACTATGAACTCAAGACCGTACAGACTATTGGTAGTCGAATACCTTAAACAATTTATATTTTTTAAAGCGATTCCAACTCTTTTCATACATGTGAATTGTATTGGGTTGGTAAGAAAGTAATGAGCGATCGATTGAATTCCACATAAATTTTTGAGAGAGTTCTAGAATCTTCTATGGTCGAAAGTATATAAAGGGCGAGTCGCACAGTTTCTCGTCAGTCATTCACTAGCTGTCGCCGAGCTAATATAAGGAAGAAAATGGACGAATTAAAAGTGCATGTAAGGCATTGCTTACTATATGAATTTCAGTCTGGCCATTCAGCCGCCGAAGCAGTGCGTAATATATGTCAGCGTGTTGCTCCTGAAGTTGTGTCTGAGGCCACGGCGAAACGATGGTTCCCTCGGTTTCGTAGTGGCGACTTTTCATTATCAGATCAACCTAAGTCTGGTCGACCGGTGAAGATTGATGTAGCCAAATTAAAAACCGTAATTGTAGGAGATCCGAGGCTAACGAGTCGTACTCTTGCTACCGAGTTAGGCTGCTCTCATGTCACCATAGAAACACATTTACACGAGTTAGTTGGGAAAAAACTACAAATACAGTGTTTGGATACCGCACGAACTTGATAGACATCAACTAAACGGCCGTGCCGATATCTGCATACAACTTCTGTCTTTTCGCCGCACATTCAACTTGTTGGACCATCTTATCACTGGAGATGAAAAATGGGTCTTTTATATAAATCACACACGCAAACGTCAGTGGCTAGCTCCAAACGAAAAACGAATAGAGGCACTAAAAACAGAGCCTCACCCGAAAAAAGTTATGCTGTCCGTTTGGTGGGATATTCATGGTATTATTCACTGGGAAATCCTACCAAGTGGAATGACTGTTACCGCATCAGTATACTGTAATCAGCTTGAAAATTTAAACCAAAAAATCTGTCAGAATCGTCCACAGCATGCTAAAGTTTTTTTCTTACACGACAATGCTCGCCCACACATTGCAAAAGTGACTCGGCTAAAGCTATTGGAGCTAGGTTGGAAAGTGATACCTCATCCACCGTACTCTCCAGACTTGGCACCTACGGATTACGCATTGTTCAGATCGCTAAGCAATGCCTTGAATGAAAAAAAGTTCGATGATCAAGCCCATCTACGACAGTACATAGCTGAGTTTTTTGAATCTAAACCTAAGAACTTCTTCGCCGATGCTATTCATTCTTTACCAGAACGATGGAGACAAGTAGTAGATAACGAAGGCCGTTATATTTTTGATAAATGATTAAAATAATAAATTAAATAAAAATTACAATATTGGTTATGATTCGCTCATTACTTTCTTACCAACCCAATAGTTCGAGGTCATGTTTTATTATCGCGACTGTATTGACTCATTTTACGGCTCATAAAATTTTCGATTGTGATCGTATTTCTGTAATCGGTGATATAAAGATTTGCATAGATTTGAGTCGTTTCATAAAGCGTTAAATTAATAACGACTTCCATTATACATCCAAAAATTGTATCTAGATCAGTTGCGCAATACAATTAGGTAGATATATTACGTGCTTTCCATTTCATTGATGCCCAAGGCAGGTAATTGAATGGGAATATTTTTAGACTGATCTAGTCTAGACAGACTTTCATTAAGTGTTTTTTTTTTACGTTTTATCTTTATTGCTTTAGTTGACTGAGATATAATCAAAGTTGACTAAAATATTGAATAATTAGGTAAGTATAATATATTATGTAATCATATTCCCACAACGGTCAAATTATATTGTGTATTTAAGTTGAGTTTGTAGATAAATAATATATAAATAAAATGTTATAGGACATTCTTACACAGATCGACTGAGTCCCACGGTAAGCTCAAGATGGCTTGTGTTGCAGGTACTCAGACAACGATATATATAATATACAAATACTTATATACATAGAAAACATTCATGGCTCAGGAACAAATATCTGTGCTCATCACACAAATAAATGCCCTTACCGGGATTCGAACCCGGGACTGCGGCGTAGCAGTCACTACGCGCTAGGCCAGACCTGTAGTCATAAGTAGATGAAGAACAAATTGAAAAAAAGTGTTAAGAACCAATTAAGTGTACATATTTTTATGACGGAAACTATAAAACCTATAAAAGCTCTCCGTGTCCAGCAAATACCTATTTCAAGTCCTAAGCGTCACTTTTTCCCGACTTTGTTTTCTGAGCCCGCTTAATCGACTCGAGGGAACGTTAACTGACTTTTAAAATTGAAGCTTAAATAACTTTTAGCCATATAATTTTGTAATACCACAGCACTGCTGTGGAACAGCTAATGTAATGATAACAAGAAACGCTCGAAGTAGGAAAGTAGTATGATAGTCAATGGATAAACTATGGAGTTTTAGATAACACTAAAACTAAGCGATGTAGTGACGCGATTATTTAGTAAAAAATACTTATCATTAAGTAATGCATGTACTGTATAATATTAGTAACGCATCCTCGAAGAAATCTGATATATTTCGTAACATAGTGCATTTCGTTTTACATCATCATTATTTCATTAGGTACATGTGTGTCATCTATTTTGGCTACTTGGCAGCTACTCGTAACAGTTAGCTGCAAAATATTTCTAGTTAATGTTGCAAAATTCTATTACCCGTTTTAAAAGTAGATAAAATAATAATAATTAAGTTTTTTTTACTTTGCTTGATTGAGTAACATAAATATTTGTTTATGTCAAATAGTTAGTAATCTAACTATTTATGATTATGATATGTTTGTTTATGTAAATAGTAAGTAGTATCCTCGCACAACGATGATATTTGATATATTCCACCTCTCACTGTTGTGACCAGTGCAATTAGTCAACGCAGTGCAGCTTGTGGCGAGCTGTTGGGGAGTAGCAACCCCAAGTATAATCTTAAGACCCTGGCGGGTGCTGCCTCGGCGTGCGTCTCAGGACACGAGGAAGGGCAGCTCGGCTCCGAAAGGAACACCCCGGAATACCATTGTTCCATGATGGAAAAGACAAAGACAAGTTAAATATATTGCTACTGTTTAGTATTTAAAACGTTCTTATGATAAAGTGGATTAGCTACTACGGTTACATCACAGCTATCGAGCGAGATAGCTCTATGTGCGAGGTTCGCGTGACTGTAAAAGCTATACAATCAACGTGAATCAGTGCACGTAAGTGTATGGTGCAAGAGTAAAATATTTGGTGATAATTGCTTCATGTTATTAAAAAAAATACAATATAATTATGTGTGCATGATTTAAAAAAATAACGATTAGATTTGGGAGGACGACCGATTCAAAACTGCTAAAGCTCATAAAACCTTATAAGTAATTGACCAAAAAAAACTGTGAAGTTTTGTTATGTACATGAAATTCTAAAATATTGTTTATAAGCAAAAAGTCCCACTCGTTTGTTTGCCTTAAAGATGTTTTAGTAGGATATTTGTATATAGATAAAATTAAATCTCTTGCTTAAGCATTAAGTGATTTTCATTAGTCACAAATTTAGATACAAGTAAAACATATTTAAACTATTAATGTGTATATTTGATACGTATCTACGAACCACGAGCCTTAAATAATTGGAGATACCTACCTAAACTAATTCCCATCACTTCACCGCACTAAACAGTTATTACAAACCCGAATTCATAAGTCATAATACCAACGAGGATGCTTACAGATAAGTATAAGATTAAAATTCAACGCGATATCCCCAAACTTGTCCCACCAAGTACGCGGGTGTGTTTTATGCAAAGCAACCAGCTAATTGTACCGGCTCTCTGGAATCATGGCTGCGCAGAAAGCACGCCTTTTCGACCCGTCTTGGGCTGAAATATATGAACTCTGACCCTTACGGATTTACATGTAACCCGAGTGGAGTCGGGAAATCTTTGATATCAGCACTGTTGTACGAAAGGGGAGTAACTTGTTCAACTTTCTACGCTATATAAATCGTTCTCTATTTTAGAACAGCACTATAGGTTTAGTGCCTGACATATGTAAAGGAATATCTAGAGAGTTTCTCGCCAAGATAAGCTGATAGCTTAGGTAACAGATTTTATACGGATATTTTTATAAATTTCTATAAGCTTTATTGAATACGACGGCCCGGGGCTATGTCAGCGCTGCTTTATGCAGCTCTGTGTTTTTGATAAAAGGAGTAAGCTTTTTGTGATTCGATTGTATAAAATGTGATTAGCGCCTTTGGAATATATTTTTTTAATTTTTATTTTTTTATATTTTAATTTTTTTACTAGCTTCGCACGAGAAGCAAAGCATAAAAATGTACATAGCATTTACCTAAGTTTTCCATAAAACATAGATTCTGTGCAAAACAAAATACAGTTGTTCGAATAAAGTATTTTATTTTTCAGTTTCTAGTGTTTACACCTTTTTGTAAAAAATATCAAGATTTAGTTAAAGTATAAGTCCATCTTGAATTCATAATGATACTGAATTACATTGTCAACCAAAAATGAAAATTTAATTACATGCCTTACCTTATATGTATTTATACCAGAATAACCTACCATTAGTGGTTGACAAAGATAATAACATCCTAAAATAACCTAACCACAAAATTAAAATTTTGAAAAACCCCCGACAACGACATAGTAGACCGATTTTCATGAAACATGGCTAAGAATACTCCCGACTGACTCAGCTTTCAGACGAAAAAAGTTAAATCTAAATCGGTTCATCTGTTCGGGAGCTACGATGCCACAGACAGACAGACACACACACAGACAGACAGACAGACATACAGACACGTCAATTTTATAACACCCTGTCGTTTCTGCGTCGGGGGTTAATAAAAAGAAAACCATTTAAAACTTATTTCGTAATGTAGCGTTTGAATTCATATTTGTATAACTAAATCTAAACATGCGATGGTCACGTAATTAAAATGCCAAATTGGCCAGTTTCAAACACATTTTTTGTGCAAACAACGATGACTGGCAATGTTTTGTAATTTGTTTGCACATATACCTACAGAATTTTGGATTTTTATTTAAAATAAAAGCATTTTTCAATATGTTAATCACGGGAAATTTACTAACACATTCTCCCTTGAGCATTCAGATAATTTAGATAATGGAATGTGAATCATATCGATGATTCTGGTCTGATATAGTACTTAGGTGTATCTAAATGTTTTGTAAAATATATTTGTTTGAATATTAGTTAAGTGGTGGTACTGTACCACTGTAAGAGTCCAGTTCAAATAATCAACCTTTCCAATATAATTATGTATGTTATGTTTTATACATGACCTTACTGATGACGTTTTGAGAAGTGTATAATAATGTTTTCAGAATTTTCTACTAGAATTGACGGAAATGAAATAGCAATCCATACTTAGAATCATCACACATACCTACTTAAAGTCCTATACAGAAGACATGAAAATCATTGAATGTTCAAACGATGTGTTACATAACTGCGCCGTAATGGGTGGAAAGGCTTCTTCCAGCCCATTCAATTCTATTACATCCTTACGTTTAGATAAAACCTCGACAGATTTATATGCTGTAATTAACACCTGTTATTGGCGTTTTATTCAGTTTTCTTTCTCAGTTCGATAAAAAAAAATATTAACTGTAAAACTTATTAAATATCGTATCTAGACTATTTCGAGCCAAAATATGATGGACCATCTTAAAATGAGGTTCTAATATCGTTTTCGCGTAACAGCACAGGATCTGATAGGTTCCCCCACCGGCCTACTATCAAAATACACTGTGTAGGTAAGTATGTGTCCTTTCCTTTAATAATAATAAAATGAAAGATAGAAAAACCTGTCAGTGTAAAGATAAAAATAGAATGAAAATAAAATGAAAGCTCAATGAAACCTTAAACAAAAAAAAGCCGCTTTACTGAAATGTTAACTGCTCATAAATTACACCACAAGGAAAATAACATATCATATAAAATTAAAATTTTAAAAAAGACAGACAGACAAACAGACAGACAGACACGTCATACTTATAAATAACACCCAGTCGTTTTTGCGACGGGGGTTAAAAATAAATAGGTAGTAAGTAATCAACTTCATTTAATCCAAAAAGACAAATTCGCATCAGACATTTCCATGTTACAGTATGAATATTTATATCGAACGATGACACGGATGGCGGGTATAACTATTGGATTACCATATTTTTCCCCTGGATATTTATGGTTTTTGCTTAACGAGACGCATTAGCTTAATTTGATGCCAGGCGCTTCGATATTATTAATTTTACCGCTCACATAGCCAGACTTACAAGGCAGGAAGTGGCTATTGGCATACATTTTCTGCAAACGAAAAACTGTAAGGTATAATATACACGGGACCATTTCAAATTTCAACTGGCGGGCAATTTTCAACTCATCGAAATATTTTCCACATTTAAGATTGTTCACTAGAGTGTCAAATGTTCTTCATATGTGTACACTGATCACATACCTACACATTATCACGTTCGTTCGATGACCATATTGTAAGAAAGAGCTGTGTAACAGAGACGAGACGAGACGACAGATGGTGCTTTTGTACGATTGCGAGAATTAATAAATTATTTGATTGATTGATTGATTGAATTTGTTCATTTCTTGTCATGTCTAAACTTCAGAGGGCCTCTAAACTTCGGAGGGATCTGTACTAAAAAATGTCCTACGATACACGTGCGAAAAGGAAATTCGTAAGTCGTGTCGATTCAAAACTCTCCCTTTAGTCGTGTTTTAATTTATCGCCACTCGTTTCGAACTTCCTCTTTTTGGTTTAGTCTAAGTGGTTTTTTGTAAATTATTAAAACCTTGTACCATCCAGTAAACGTTAATTAAAACCAATCAGCTTGTATGGAACCCCACATTACGGCGTAAAATACGACATTCCATATCGAGTCTCAAATTTGGTCGAGTCAACTCAGGGAAAGCCCTGTGATCCCTCGGGTGTACTGGGTTAAAAACGATGCTGCATTTTTTTATTTCAATTTAGGCTTTCAATGGGGTTGCTGATGCCATTCGGCAGGATTGGTTTAGGTTTGTTCGATTTTGAATGACGAATAATTATGAGTTTTGATAAAATGGAATTGATTTATTTGGTATAATACCAGTTGGATCTTAACTTAATACACCGACCAAAATGGGTAAAACTCAGTATCCTCGTAATAATATGCCGATGACTTACCTAGTCATGGCGGTGGTTTTCAGGGAAAGAAAAAACACAATTATGTAGATAGTTTCTGGACTGAATATTGTAAACTTACGGAGTTACGTCATTATAACTAATTTCATAATTTATAAAGGATTCCTATCTTTTCAAGTCTACTATTGTCTAAGAAAATACAGAAACTTTTGTTATGAAATACGACCGCTTAATACCAAGAATTCTGATTAAATAGAAATTACTTTTCACGATTTGTTGGAAATTCTCATAACTAGCGTTAACTAAGAAAACATATTTCCATCAAGACTCTTTGCAGTATTAAAGCAGATTGTTTTATTTCTTATAAGAAGAAAACCAGGAAAATGTGATCTCCTATTATTGAGGTAGTACTATTTATAACATGTACATAATTATATAATAACCCTTTAATTATGTGTAGACACATATCACATTATAACATCTTGCTAACTTGTAATGGTACTCAACGTTTTATGATAAAAACAGCAGCGGCTTATTTTAAACAAAACAAAATAGACAAGATATGTATAATTAAAACTTGTAATTACCCCATAACACATTTTATTATTAAAGAAAATAAAATAAATCTTGAGCTAGAAACTACAAAAGTACCTACGTAAAGTACCTAAATTAAATACAGCTTGCTTAAACTTAACTAATGTCCAGTACGTAGTGATTTTTTTATTCACTCACACGCTACCAATTTCCGAGTACGAGTTGATACTTAGCGCAAATAAAGTCATTTCGCGTGACCATAATATGGGTTTACCTACGGTCAGCAATTTACATTGTGCACCGTAAATAAATTTTACGATTTACCACTTTCGTTTGTAAAGTGAGTTTATGTACAAGTGTGATTGTGTGTACGTGCGCTTTATAATTCCTGAAAATAGATTTCATTTTGAAGACGTAACAATGTCTTAAGAATACGATGAAAAAATTGACCATTTCTGCAGAGTCCGACAAGTTCTTTTTACGGCCAATATACCTATAGTGTTTTTTTCCAAATAATGGTGCAAAAAACAGCCTGGAATAAGACTTCGCTGGAAGGCTACTAGCTGTTTTCAGATTCAATTAAATTGACTCACAAGGTTTAAAACCTCAGCCAGCGTAATGCAGGCGTTGTCAATGTTAGTTTCCTAACGGATTATACAGATACGTTCTAATCCCGTTACTAGTACAGCTACCTACGAACGTGGCCCATTTATCAAGGATATTGACAATGACACTACAATGACTGCAGTAGGCACTGGTCCCACCGCGAGCTAGTAAGATATGAGCTATCGGCTATAAAAACGAACAAAAGACAAGCACTCGCGTGCAAATAAAAGAGACACGGCGATGTTTATAGTTATTCGCCCAGCGGTGGTTAGCTATCAAAATCGCCGTGTCTCTTTTATTTGCACGGGAACCTTTTGTTCGTTTTCATATCCGATAGCTCATAGCTTACTAGCTCGGAGTGGGACCAGTGCCGTAATTTTGCAGTCAACATAGTGCCTTTACTTTCAGTATAGGATCGGAGGCTCAGCACAACTTGCGGTCTAGCGCGCGACTCTGTACATAATGCGTACTCATGCACGAAGTCGTACGCAAGCAGTACTTGGTGTTTAACAAAGCTGTTAACATTATGTTTTTTTCGGTAAAAACTGAATGGTATTATGTTTTTCTTGGCACAGGCTAGGAACGCATTGTCTTAATATTTAAATGTATTGTTTTAAGTCGGTTATCTATACTTAAATAAGGGTTTTACATTTTCCAATTTTACTCCTCGTGATATTGTTTTTTTTTTTTTTTTTCAGTCTTATCAAAACTCTAATTTGCGATGCTATTGTAAAAATATTTTTTTCTACTTGTCGACTGTAATCTGTCAATTAGAACACCACAGACTAAACTATAAGTGCTAACTTTTCAGTGTTCTCTATGGCAGCTCCGACTCAATTATAATAAGCTCATTATAGTTGACTTTAGTTAACTGTAATAATTTCAGAAATAGAACTTCATACAATTTCTATACTAATTTGCGATACCCGGCAAATTTTCCCGCATCTGAAACACATTTTTTTTTATCTGTCGCGTTACCTGCCAATCAGAGACGGTTATTACAAACAATTGGTTGCTAGGTAATTCGATGTTGATACAACGGTGAACGACTCTATTAACATTAATTTTAACTTGCATGAATGATGATATTTCCGTCCATTGATGATGAAGATGATAACTCGTAGAAAAAGTACTGTATACAATAGTGATATAATTAAGCTTTTCACTCTCGTACCGTACTATTAGGCTACTCAGCAAGCTTCGTGGCCTAAACATGGTACTCGACTGAAAAGCTTTGTATTATATCACGATTGTATAAAATACTATTGTGAGTGATAAAAAATTCGTTCCCGGTCGTAATTATTATCATGCCAAGTTGCCAACGGTACCTTACCCAGTAAGTGGAAGTTTAAGGTATTTTATAAAACGCTAATGCTCAAAAGGGATACGGGGAGGCAGTTAATTGGTAGTGCAAAGTAAAAAGTTAGAAGATGCCAGAAACTCCGTGTAAAAAGTTTGCGGTATTTAAGTACCGGTATACAGTGTGTTGCCATCACGTGGACTTTATTTTAAAAGAGTTACACTCTTATGATATTGCAGTTTAACAATACCAAGCCCTAATTTTAATTAATTAATGAAAATGTGAACTTTATAAACTTTCTGACAAACATTTTGTTGCCTAGCAATGGAAAGCACATACACTTGTCAAGTAAGGGCAATGACATCTCATAAGTTTAGTATTAGCGATGTTAGTAATGACTATGACAATTAGGGCTAGTTCAGACACAGCGGAAATCGTCGTCCGTCCAGTGGAATGTATTGGGTGATTGTGTTTTAATAAACCCAGTTAAAAATAACCGCGATATAATCCGCTTCCATAGTTTTTAACCCCCGACGCAAAAACGACGGGGTGTTATACGTTTGACGCGTCTGTCTGTCTGTCTGTATGTCTGTCTGTTTTTTTGTCTGCATGTCTGTCTGTCTGTCTGTCTGTCTGTGAGTGCGTCTGTCTGTGGCATCGTAGCTCCCGAACGGATGAACCGATTTAGATTAAGTTTTTTTTTGTCTGAAAGCTGAGTTAGTCGGGAGTGTTCTTAGCCATGTTTTATGAAAATCGGTCTACTATGTCGCGGTCGGGGTTTTTTTTTAATTTTAATTTTGTAGGTTATATTTCACGAGTAACTATTGCGGTAACCAAAGACAATATCACTATGTACGTCTTTGCTTTCGGCGAAATTGCGGAAGTCACGCTGTACTGTTCTTCTGACTTTTCAACTTAATATTTTTCATAAGGTCAATACGGATAAGTGTGTCATAAGGTGAAGTGTATGTCCTTCACATTTGGTTGTTTTACTCATTGTCACTGGTGATTTTGCGTGTAGGTACTTACGATTAGTGGTAAACGTATTGAACTCTCAATAAACACTGATCATTACAAATATTTTAAATATGTTTACTAAATAGTTCCAAATGAGAATAAAGGCCGAGTTCAATTCATTTTATTTTGAACCTTCATGAATCTAGGGTTCGCAATACTTCACTTTTCTGTGACAAGGGTCGAAGGTCAATTGACTCTGTAGCTTAATTTACTATTGAATATAATAAAAACATTATTATTCAATACAAAAACATGGGTATAATTTTAAAATGAATAAAATGACATAGTTCCAGATGAGTGTATCTAAAACATGAGGAAACCGAATAATTTTGACAGCGTATTCCTCATCATATTAAAGGAGTAAAAAGTCATTATAAACTTTTCTGGATTTAGAGTTATAAGCATTAAAAAAAAAATTACTTAATATTGCTTAGAACAAAACACTGTGCACTGTTTTGATGGCGATGATGCTGTTATCGGACATAATCTAACTATCCTCGTTGATAGATATCAAAAAGTAACTAGTGACTCATTGCAAAAAAAAATTTGAAAAAAATTAAAATTTTGTTATAAGTGCTAGTTTTAGACATAACGCTTACTTTTTAAGTGAAAATGTTATTATTAAAACCGTTTACTTTTTAAGTGAAAATGCTATTATTAAAACTTTTTTTTTCAAAAAATTTTTTTTCCGAAAATTGCTTGACGTCATATAACATTTACCTTTAGTTTGCCCTCGGAAATGCGTAGTTAAAATCTTTCGGTTTCCTCATGTAAGTGCCAGTTTTAGACATAACGTTTACTTTTTAAGTGAAAATGCTATTATTAAAACTTTTTTTTTTTCCAAATTTTTTTTTTCTGAAAATTGTTTGACGCCATATAACATTTTTTACCTTTATTTTGCCCTCGGAAATGCGTAGTTAAAATATTTCGGTTTCCTCATGTTACACTGTGTATAAAATAAGTTTGTACCTAGTACAGCGTATATTTCATATTATATACATCTGCTTCCAACTTAAGCACGAGATAATGCAACCTTGCGTCGTATACTCGAACCATTTGTTCCGAGCACGGTCCATGTATTTTTATGTTCTTCTGTCAATTACACTCTAATACGGAACCTTTAGCTTTTTTATTCTATTAGAACAAATACGGGTGAGTAATAAGTTTGGCATGGACTTTAAATAATCCTTCTTTTATTTCATATAAACCAAGTTTATCTTTGAGAACCGCAAGATCCTATAATAATTCAAATTTGTAATTCGTATTAAAATATAATTCACAAGAACTTGATTGCTCTTGAAAACAGGAAATCATTAGAATATTAAAAAGTCATTTTTAGTTTTATTTAGTATACACGGCTGTGATAAAAGCGAATGAGAGAGTTATGTATGCGTTACGAAGCGTCGAGCATGATAGAAATTGCAACTTGTCTACGCACCCTGGCATGTTTTGGAAACCAATTCCAGGATTTGGCGTAACGTAAATACCACATAGTTTTACGTTTTTTATTTAATTGAAAATAATTCAAACAATACCTACCAGCTCAAATTCTATGGTAATAATTATGCTGAAGAACTAATTGACATAATATAATGGACATAATTTTAATCTAATCAGAATCAGATACCTGTAAGTAATATATTTTTACAATGTTGTTGTAGCATATCGTCACTACTTTTAAAAAAACTTGTATGTGTACCTATTATGTTCAGTTTTGCTCAGTTATAAAAAGTAAACAATTTTCGGACCGTTAAAAACCTTGAATTCTGCACTCAGAGCCCGCTGGCTTCTACGTTGCCTTAAATTTAAATATTCCCACCTAAACTGGAGAAAATTACAAGGCGGCTACACAAGATTAGTGCTAATTAAGAAACTATTAAATAAGCGAAGCATAAAGTACAGTGGCAGTCCTGCTGCACGTAGACACATAAATAATGCAGAATTAATTTAGTAGCTCGACGATTGCGGTGCTTTATAGAAGCACTGTGGAATATACAAGTAAAGACCAAGAGTTTTTAAATTCGACTTAAGACGATACGGTAGGGGTCAATTCTCCATACAAACGCTCTCGACTATTTCCTCCCTGGTTTTTAAAGATAGAGCAATGATTTTTTCAACACAGATTGTTATTATTTTTATCTGTGTCGGACCGTTTTGATTTTTTTGATATTCTGCTTTTTAAAGACTCTAGAGCCAAAAACGGCCTTTTTCATTGAGGCGCAAAATAAGGTGTGATACTCA
This sequence comes from Leguminivora glycinivorella, assembly GCF_023078275.1. NCBI lineage: Eukaryota > Metazoa > Arthropoda > Insecta > Lepidoptera > Tortricidae > Leguminivora > Leguminivora glycinivorella. Next base: position 12,712,768 of record NC_062978.1, read on the forward strand.
AGATTGGTAACAATTAACCAAAAAAGCTAAACGATGCGACATAAATTATTTCATTGTTATTCAGATTCTCAAATTTCGTTCCGATTGATTAAGTTTTGAAGGAGGAAAGAGTCGAGAGCGGAACCTCGATTTAAAAAATTTTTTTGAAATATCCTTTGACTGAGTTGTTCTTAATGGACATTTTTTTTGATGAATCTAGTTAATAACACTTGTATATTTAACTAAAATTCCCAAGTTGAAAGGGGGGCTCCTTTCCATTTTAGCATTTTCGCTACCGTATCCTCTTAAAATGCCATATATTAAAGAAAAAAATACTAGCAGCTCTAGTGGCGAAGGGGATTCGAAAATGTGTCTAATTAGTAGTTGTATTTTAATTTTTTTAGGGTTCCGTAGTCAACTAGGAACCCTTATAGTTTCGCCATGTCTGTCTGTCCGTCCGTCCGTCCGTCCGTCCGTCCGTCCGTCCGTCTTAATAAATAATAATCTCAGTAACCGTTAGCACTAGAAAGCTGAAATTTGGTACCAATATGTATATGAATCACGCCGACAAAGTGCAAAAATAAAAAATGGAAAAAAATGTTTTATTAGGGTACCCCCCCTACATGTAAAGTGGGGGCTGAATTTTTTTTTCATTCCAACCCTAACGTGTGATATATTGTTGGATAGGTATTTAAAAATGAATAAGGGTTTGCTAAGATTTTGATAATGTATATTTTTGTAAATAATTGCTCCTAAAGGAAAAAAAAGTGCGTCCCCCCCCCCTCTAACTTTTGAACTATATGTTTAAAAAATATGAAAAAAATCACAAAAGTAGAACTTTATAAAGACTTTCTAGGAAAATTATTTTGAACTTGATAGGTTCAGTAGTTTTTGAGAAAAATACGGAAAACTACAGAACCCTACACTGAGCGTGGCCCGACACGCTCTCGGCCGGTTTTTTTTTATTTGTATTTGTCTGACAACTTTAGAAATATTTTTTTTGACATTTAAAATTTATTCTTGAAGTTTTTAGACTAGTATTTTTTATACAATTTAGGTTGATATAATTTTATTTATTCAATGTCCTTTTAAAACAATATTGTTTATTGCACCAATAAATAGCTCTGATATTTAGAATAAGATGAAAATTGTACATTGTTGACCATTTAAAAGTGCTTATTGTAAGCCTATTTGAATTAAATATTATTTTGATTGATTAAAACAGAAATCAAAATATAATTTTATTTGTTCCCATAGTTACCTAGAGTTCCCGTTTGTTCCGCGAAGCGAAGAATTCGTTCTGAGTTTTTAAATCGATTTCATCGCTAGGATAATTGAATAATAATTGTACGCTCGTTCTCAAATAAACACGAAACATTTCACTAGTAAACTCGACAAGAGAATTGACGTCTCTAATTAGCGATACTAACTTGAACATGGGGGCAATTAAAAACCAATTACGGGGATTTGCTAGTCGAGCAACAAGGTTGCATCTGTAGCTTAGTCTGGAGAATAGTTCAGAGTTATAAGCCGCTAGTTTTGGCGCAATTAGGGTCATGGATGTGACAATCTTATTGCTAGAATGCGTCTAGCAACGTGATGCATCTTTGCACGGAGAGTAGCATAAAAATGGGTATTGTAAGTTGTCCTCAAAAGATAGACATAATAAAACGCCACAATAGCATAGTTGTCTTCATACTGTGACAATAGGCACACAGCCAGACTCTACGGAGATTGAGTTGTATCATAATGCATTGAGGCATTAAGTCCGACATTTGTACCTTTTTTTTGTGCAATAAAGATTAAATAAATAAAAGAGATAGAATAAATATATTCGTACTTACAAATTGTGAACCGTTGTTGTGACAAACCAAGCAAATCTTTCCACCAGGCGGACCGTATGCCTGTTTGCCATCGACGTGGTATAAAAAAAAACTCATTTTAGTAAATGTATTATCTAGGCACTTGCGTAATTAAAAATGGTGACTTTCAGCGAAATTATTGAACAATACGTTAATATCGCTTTTCGGTGAAGGAAAACATCGTGAGGAAACAGGACTACTTAATTCCAATAAAGTCTAGTTTACCCTTCGGGTTGGAAGGAAGATGCAGTCGCTTTCGTAAAAACTAGTGTCTACGCCAAATCTTGGGATTAGTTGTCAAAGCGGACCCCAGGCTCCCATGAGTCGTGGCAAATGCCAGGATAACGCAAGGAGGATGATGATGACACTAATATGGTGGTGTCAACTGCCATACCAACAGTAAATACAAATTAACAACAAGTAGGTAAGAGTTTATACAATAAGAGATTAAATTGTAGTTAAAAATAAAGTTATTTCTCCACACAAAGCGTTTTAGAAATCCTTTAACATTCTCGCAAGTTTAGTTCCTGGAAATGTTGTGGAATATTTTATTCGGCGTAGGTTGATTTGCACATTTCAACCTGACAAGAGCTCGTCATGAAACGGCCAAAAATTGGAATAGTATTTCTACATTCCTAGTATTTCTACACGTATATGTAAGAAACTGTACCTCCGATATTTTATCGAATCTCGCGTTTGGTGAATTAGCGATAAATTTTCTAATTTAAGACATGTATTGCAGCTGTTAATAATTCGGGAAGAAAGAACATTTTACCATAAGCTTCGCTATTTGATCAGAACATCTCTATGGTCCTGTTTCCATCATCAGATCATTTCCCACCATACCATACAAAATACATTGTCATACGAATTTTCCATACTAATATTATAAATGCGAAAGTGTGTGTGTGTCTGTTTGTTTGTCCGTCTTTCACGGCAAAACGGAGCGACGAATCGACGTGAATTTTTAGGTGGAGATAGTTGAAGGAATGGAGAGTGACATAGGCTAATTTTACGTAGTAACTACGTACTACGTAGGTATATATTTTAATGAATTAACGGTTGTAACTAAGTAGTTACGTAACGTAAGTACGTTATTATATCGCGACTGTTGTGACATGTTTCGGGCCATTTAGGAGGCCCGTCTTCAGGCATATAGGAGTGCTCCGTGCACCGTTGATTCATTAAATATTTTAATATGCCTCACCAAAGTTTAACATCTATGATTTACATAATACTTTATATAATTATTAGCAATCTTTCAGCTTCATTTAAAATTAGAAAGTACGTTTTAACTTGCATAATTTGACTAGTACATACAAAATATTGGATTGCCACCTCGATATAATTGAAGACCTCATTGCCTTCTATTTTGAAAGGCCATCCAAGATGATACGATTATTTGATTTGAAATTCCAAACACCGGCTCGTTTGAGCCTTATGCGTATATTCTGCGAATATTCATTTGTAAATATTCAATCTATGGTTCGATGTCTGTCGAACCCCTTACTACAATAACATGCATAGTTATTTTAACAGTTAAGGGTATCTAGCCAACGTCACTATCGCTGATGTTTCATAAGCGTTCGTAGCTAGATCTCCCTTTCGCTCTTCTATAGTGCCCCAGAGCCAGAACGCGTTTCTATCACCATGTATATATTTGGTATCAACGATTATCACTTTGGCTAAGCCCAGATGTCGAGTGTGGAACAGGGTGCGTAGCCGAATGGCACTAACGCTCACGAAACGCTCACGAAACGAAACGCTAGTAGATATCTATCACTATCGCTCGTGCGTATTGGCGCGATAGAGCCGGACTAACTGGCGCGGCGTTTCGTTTTCGTTTGGCGTCGGAGAAATGCCATTCGGCTACGCACGCAGAAACGTAACGGAGCGACTGTTAAGTTGCGTAGGTGAATTCCACGAAATTCGATGGCAGAATGTTACTTGGTTCTATATTTCAATCTGTTGGTCACATTTCTAAGAACAAGCATGTGAAATTGGAAACCCAGTTTAGTCTCTTGGTGATATAGAGTGAGTTTCTGAAATAGCTTACACGAAATAAGAAGGTAGTTTCTTTACGAATGTGTGACATTTTAAACAGGTAGTACCTATAACGAACAATAGGTCGAGTGAATATATGAAGTACCTACCTACTCGATTAAATATTACACGATACCTACTTTTGAAATAACGGAATCCTATGTATATTTTGTCCTTCGTTTCATTAGCGGAGCTGTTGACGCAATCGTGTTGCATATGATAAAATTGATGTTCAGAATAATATGCATGTGCTTGGCACAGTTATGTGCATGGCGTGGTGGGGCGAGTAGACAAAAAGTGTTTTATTAAATTGCTTCATACGAGGCCCAAACTTAATTACGCCCCATTATTCACCCGCTGGTCCCCAAAAACCCTATAAAATTACACTTCCCACGGTTTCCGTTTCCAAAAAGGACGCATAATGAACGTCATACACAATGAGGCAGCCGGCAGTGTGCTTTAAAATTTTCCGTACTTTTTTCCGGGTTTTACTGACGCAGTTTAGTTCGGGAAAGTCGGAAATTTAGGATGGAAAAAATAAACGCATTTCAATACCAAGTTCTACTTAAACCTGAGTCTGAGTTGCTAGAATAAACATTTTATTTAAAAACGCTACACCCTGCTATTAACTGACCCATAAATGCAATTTCTAAAGAACTGAAGATACACTTCAGTACATTTTATATAATCTATTAATAAAAAAATAATATATGCTGCTGCGGCTCGTATTGTCAGCGGCAATTAATATTGAAATAAAGTGACCTTAGCTCGACTGTCCTATTCTGCACTAATTAATTAATAATTATATGTATATCTTGCTATTTATTATTAACGCATATTTATGTAATAATAGCTTTTGCCCGCGGCTTCGCTCGCGTTAGAAAGAGACAAAAAGTAGCCTATGTCACTCTCCATCCCTTCAACTATCTCCACCTAGAAATCACCTCGATTGGTCGCTCCTTTTTGCCGTGAAAGACGGACAAACGAACAGACACACACACTTTCCCATTTATAATATTAGTATGAATCTCTATCTGGGTAACACCAATTATTTAAATTAAAATTGTGTCTCCTCATGCAGCCTCTTTGGTCATTTGAGTATATCACACTTTGTTTACTTTTCCTTAAATAGGTCTCGCATCTTATATATTAAATACTTAGTATTACATTAAATAAAAATACCTACTAAGTACCAAGGAACTTTAAAATGTTTACTCATCGCGTACCTAATTATAAGACAGACAACTTTTCCCGGAAGCCATTTCCCGAAATGGGGGCAATCTTTATAAAAACAGTGGCAGGTATTTCTTTTTCACGACTTGTTTTCAATCGGGGTTCTTCGGGTTTTTTCCTACAAAGTGGAACAATCATTAAAACTTTTTGACGACGAGGACTTTAATTGTTACGGATATCTCGTTAGCGTAACACGGTAGACAATTGGTGTTTTCAAATTTACGCGTTTTGGTAGAAACTGCTGTTTTTTGTTTACTACGCAGGGTTTGCTGGGTTCAGAATTTAAATTACATTTTATACAGCATAGCGACGACGATCGGTCTGGCTCAGTCGGTAGTGACCCTGCCTGGCTGAGCTGCGGTCCTGGGTTCGAATCCCGGTAAGGGCATTTATTTGTGTGATGAGCACAGATATTTGTTGCCGAGTCATGGATGTTTTCTATGTATATAAGTATGTATTTATCTATTTAAGTACGTATATCGTCGCTCAGCACCCATAGTACAAGCTTTGCTTAGTTTGGGGCTAAGTTGATCTGTGTAAGGTGTCCCCAATATTTATTATAGCATTATACTGGCGATAAATTAAACCATACATAGATTTTATTAGTATTATTATAAATTAAGTTACTCTTAATTTTAACCCCATAATATTTTTTGAAAATGTTCTCAGCAGTAATGTACTATCAGCCGAAAAAGTGCATGGAAAGCCTAAGGGTCAATTTTGCATATCAACGTCTGTAGCAAGAATGGACTAGTGTATAGATAGAAAACTAGATGGCGTTGAAAGCAAGAATGGAGTAGTGTATAGATAGAAAATTAGATGGCGTTGTTGACCAAAAAAGGTTAATGTAGGTGAATTTGCTAATAAGTAAAGAAATTCATTAAATTATTACGAGTTTTTATGTTCATTGTCGTTTAAAATACATTTTTTTATATTTTAATTTCAAACGAGTGTCACTTAGTCACGGTGGGTAAAACCACATTAGGGAGAGGTAGAAATCATTTATAAATTTTTGTTATGAGTTTTTCTAAATATGCCTTTGTCTTTAAATACTACTAAGTTAATCGTCCAGTGGCGGTGGCACCCTCATTAGTGCGTTTTCACATTGTCCAATCCGATATCGGATGTAGGACCGATATTCCATACCTTCCGACGTCCGATATCGGATCGGATAATGTAAACTGCAGAGAAATTAAACCCTAAAGATCATCGGTCGACGGCGAGCGGGTCACGTGATGTGTGCTCGCCCGAGCCGGTTCTCCCTCATTGTGCCTCCCCCCCCCGCCCGCACTAACCAATTACTTTTCTAGCAACCGTCGTTTCTGAATACATATTTGCTCGTTTTTAATTTTATAATATTTTGTCGGCTTCCAGCCAAACATCATACAAAAAGACATCACACTTAGCGCCACTGCCAGGATTTGAACTCGGAACACCAAGCGCCCGACCCTTCGTATAACCAGTGCTCTGTTCCCCTAGGCTACCAGTTGAGTTGACAACCTTGTCGAAAATTTGCCTTGCATTACTTCAATGCAATCCGTAATCTATGTGGTCTCAGTGGTCTGTTCTCAAACTCTTCTAATGACTACAGGATAAGGTTGAAATTGGCATAATAATAATGTTAATGTTATTCTTCCGAAATTTTTTATACTACCGCGATTTTACTTCAGAAAAGTATCTCTTGATTTTTCGTGTTTTTATTACTTGCTGGTTAAGGTTGAGATTTAAAATAATTTACTTATTTATTGTCTTATTTACTACACTCTAGTTGAGGGTAATATCATTATTACTTTTCAAGTCATTACATTACTAACTATTGGAAGTATGGAACAAACATTTAAAAAAAAACAAGTTTCCTTTATTAACGAGTATCCCTGTCTTAATGCTCCACCTGCCCCTCTAGCACAACTTGCCTTGTCGCGCGCGAGTCCATACTTGAAGTCGCGCTTTATGTATGGACTCGCGCGCGACAAGGCAAGTTGTGCTAAAGGGTCTGATCTCACATAGCTATTATTTCTAATGTGTGTAAACAAAGTTATCAGACATTGTGATACCTATCAGGGAAAGATTTCTATATTTTTTTTTGTAGTATAGTTATAGTATATGTTGGTTCTTTCTCAGTGAGTTACTGAGACATCCCAGTTTAAATAGCTGTAAAATAATAATGTTTTAAAAAGTATATATTATACGTTTATATAAACAAGGTTTTCTATTTTAGTTTGTTAGTAAATTAACTATAGTTCGTTTCAAACCTCGGGTAGTTCCATGTAACGGGAAAATTTAAGTTACCAATTATTGCATGACACTTCAGGTATTTTTTATTATTTTTTATGTCTATGATTAAAGTTATTAACTTATATAGGCAATATGAGCATTATACAATACTAGCTTTTGCCCGCGGCTTCGCTCGAGTTAAATTTGAAAATTGAGGAATGCTCCATACTCAATCCATTTTAGGAAGAGCCCGGGGTTGCAAATACACGAAAAGTAGCCTATGTCACTCTGCAACCCTTCAACTATCCGTTCCATTTTACCGTGAAAGGCGGAAAAACAAACAGAGACAAACACACTTTCCCATTTATACTTAATATTAGTATGGATGGTATATCGTTAATACGATCGTTTAATTTACTTCATAAAAATCATAAAAATTTTCACCACACCAACGCGAACAAAATACTGACTATAAAACATCAATTTAAATCAAATCCAGCAATCTATTCAATATTTATGATTTAAAAATAATTATTTGTAGGTAAGTTCTACCAGCCAGCTCAAGGCATCAAGTTAAAATTTGGAAATTACTTTGCACTCTTGTGGATAACATGCAATTTTGGTATCCGTTATCCAAGAGCGCAAAGTAATTTCATACAAATTTTAACGATGTCTTGCCTTAGAATTTACTTAAAAATGATGATTTTGAATCCTAAATATTGAATAAATTGATGGATTTGATTTAGTTTGATGTTCTATAGTCTGTATTTTGTTCGTGTTGGTGTGGTGAAAAATTTTGTGTTTCACTCGGTGGCAAAGTTTGTTTAACCTTCGTGCCTTGAAACCCTCGCAACGCTCAAGATTCCACTTTTTGAACCTCTCGCTACGCTCGCGGTTCAATATTGGAATCTTTCGCTTGCTCGGGTATCAATATTGGCACGTGCGGTTAAACAACAACTTTGCCCCCTTGGCAAAGTTGGATTCCAATATTAAAACAAAAAACAAATAACTATTACACATATATATAAACAACCAGAAATAACTAAACGCTGTTGTTTTCATTATTGTATTTATTTTCATTTATTTTTTACTAATACCTGGAGGGCGATTTTTGAATCTCGCATACGGGATTTTGTCACTAAAATACCGGTTGAAAACGGTGACTTGTTTATTATTTTCAGTGACAATTTTCTGAATTCGAACGCGTGAGACTCAAAAATAAGCCCGCTGGTCACGATAATGTTCACTTTTATAATTGCCTAAAACCTTATACAAAGTATTAAAAAATACGACAACGGCAAAATAAGGTATACAGCATTATCTTCAGAGAATAACTGCAATTACACATTTTATTTTACCCTAAAAGTTCTTATCTTAAAAACAAGATATATTAAGTTATTTATTTACTTCTAAATAACAGCCTAGATTAATAATCTAATATCTCGGGTGTTGACATGTGTAGGTAAATAAATTACAAATATCTTTCTAATATGTATAAAATTTCCACCATTTAACCTTACTGTTTCAGCAGTGGTTTAAAACTTTATTTTGGGTGTTAACTATATTATTAACCGCTATTTTTATAACATATTAAATGGTCTAATTTACAGCCGGATGGCAAATTACCCAACATTTTATTAAGGTTTAGGCTTAAGTTGCATTTCCGATCGGAAAAGGATTGAAGCCTCACCCCAATTAAAAATGTAGGTATTGTAGGTAATATGTGAAATAAAGGAGAACTAAGATTGTTAATTTTTCATTATTTCCAGCATAAATAAATTTTAGTGAATGAATCACATTAAACATAAATTTAAAAAAGCACCTTTATAAATCCTTTCACCTGTACGGTAAAACGAGAGTGGATTACAGGACTGGTAGGCAATTACCTACTTAATTACCACTTATTAATAAATTGTGTCAAGTTTGAAATTATTATCACTAACTCCAATATAGTCTTGTTATCAAATAATCAAAGGTAATATTTTTTACTTACGTGTTCAATAGAAAAATAATGTAATTTTTACATATTAATATAGGCATATAAAGTATTATAATGTTATTTATACACTTATTTGACACACACTGTTGCATCGATTAACAGTCTTTGTTATACCTACAGGCTTGACCTGGCCAAATGATTATGTCACTAATATTTGGTATAACCCCTTCCTTGTCAATTACATCTTGCAAACGGGAACGCATAGATGCGACAAGATTTTGACAAAAATCTGACCCGCGAATGTTTTCCCATATTTGCAAACAATGAGCTTCTAATGCTTCGGGGTTCGCTCATTGACGTTATCCCAGCGCTGGACCATAACACCCCAGACATTCTCAATTGGATTTAAATCGGGCGACCTAGCAGGCCACGGAATAACTTTTACTTCATTTTTATTTTGCTCCAACCACCTCTTCACAGTATGCGAATTATGAATAGGGCAATTGTCCTGTACTAACGTTATCTGTGTCATTTCGTCTTCAGGATATACGTTTCGAACAGTAGGTAATAACGTTTCCTCTAGCACTTCCACATATGTTTCGCTATTCGCTCGATTGGGAATCCTGACGAGCTCCCCGGCCCTGCTGCACTCATCCAGCCCCACATGTTCACCGAAATACGGCCCGACTCCATGTTAGGCACGACATTGTTGGTATCGTACCGAGTATTATTTCTGCGCCATAAATGAAGACGGCCATGTTGACTTGATCTGAAAGACTTTTCGTCAGTGAAGATAACATTACTCCAGTCGTAGTCTAAGTGATCCTTCGCAAATTGTAATCTTGCCGTTTTGTGTCTGTCTGTGAGAAGAGGCTTAACAGCAGGCCTGCGATTGTGCAAGCCTTCACTGTGAAGAACTCGACGAACCGTGTCCGCACAAGTGCCAAATAAACGGGCATAGTGGCTTGTCGGTTTGAAACCATTTTCCTCATATTCTCTCACCATAAGCTGACGTTGTAAGGCGTCTATAAGGTTCGGTCTGCCAGACCTCTGGCGGTGTGACAGCGACCCTTCCATTTGGAAACGTTGTATCCACAAACTAGCAGTTTTCCACTGTAACAATTTATAAACACGTAATTAAACATAAATTATAACCATATTTTGTATAGCATTCCAACTTATTTATTGTCTAAAACCAATTGGTAAGGAAATAATAAAACTACTTACATTCACACCGGTTTCTCTAGCTATCTCTGAAATGTTTCTCCCTTCTTCGTGCAACGCAATTATTTGCGATCTTTTGACTACGTCAATATTATTATGCGAACTCATAGTTAAATAAAAAAAGGCACAAAGAAAGCAAAGAACAGGATACCCAGACACAGAAATGAACTGAATGAGTTATACGTGAATTGTAAGGTAGGTAATTAGTAACGACTCGAATAAGACGGAAATGTCTATCTACCCTCAGTATTTTCTCAATACAAAAAATAACGAAATGTATCGAAAAACTTATAGTTATAAAAAATATTATTATCAATCTAATTTGAATTATAATAAAATTAAATTATCATCATGCTGTAACTTAAGTTTTACTTTATTGCATAGAATTGTTCTTATTTGCCCTCTCTCTTCCACTCATAGCAAGTCGTGCATCGTGCTATTGCGGACAAAGTTCGTATTTGTTGATGTTGACACAACCAGGGACTAATTTCGTAGGCTTTTTCAATTGGTCATTTGGTGAGGAGGTTTGATGCATGGATTTCTATGCAGGAGGTTCCCAGTTCGAATCCTAGCCGGCGACTATGGAAATTTGTGTTTTGGAATTATTTTAAATTCTGAATGGTTGGTGATGTAAAATGATGGCAGATGTTAAGAATAATTAGTAATTACTTTCCAACGAAAAAGTAACAAAAACTACAAAAAGTAAAAATAAATATAAAATTGAACGAACAGTTCGAATCGTAGGTAGGTAGTAGGTAGTGGGCTCTAAAATTAAGATAAATTACTTTTTGCGTCAATTTCGTTTTCAACGCCATCTAGTGAGCTGGAAAAAAACCAACAAGGTTTTTTGGAAGCTACGTTGCGTTCGTTTAACGTGCACGCCAATTTTGTTTAGAGTTCGCCATCCACTTTTGCGGCTGATAGTACTGTTAATATGGTTGCAATGACAGTCAATTACATTACATACGCGCTATGCACTTTTAAAAGTGACTGTCAACGAGCGATTAACGCAAGTGTGTTTATACTACATTTGACCGAATTATTTTGTATGAATACATTTTTAATTTCAATTCTAAGTAAAAGTCACCTACTTAAGTTCCTAATATCCTTGGTTTTTTTCTGGAGGGGAAACGTTTCTTATATTCTGTACTACCCACCGTTAAGAAATTCGCCCGTATTTGATTTACACACTGTAGGTATGCTAGTTTCAGTGATTATTTATATATTTGCGATAGTTCATTTTTATAGTAAAAAGAAAAGTTTACATTTGACTATGGCATTAATCAGTGCTTACGCCTCATGAATAAAATCTGTACACATATCTAATAATAATAATATATTATTAAATTAAAACGGGACTTAATCGCGTAAAACTTACGTTTATAAATATACTTAACTACATAATCCCAAAGTCCTTTCAAATGAACGTCGTAATTTCAATCAAAATGAAGGACAAGGGATTTCATCTTCGTGTAATCCAGTGATTAGCAAGTGTAAACGTGAGAAAACTTCCGCTCCCATACCATCGGATGTCGTGAGTGTTTTATGTAGGCAGAGTGGCAACCCTAGCGTAAAAGTGACTGATGACAATCAAGTGCGGGTAGTTCGAAAAACTCGTACAGCAAGAAGATGTTGATACAACTCCCAGCCAGTCTACCCGTGACCACGGACGTAATGTCATGTCCGAAACGTCGGATTAAATATAAACGTAAGTTTTACGCGATTAAGTCCCGTTTTAATTTAATAATATGAGTGAAGATCGTGTTAGTTTAAATCAATATAATAATAATATATTTTAATTTTGAAATAATATTACCCGGCTTTAATAATTGTTAAGTACATTTTAAAAAGGCCTTACGTATTGAAATTTCCATGTATTGGTGATCCAATTCGTGTTTCACTATCGAGGCTTAAATTAATGTAAGGCATATTATGTACATTTAAAATGGCCTGATTAAAATTTCCTCGTATTTCGCAAAATTTACAGGTTAACTGAAAAAATTCGCTGTTTCGCGATGTAGAAGACATAACAAGAAATGTTCTTATTTTTATTTAAATTAGCTTAATTCCATAAGTTAAAAATTAAAACTGTCCGTCTTTTGAACTTAATTGTTTCTTACTCGTACGTTCGATTTTTTATTTTTATTTTTTGGTGACCTAAGGATATCCGTTATAGATCCAAAAGCCTGGTGTGTATGTCCTACTCCTACAGAATAAAGCCTCTGGAGTGTTCCGACGCTCTCTTTTAGGCAGGGTTTTAAGAACGGCTGCTGTAGGCTTGTGTTGAAATATTTATTATCCATAATATGATGTCTAAAAGGACTTATTTCTGTAAGTTAACAAAGGTTATTTTTATCTTTGTCTTCCTAGAGAAATAAACACTGTTGACTTATAGAAATAAGTCCTTTTGAAAAAACACTCATATATAATATACTTAGATCGGTCATTTACTACAGAATGTCACAACTCCTGTTTCTTTCTCTGACTGTTTCTTTATTACCTTACCCACAACGCGATTACTAAACGTGTCTCACTTAAAATGCCCTTTATGCGAAAAAGCGCCCAACTCGTTTTTATTGATTTCGTTAAACATAAAAGCTTTCAAAACTATGCCTATTCTACTAAGCATTATGTTAGAAGGCGAAATAGTTACCGTCCAAATCACTAGCATTCACCAGATTGATGTTATCAGTAAATCAGTCGGTTATTGACCGGGCTCAGCTATTCGATTAAGATTCGTACCGAAACTGTAGTGAAATAGTTTCGGATACCCGAATTAATGATAAAAGGTCCTTTTGACTTCGATACTGTTTCACCATTGGAACATTGTTTGTTAAATAACATTCCGATTTAAACCGCGTGTTATAATAGAGGACGGTATTAATAATTATAATTCTCAATGAATAATCAAAATATGGACATGAAGCCAAAATCACGAAGGAGATTCTTAAACCCTTCCACATCGATGTGTACGTTAAAGATTACAAATCTCCTTATGTACACAGGACTTTACAAAATAATAGTATTAAAGTAGGTACCTAACTCACACCTACTTGTTGACAAACTTTAAAAAAAAATCTAATTATAAAATCTCCTTTCACTAGTTTATTAGACTTATATTGACCGGGATATAGACCGTGATTACCTTTTTGATTTTTGTCGAGCTCCCGATATTTCGACGCAGTTGCAGTTCGCGCGCTGTCTATACAACTTTAACATCCACCCGCCTTCGTCAGTTTTCCGTGATCATGATGCATGCAACTACGTCGAAATATCGGGAGCTCGACAAAAATCAAAAAGGTAATCACGGTCTATATCCCGGTCAATATAAGTCTAATGAAAATAACCGTGAATCATTCAAAACTCTTTCACTAGTTTAGTTATAGATACTATATATAAATATATATTTATTTACTATATATATTATTATATATTCTTTATATTTGATGTACCTTTTTTCCAATTTTATTTTATTATTTTTGTTTTAGTCTCTTTTATATTTTTATGGGCTTTCCTATAAACTGTTGTACTAAGTGCTATATTTGTCTACCATTCTTCATCACATTTCACCTACTCAAAGGTTAGCTGGAAGAAATCCCTTACAGGGATAAGTTCGCCTTTGTACTGTCTATCCTGTGTCATATTTGTGTTTTGTGTTTTGTACAATAAAGAGTTTATACATACATACATACATTTTCGTTTGATGAAATAAAAGTAGGTATTTGGACGTATTTGTAATAGTGTATGTGTGTGTGGTTGTGTGTATAACCGCAGTTGACCTCTTGACTACTATACTTGTTGCTTTCAACTTATCATAGAGAGCAATATATTTTTTATATCTCGTTTCTAAGATAAGCCAAAGTAAAAATGCACTTGCCAACTGGCGGTAAAAAATGCGTTATTGTCGAGTGATAAAGTGGCAGCGCGAGACACGACAAACCTCCGCCATTTACTGCGCCACGTGAGTTACGTTCGCGTCATCGCTGGGCAATATTAGCTTTAACATAACTTCAGAACACTTGCAAAGTTAGATAGTGGAAGCTTATACTTAAACTTTGTATAAGACTATGTATATTGAAACTTGAGTGATGGCAGGTGACAGAATGGTGGCCGCTTTCGCGTGTAAGAAGCGGTATCCGTTGGCTCGTTGGGTGGACTACATTCGAAAACTGCGGGGAGATTTTGGATGAGGATGAGACTAGCCCGGTACCGTGGCGTAGGCACACGGACGGCCCATGCTCAGCAGTGGGCGATTAACGGCTGAAATGATGATAATGAAACTTATTGAGCGGACAAAACATGTCAGTTATTGGACTAGTAAGTAGTGTGACTCGAATTTCGAACGTCGATTTCTATCCTTTTGATTTTGACATCAATCAGATCGTTGGCGCAACGTGGCGGTGGAAACGCAGTTTGGCTCTGTCGTGTCTTGCGTGAGCGATGGACCCGCACGGCGACGCGATGCGATGCGACGGCGACCATCGTGCGAATTTTCGCGCGATGGCTTTGCGACACGCTAGCACTTGACAACGGTGAAAAGAATCACAAGATTCGCACTGTTTCACAACGGGCTCATGGTCTAGGTCATGGTTTGACGTCTAGGTGAAAATAAATCGTCAACGCTGCGGTTGTCGTGTGTTCGAATCTTGGCTCACGCCAACTTTTTGCATTTTTTTTGTTTTTCTCTTACGATTGCGGCATTGACTAGATACCCTGTGATACCTAAGTAGAACAACTTGCATACATATATTTCATCATACTTAGCTCACAACAAGTCATAAACGGGATATTGGTCATACTAGATACATATTTTTATCACTGTAGGTACTCGTATCTCCAACGCGATAGAATCGATTGCATTTGTCGATTCTCGGTCAACACTCGCGTGTCGAAAATATGTAGCATCATTTCGTGTTTACCAATATTACCAATACTATATAATGATAGGTTGATATTTATAATGGGATACACCTATAAAATTGTATAATTGTGTTCCTGTCGGTGAGTAAGGTTGCCAGAGCTCAACGAGGGTGCGGTGTGCTGATGACGGGAGGACTTACGGAACTAACTTGTTCCGTTTATTGTCCTTTGAGTCGTCGGCAACCCGAACCCTCCTTGGAACTTGTACACTCCTTTTTGCTGTGTACTTAACACAGCAAAAGGGAATGTACAAGTTTCTAATGGGGTGGCAACGCGCATGTGACACTGTTTGAGTTGCAGGCGTCCATAGGTTACGGTGACCGTTTTACATCAGGCGGGCCGTATACTTGTTTGCCACCGACGTAGTATAAAAAAAAAAAATTAGCAGCTGCTGCTCCACTTTTAAAAATAAGTAGGTATTAATGAGTGACAGTGAAATTTGGAGAATGGGCATTTTGTCCCCTGAATGTATACTTTCGGGACATGACTCGTTTGAAATGGCTTATTAATAGCATTATTTTGTTGTATTACACCAACTTTGGATGGATTAAAAAAAAACCTCGTGTAGGACTGATTTATATATTTTTTTGATAACCTCATTCGCAAATTTATTGTGGCAATTTTGTGTTACTACCTTATAAATACTTCAGGGACAATTAACTCCTCTAAAATTGTAAAATTGAACGTAAAGAATATGAATTTTTACCGATATCTAAAAATAGATCCTAACTTTTAAACTGAAATATGATGATATTACATGAAAATGGACTGAGGCAGGAATGGTACTAAAACTTGATTGTTAAAAGCGAGCTTAACTCAGTCTCTGAGAATTCGGAGTACCTACTCGTCTATCTAACTAGTTCTAAATCGTTCTAGACTTTAGTGTTCTAAATGCAGCACTTTGCGCTGAGTGTATGGACTGACATTTAATATTATTACTTCCACGTTAAGGTTATTAGTAATATTACTGTTCCTACAGCTTCAGCTTCTTAATGTTAATAATTATAATTTGACACTGAATTCGAGTGCAATCCCCTGCTTTAGAAATATGGTAGGTAAAGTCACCGGCAAAAATATTGTGATGATTTCTACACCTTGTCACATTAACGTCTTGTTGGAAATGTCATACGAAATTGTCAAACGGTTAAAAGCGACAAGGTACAGAAATCATCATTTATTTATGCCGGTGACTGTACTAAAATGTTGCAATCGTACCTGTAGTTTGTGTGTTAATTTGCACTTTACATAATTAAAGTTAAATAAATTTAAAAACATTATATATACTTAACTAATAAAATGGATAAATATACCTTTAAATAAAATATTGTACTGTAATTGACTTTGGGATTGGTTACCGGTTTCTGTTCTTGGAAAGGAGTTCAAAATCATTTATAGGCAATTCACCAGAAACTATGTACTGATACTAAATAATTTTTGCATTCTAGTTAGAACTAGCACTGATATAAGAAATTGTAAAGTTTTATTCGTACAGAATCCAAGAATGTCAAAACTCACACCACCACTTGTTTCCGTTTAAAACCAAAAGTCTCGCCGAAGTAGTTAGGACGTTGGCAAGTTAAAAAAAAAAGTTTACGTACTGACGAAACTCCCCAAGTCCAGTTTGTAAACTCCACTTATTTATAGGGTGGAATCTGATGTTTACTTTATATTGATTCTGAGTAAGTTCAAAGTTATTTCAAAAGTTGGGTGAAGTTAGTCATGTGTAGACAACCTAATGAATACTGTATAAATACTGAATATTTTTTTAATTTCTATTTTTATTTAGTTTGCGCTGACACACATAAAATAATATACACAGTCAAAATGGGAATAAAATAGGTATTTAATTACGTATTATCTTTCTATTAAGGTGCACTAGGGTATTTCCGAATGATTTTTGCACTAGTTGATAAGGTGTATGTGTTTTCATGAACCAGTCAGTATAGCAAAGTTTTTAGACGGAAATAGTGAATAACACACTTACTAGATGGAATAGCCTAACAATAAATAAATAAATAAATAAATAAATAAATATTATAGGACATTCTTACACAGATTGACTGAGTCCCACGGTAAGCTCAAGAAGGCTTGTGTTGTGGGTACTCAGACAACGATATATATAATATACAAATACTTACATACATAGAAAACATCCATGACTCAGGAACAAATATCTGTGCTCATCACACAATGGATTACAGAATTTTTCATAAATAATGTAAGATTTTTAAAATACAAGCATTTCAAATCTAGTTTGTTTTTTCGTTGCAAAGGTGCAATTCCGAATTGGTTCGGGTAAATCCGAATATACTTAAAAACGAGTTTTATGTGTATGTTGCATAAGAAACATATTACTTTTTTGATTGAAATTACCCTCCTGGCTCTTTTTACTCGATTTGGCGTATAGGAGTACTTGTACATGTGTTTGTCAAACTTTTATTTCGGATTTACCCGATCAGGAATCTGTGGTACTCAAATTTTAATGACACATTTATATCCACCATCAATAGTTCTGTTTCCAAGGGGTCACCTTATCATAATGTTAGGTACATAATAAAAATCCACATATTAAAGGCTTAGTCTTTATCCTTTAAAAAAACGCAAGTAATGCATATAAAGTTAGGTGGAAGACCTCCTAGGCCTTTATCAATCCATGTTGATGACACACGTGCTTCGTTGAAATTCACCGAACGGACCTGAAGGCAAATGTACATATTTTAGAATCGTTATATCCGAATAACAAAAAAACTTAATTTTGTTTGTTTGAGAACCACTGGCTATTACTTTGACAAAATAAGGTCGGGTAATTCCGGTACACTTTGTGACACGGAATTCCCCACTTCGGGTAAATCTGAAAATGTAATAAAATTCAAGCTAGAATAGTTTAAGCCGATTTAAAATGGCTCAAAAACGAAAATCTCTCAAACACAAAGGTAGTCAATTCATTTACTCACCAAAGTACAGAGTTAGCGATGGTCGTCTAATTCCGAATGACAAAAAAGCGGGAATTTTTCACTCGCTCACTAATCTGATGTGCCACAAGCGTAGTTTCGCCGCTAGCGTCTCGAGCCAACTTACGCTGGGAGGGAGATCCTTGAACGTCATAGGGTGCGTTGCCAGAGCAAATTATGTAGCCGCGTTTAGTAGATATTAGTAATTTTCGGAATATCCCGAATTTCGGAATTAGCCGAGTAAACCTTACAGATTTTTAAAAAAATGTACAGAACCGTAATAATATTAGAGTTTTCAATAAATGTTGTATCAAACAAAATCTGAAAACACGTCAGTGCTCTCGCCTAATAAACAAAACTAAATAAACATAAAGGAATTATCTTTTCTCATAAATATTAGGGACATTTATTTCTCATTTTCCTATGGATAAAAATATAAGCTTGCATTTTTAGCGACTTAAAGGGCCCTTTAAAACAACTTAGGTTCAATCTCATTTGCATACAATGTTTTTTTAAACCAAATTTCCTTAATTTTGTCATCAGAGGAACACAATATTATTTATGACTTTGATTATATTTTTTGTAGAGCATTTATGAAGCATCGGAAAAATATTACATTTCAGTGCAGTCGCTGAAACATAATATGTATATGAACCATTATTGCATAGTATGTAACATATATTATAGGTACTACCTAATAATATAAACACATCAAAATATAGGTTACAGGTTTTAAAACCATACATTATTCAATGGAGTCGGGTAAACGTAGGTACTTTAAAACCCAATTCACTAAAAACCTTAACTAACATATATTTTAAACTCCTCAGAGCAAGTAGTATCTCAAATTGATCTATCATTGCAAGAAAAAACGTTATAACTTCGAAACATTTATTATGTACTAAATACGTTTTTCTTTTAAATAAAGAGACTGCCGGTTACAACCCGCGCTGCGTTTATCGGGTGGCGTCAATCGCGTGTGGAAAGTGAAAAGTTTCCACGTGATAAAGTAGCGGGTGAGTACATGGAGATATGAAAATGATAGGATCTTACTTTACGGCAATGCGTTACTGATGCTAAAATGCTTTAAGTATACAATTTTACTATTAAATTTCATCATCAGACGTTTTACTTATTTATAAAAACACTAAATACTACTTAGGTGTCAGAAGGGAAAGGCAAAGGCAAGGGCATTAGTCTGTGTTTGAGTCGGATTCCATAGTTTGCGAAACATGACACCCTCGACCGGAACTATTGTGTTATATTTAATTCTTAAAAAAGGGACTTATTTGGTAAACTGTGCCACGTCCACGTTTTACATAATCCTTTTCCGCGTCATGCGGTAGGTATCACATTTAGCATTCTGAATCTTTAAAGAACCCCAGCAATGCCTCCAGTTCAGAACTCCCCGGATTTACATAACACGCGTAATGTCTAACTTTGGTTTTCAGAACTTCGTACTCTATTAGCAATTCTATTTTTTCCTACTTTAATTTCAAAGTTTTTTCTTGGTTTTTAAAGCTTTGCCGCAGTGATTGCTGAATATAAAGTAGGGATCTTTATTTTTTCACCGTAGTGGTGTCCGAGAGGAGTAAATTCATCGAGAAATTAAGCCCATCATTGCTTTAAATAGTGATTGGTATTCTATTGACGTTTCAGCATTGTACGTTTGAGAAAATTAAATTGAAATATTTATTTTTCAAGTAGGCATATTACAATGCGCATATGAACGTCAAATAAAGCGACGCCGGCTCTAACCCTACGCCTCAGCCTCAAGAAGTTTACAGTCCGACTGAACAGAACACATCCTAACTTGGATGACTTGTTTTATATCATTTAATATTGTTAGCTTTTATTCCCAGCTTTACTTGATTACACCGGATGATAATTATTTTATTAAAGATTTGCAATATTTGTTCGACCTAAAGTTCAATTTCGTACAGAAAATTTTCATAATAAGAACTAGATGTAGTTTGACACTGTTTTGACATTCTGACGTGTATCATAGATTGCAGGAAACCCTAGATGAAGGGTATGTTACGTCATTGTGCCATGATCACTTTCCACTACGACAATATATTATTGAAAGCCAGTTAATCATCTAAAGTAGGTAATATAATTTTCATAAAGAGAGAAAATGCGGTACTACGATACTGTTTCGGCGCCCTCTAACTTGAAGTGTCGGGCGAAGCCCGACGCACGCGGTCCTGAGCCGGGCGCCTTCGGCGCCCTCTAACTTTCGAAACCGTGTTGCGCCGACACGCTACATACGGGCCGCTACGCTTCTACGAGCGGTGTGCCCGACAGTCGGGTTCTTGGTAGCTTGCGCCCGACGCACGCCGCCCTAAGCGGCGCCTTCGGCGCCCTCCAACTTAAAGTGTCGGGCGAAGCCCGACGTACGTGGTGCTAAGCCGGGCGCCCTCGGCGCTCCTAACTTAAAGTGTCAGGCGAAGCCCGACGCACGCCGCTCTATTCTATAAATACTTGCAGAGATTCAGAAGATAGCCTTGGTCGTATGCCACTTATGTTACATACCGTTTAAAATTTAAATGCGGTCTTTCATTTTGGTATTTCTATTTATGGAATAAATATTTAATACTTATTATATATTCATAGCGGCTCCATTCGTTCAGTTTTCGTCCGCAATTCACTTTGATGTAATATGTTCATTTGACTTATGTCATTTGAACATAATTATTACGATTAAAGGTATTTTGATAAAGAGTTTTTAGTATGTCGCAGTTCCATTTGCAATTTTGATACTTAGGTCTTATTACAACCAAGTTGGTTATGGCATGAATGTTTTTTTTTTCTAAGAAGATAAGAAATTATTAGCATCAACAAAAATGTGACAAATGTCATTTAGACCCAGATACTTGAACATTTTTGTTTGGAACTTTGCGTCCTTGTATTTAATGTCATTGCTTTTTTTTACTATATCTATCCATGGCCAGCTTATTTGGGACAGTTCTTTTGAATAATGCTAATAAAGTAATTGTAGCTAATTGTCATTATATGTAATTGATTTTTGTTTTGTAACTAATATTTATTAAACAAAAACAACTTTAACCCAATTTAAAGGCAACAAATATATTGTAAAATGTTAAATAATTTTCTCTCGACACCAATTTTGCCAACGCAGTAACCTGGACGTGACGTCAGGCGTTGCACTTGCACCGAGCAAGGCGCCCAATCAAGCGTTCATAACGCGCGCGATCGAGCACGAACGGCACAAGTCGCCGGTAGCCGAGCAAAAACAATAGAATAAACCTAGAGATAGCGCGAGGGAAGATTCGACATATTACACTATTGGAATTATAGTCCCAAACTGAAATATATATCATACATAGCATAGAGGAATAAGTTAGGGAGGAGTTGTAACTCTATACATCAGTAAATGCGGGTTATTTGTAGTGACATCTAGCGACAATCACGCGTTAAGTAACGTAGATTTACAGTACTACTATTTGTCAATAGATGTTGCGACGAACGTAGAGTCTAATGCTCGCCAAGCTAGCTAATATTACAATAGTATTAATCAGTATTCTGTTTTCAATTCTTTCTGCTTGTAATATAAGTTGTAAATTGTTCTAATATTTAAATTTTGGCCGACAAGACACTGTTGACATCTAGTATCGAGTAGTGGTACTGATAATTTACGCTATTTGGCGCGTGATTGTCGCTAGATGACACTACAAATAACCCGCATTTAATTATGTATGGAGTTACTTTTCCCTTACTTATTCCTCTATGTACATAGGTACATATTCACACGCCTGTTTACCAGGGAGAGGCAGAGGTCACGGATTTACATTTGCTACGATTCTGAAAAAACACTTCACTTACTTTCTTCGTTCTTCATACCGATAGATAACATAGGTAACATTTAATCAATTTACGGTTATACTTATTTATAATAACCGTGTAAGTATACAATAATATATACCTAATAGGTGTCATAAAAGGAGGGGGTGACCTATTAAAAAAAGTGAACTACCCTAATTTTCACAAATTAAACGTATTGTTCTATCGCGTATATATTGTAATTGGTACAGAATGTACATATTTATCTATTATTACCCTATAACACTTCTTTTTATCGGTTTATTTTAACCGCTTCTCGAGCCTTGACCTGGCTGACCTATAACTTTAAGTCGATATCCTCCAAAACTATGGAAATTAGATAAAACGTGTGGCGTTTCTTTTTATAATAAAATTGTGCTACCTACATGGGGTTGGAATGAAAAAAAATATCAGCCCCCACTTTACATGTAGGGGGGGGGGTACCCTAATAAAACATTTTTTTCCATTTTTTATTTTTGCACTTTGTTGGCGTGATTGATATACATATTGGTACCAAATTTCAGCTTTCTAGTGCTTACGGTTACTGAGATTATCCGCGGACGGACGGACGGACGGACGGACAGACAGACATGGCGAAACTATAAGGGTTCCTAGTTGACTACGGAACCCTAAAAACTGCCAAATTAGTCTGAAACTACGCTAGAATACCATTTGCCGAATGTGCTGGAGGTGCGTCTTGTTGGGACACATGATACTCAATCTCAAGCATCCTTTTTAACTTTAAGGCATTTTTTTCTCCAAAACCTTGGTTTTAAAGAAAAAAAACGTTGATTTTAACGCTTTTATCTGTAAGTACTGAAGGTAGTTTACCTCACTTACATACTGCATCCCACACCTGGGCCTATGGTGAGCTCTGGAACCTAGGCACATTTTTCTAGTTGCCCGGAACGTTATCTATCCTCGGTACCCATAATAGTTAATTTTGGACACGTGGCGTCTGTTTTATCACATACAGATTCTCCTTATAAAAAATAACTCGTCACCTGCGTGCCGAGCAAGTATTTTGTTGGCACTTTACCTCTTTGTTTTTCTTAGACACTTCGGAAATTTCATGTACTTTGTCCTTGTATTTTATTAAGAGGAATATACTCTTTAGTTTAAATAAGAATTTGATGGCCTGTGATCCCTATATCTTTAGAACTGAGGTAAAATGTGAGTATTCGGACTATACCAATCCAATAGGACACGGTGTACATATCGGGAATCCACTTTAAAAAATACCTTTGGACATGACAACCTACCTACCTCCTCAAATACTCACTTATTTAGAGCCAGTATCATGTCACCTATAAGTTACTTGTTAGCGTAAAAGTAACAGAAAATTTGTGAGTGTGCACGGGAAAACGTCCCACTTTTTCGATTGCTATAAAGCCGCTTTGTCAGTTTATTCATATACAGATACAAGTAAATCTCGCCTTAATGGTAACCGACAAAGTGGAATATTTTACTAAACACACTCACATTTTATTTATAATACAGATGAAGTAGACGGTTACTTAGATCCAAACATTGACATAAGGCAATTTCGACTGGGGGACAATTGCAACTGATCCATTTTTTCCGTGTTTTACAATGTTTCATTGTTAAATAGAGTATCCACCGGTTATATATGACACGCGTGTTTAGTAGATACATGTGAAACTCAACTTAACAGTTAATAATGGAAAAATGGATTAGTTACAACTGTCTCCCAGCCGGGATTTGCCCCGCTACACCTTACATTTTCCGTGACGTTTTCGCTATCGAGATAAAACGGTATAAAGTCATGGCCCTGAAGTCTTAAAAATGGCAACAAAAGTGATCCTCTATAGCCTAGGGTTGTAAATCCGCGGCACGCACGTTGCAAATATAAAACAAGCCGTAATGGCTACTAAAACTTGTCTAATGACCGTGCCATTCCCAAACTGTCTCCGGAGAGGAGAGAGACTGAAATATGTATCATTTCTTCTTGGCAAGAGGTTTTTGTTTGTTTGTATTCTTTTTTGTTTAGAATATGTATAATATAAAATGTCACTCTCCATCCCTTCAACTATCTCTACTTAAAAAATCACATCAATTTGTCGCTCCGTTTTGCCGTGAAAGACGGACAAACAAACAGACACACACACTTTCCCATTTATAATATTAGTAAGTATAAGTATGGATAACATAACTATAAAAAAAAATAAGAATAAAAAATATAGCTGTCCAAGAACTAAATGATCATTTTGTTGCATTAATTTTTGAAGTTTTGACGCATGTTACACACGTCATAGACGACGACAGAACACAGAAAATTAAAGAAAAAAGTACTTTTACGTAGCCGTAGGTACAGACGAGTTTGTTTTAATCTAGTAACGTTTACGTGGACCAATGTTCAGATATTTTTGTTCGTATAAGTGTATACATAGTCAAAGAATCACTAACACGGAAACACAACATTCATGACAGCAGTGTACTCATTTGAAGTCAGAACCCATACCTACGCGAATTCGCGATAGTCTTACAACTTCTCAGAATTACTGAATATATGACAAAATTATACTATTATGCAGTTACTACGAGTAGGTATAATACCAAATACCAGCAAAGACGCAAAGCAATATCAGAAATAGTCTTATAAACGGAGCTGTTCCTTGTAGCAGCACAGGCGTCTCGCTAAATTTAGCCAAATCGAATCTTGCCGTAGACTGAGTTCTAATTAGTGAGCTATTTCACTTGCATACTCTATTCAAAGTTGAACCTTTTACTCGATAGTTGTCTTCGAAGCTAAGAATCACTATTTATATTTTGATTAAATCTGCAAATTAGGGAAAACACATCGCTTTTAGTGAAAAAATAATAATTTTGTATTAAATTAGTGTAAAAATAACGGAGTTCTCAAGTCATACAAATTTAAACAGACATAGTCATTACGGTGGCTTGGGAGACGCTTACGACGATACGGTCGCTTTAGATGAATATATTATGTAAACCGCTGCAAACCACACAAGTAGAAAGGTGATGAAATTATTATAACGCCAAAAGAAGTTTCATGAATACCGCTGAAATCCAGTACCTAGGCAGTTCTATTGCCCCTATTCTAAGAGGTATATTATTATATAGGCTAGGTATATAGGCTAATTTGACATATTTAAATTCGATTTAATTTTGTATCCTTTAATTTAAGTTACTGCTTGAACATTTTAATTTGGTATTTAGGGAGTATTTTCAGTACTGTGCGTTGATCGGTAAATTTTGAATTATTCTATCTATATATACTCGTATTTATGAACGTTTCAGTTAATTTGAATGGATACTAGTTCGTTTTACACTGAACGTAGACAGTAGCCGAGTAGCGCGTCGAGACAGCTCTTGTTACATTTCACAGGAGGTTTTGCTTCACTCATTCACTTTGAAGTCAGACTCTAAAAATAGTACTCTAATACACTTTAGGTAGGAACTTAATTAATTTCATCATTAAAGTACCACTTACAATACAGGTATATGAAATCATTCAAAGTTTAATGAGAATAATTAAACACATACCTAATGTGAGAGAAAGCGACACCAACTTGTGACGTGATGAAAATACGTACTTAGGTGGGACGACATTACATTGGCAGCAGCGTTGTTAACTGTTAAACAAGTAATTATGATTCATACCCGCTAGGACGAAGCGACAGCTATTCAAGGAGCGAATTTTTTACAATTTGTACAGAAAGGTTCCTAGGATCATGATAATACCTAGGGGTAACGAGTGAGCACAAGAGCACTGATCTTATATATTTCCAGCATAAAGGTTGAGTGGATAGAATGCGTCCAAGTCATCCCGCTATCTCTTCTTCGGTCTGCCTGCACCCTCTACGGTGTTCCGTGGGTCCCACTCGGTAACCATTTAAGCCCACCGTTCAGGGTGCATGCGGCAGACATGTCCAGCCCAGTTCCACTTAATCGTAGCGGTCTTGGCACCTACATCTGCAACTCGAGTTCTATGGACGCATTCTATCTACGCTGACAGGATTACGCACGAGACAGGGTTGAGTGGAAGAAGTGGGGGAGGCCTTTGCCCAAGAGTGGGACACTACAACTAGGCTAGTAAAAAAAAGGTTGAGTTTACTTATATTTCTTGCAGCATCGGCTTATGCACATAAAACATCGTCGAATATTTTTAATAGTTGTAACTGTTTTCTTGACGACCTTCCCTATCACAAATTTAGTAATTTAGTACAAATGATTGGATTCACAGTCTTAAGGAAGTAGGTAATACAAATATAGAATAGATTCTACTTATGGCTTAGTAATCGATACGACCTGCTGACGGCGCTGACCTAACCTGTCTAACCTACTACTGACATATTCATAAGTTAAACCACCGATTACAGGAAAACCATAGCTGTGGCAAACAAAAACATAATCATACGTAAGTAGGTATAAGCTTTATATGGGAGATAAATTAAACCAGACATAGAATTCATTAATTAGTGTTATCATTGGTGCTTTTAAGTCACTCTTAATTTTCACCTGGTGCTGATAGCACCAGTGCATCTTCAAACCCTGGACGCTCGGACTAAAACCGGTCGTCCATCCATGGCCGCGCCCGCGCCGCGCGCCGTGCGCCCCGGACCCCGCGCCCCGCGCCCCCGGGCAGAACATTCTCGCACCGACCGCGCTACACGAAACACGACGGCCCGCGTCCGTCCCGCTCGCGATATAGACTGTACGCGCCGCGCTCTGATTTGATTGTAACGGTCAATTTATTGTTATTAATATATTTTTATAAAAGTTATACAGTCCGCTCATTTATCTCCAGTAGCTAGACCAACATATGATCTGCCCGGGGGCGCGGGGCGCCCCCGGGCAGACAGTAGACAATGATTTGAGTCTGCTTTGCTTAGGTAACTCCTTCCCCAATTTTAGCAGGTCATAGTCTTCAGGAAATGCTGTTTGCTGAGACACTCGAAGGATTAAAGTTGACGCAGCAGATAATTCAGAGGTGGTAAGGAAACCTTGTCTTTTATTACTAGTATTACGACAATTGTAAGTGAATCGATGTATGTTAGGCAATTACCCGCTGTATTTTTGCATAATCTGAGCGATTATTGATCAATGTCTGAATGACATTGGCGTCATCTGAATTGTGTGAAGTGATGACGAATGATTTATTTTGTGTTATAGTCTCTGGTAATTGGATTTCACTTTCATAACCAGGTGCGGTCGGCCACTGTGAAGAATCAGAGGATAGAAATGATGGCCCTGACCACCACAAAGAAGAAGTTTGTATAAGTTCTGCATCAAGACCCCGAGACACGAGATCAGCAGAATTATCCTTAGAAGGCACGTAACGCCAACATTCTGCTTGAAAGCTGTCTTGTATTTCGGAGATCCGGTTTTTTACGAACGGTCGTAGAAGAGCCGGAGAAGATTTTAACCATCCAAGAACAATCATGGAGTCGCACCAAAATGTGCAACGTTCTGGTTTCAAGGTCAGCGACTCCAGGACCTTTGCACACAGTCTTACCCCTAACAATGCTGCACAAAGTTCGAGTCGAGGAATAGTCGTGGCCTTGATAGGTGCAATTTTGCTCTTGGAGGCCAGAAGACGCACACACACAGAGCCATCCCCAGCCACGGAGCGGACGTAAAGGCAAGCTCCATATGCCTTTTCTGAAGCGTCCGTAAACACGTGAAATTCAATCAAAGTAGCTGAATCACCTAATATCCATCTTGGTATATTTACACCATTTAGGCTAGGTAGTGTTTTAGCAAAATTATTCCATGCTGTAAGTAGTCTACCCGAAAGAGGCTGATCCCAATTAATTTTGTCTACCCATAATTTTTGCATCAAAATTTTAGCTTCTACAATGCAAGGTGTAACTAAACCAAGAGGGTCAAACACCTGCGCTATGGCTGACAATATAGTGCGTTTGGTAACTACTGACGGAACTGTAATGTTTATTTTAAAGGTCAACGTATCCAGGGCACTATGCCAGTTAATGCCAAGTGTTTTTGACAATTCTTTTTCACTTAAGTTAACGGTATGATTGAGAGAAGTCTCATTATTATTGATTTGCTTCAAAATATTTTCGTTATTTGATTGCCACTTACGAAGATTGAATTTCGCTGAGCGAAGAGTGTCTATGACCTTTTGACATAAAGACACGGTATCAGCAATTGACTGTGACCCTGACAAGAAGTCATCTACGTAAAAGTCCTTTGATATTGCATCCTGCGTTTGCTTATCTAAAGAGTCCTGTGCCAATTGGAGAAGACAGCGTGTGCTCAGATAAGGCGCTGACGCTGTACCATAGGTCACTGTATTAAGTGTGTAAATTTTTATAGGTTGCGAGGGGCTAGACCGCCAAAGAATTTTTGAAGAGACCGTTGATCTTCGTCGACCAGAATTTGTCGGTACATCTTTTCTATGTCCGCAGACACTACAAACTTATGTTGACGGAATCTAAGTAGGATAGCGAATAAATCATCTTGGATCCTAGGTCCAACCAGCTGGATGTCGTTCAAGGACTTTCCAGACGTGGTGGCAGCAGACGCGTCAAAAACCGCCCTTAGCTTGGTAGTGGTGCTATCTCTCAATATGCCATGATGTGGCAAGAAGTATGATTGTCGCGAAGTGTCATGAAAGCTTTCACTCATGTGACCTAAGGTTTCATATTCAGTCATAAAGTCAATGTATCGGTCTCTGAATAAGGGATCCCGATCAAACTTTCGCTCTAAGGAAAGGAACCTGCGTCTAGCCAGTTCAAATGAGCTCCCCAATACGTCTGGAGACTCCTTCAACGGCAACGTGACTACAAAGCGTCCCTCTTCATCGCGTTTTGTTGTAGTAGTGAAGATTTGCTCACATGTATTTTCGTCTACGGTGAGATTATGTTTCGAAGGTATTGTGTCAAGCTCCCAAAATGGAGATAGATCTATGCCTGTTTGTTCGTCATTAAGAAAGAAACAAACAGGATTATGAGCTTTGTTACGGGTTGGCTGATGCAAAGAGCCCACGACGAGCCAGCCGAGTTTGGTTTCAGCAAGAAGTGGATTTTGTTTACCAAGATCTATACGCCCTGAACCAATAACAGCCCAAAAGACTGGGGCACCTACCAGAAGGTTAATTGAAGACGGTTCATAATAAGAGGGGTCAGCTAAACAAAGTCCTGAAGGTATAGGTACTTCCTGAACGTTCAAAAATTGATCAGGTATGGGTCGTGTGACCTTAGATAATATGTAACAATCAATGTCTGTCTTAAAAGTTCCATCGCGAGACTCCATATGAAGAGAGCAAGCTTGGACACTTTTTGTCTCTTGGTCT
The DNA here is from genome assembly GCF_023078275.1 of Leguminivora glycinivorella. NCBI lineage: Eukaryota > Metazoa > Arthropoda > Insecta > Lepidoptera > Tortricidae > Leguminivora > Leguminivora glycinivorella. Next base: position 12,742,276 of record NC_062978.1, read on the forward strand.
TCTAAGCCAGAAGTATTAGAAATTACAGGACGTGTTGTCAATGACAGTTCACTAGCCAAACTCTGCGAAATGTAATTTGCAGTGCTGCAATTATCAAGCATGATCCTAACTGTGTGGAATTGACCCTTGCTATCACTGACCTTCACCAGAGCTGTGGAAAGGAAAACATGTGGTGTTACGTTACCCATGACATGATTGTTCGCAGACAAGGATACGTGTTCCGAGGGTGTATTTGTGTCATTATGTGTGTGCAACAACGTATTGTGCCTGACTTTGCAATATTTGCAATGACTAAGACTGCATTTTGACTCATGATGGCCAGGGCGCAGGCAGTTAAGGCATACCTTACACTCCTTGGCCTTAGTCCAACGTTGGTCAACCGGCAACGCTCTGAAGGTGTCGCAATTGAAGATATAATGGGTCTTGTTACATAAGGGACAAGGTTTAATATGATTTTTTATACTGTCATGTTGACTTGAATTGGCTAGGAAACTTTTCGGCTTACTGGCCGATGATGATGATGAGTCTGCCTTAGACTTGCTATTTTTCGATTCCTCTAATGTTTCAAGAAGATTACACCTGTTGCTCAAAAATGTAAGGAAATTGTCAAGTGATGGAGGCTCCGACAATGAGTTTCTATGCTCCTCCCATTTCCTACTCGTAATGTTGTCTAACTTTGACGACATTATATGAATCACTAAAGTATCCCAATGATTAACTGGCTGATCAAGGGTAGCCAGTGCTCGAAGATTTTTATTTGCAGTATCAACTATTGTTCGGAGACCATGGCAAGATTCTCGATGAAGAGGGTCTATGTTAAAAAGAGCTTGAACATGGTTATTTACCAATAATTGTTTGTTGTCATACCTATCGCAAAGCAATTTCCATGCTGCGTTATAATTTTCTGCTCTAAAATCTAAGCTACGGATTACTATGGCTGCACTTCCATGAAGAGAAGCACGTAGGTAGTGGAATTTATTGATATCATCTATGGATTTCTCTGTGTGTATTAATGAGACGTAAATATCTTTAAATTCCAACCAATTTTGACAGCCGCCGCTAAAATGTGGCAGATTTATTTTTGGCAAGCGTACGTTACCTGGCTTGCAAGTTATGACAGTAGGGCACTCATCGGAACCTACCTCTGACCTGGCGCTGGCGTTATCCTTAGCGCGCTGACTACGATGACGCTCCAAAAGTTCGCGCGCGGTGGCGAGCTCGTGGTAGTAAGTCCCTTCAAACTGCTCTCGATCGGTATACAGCTCGCTCGGGTCCTCCACTAGCTGCTCCAACTCGCTCTGAAACGTGTCATATGGCTCATATAAAGCATCTATTTTATTTATGCGTAGGTCTAATTCGACCAATTGTGGCTCACTTAATTGATTACAAGATTTTGCCGTAGCCAAATATGCAGAAAATTGCGTAAGCTTAGCTTTAAGCGTTCCACGTTTTTTAATTAATTCTTTGATGCGCGCTTCTGTAGCCATTTTGCTATTAATGTTTGAAAAAAAAAATTAAAAAGAAAAAAAAACGCAATTCAAGACTAAAATTTTACTAAGTATGAATGTACTAAGCATTAATTATGTTGCCAAAGAATTTTAAATAGCAACGCTAAACTCAACTTTGTTATTAACTTTTTGCAGGCGCTAAAATTTATACTACGTTTAGGAAATTGTGATATTGCTATGAAAAAATTCGTGGCACTAAAACGCTTATCTCGACCAACCCACTTTTTGCTATGAAATTTATTTATGATTTAATTTTACTCTTTAATGAAATTGACTTTTATTAAATGAAGATAATTAAGATGTAAACACGAAATAAAGCTTTGTAAGATTGAAAATGATAACTTTAGATATGCAAATATGATAGAAGCAATTTTAAATAGACTATTTTGATAGTAACTTTACTGGAATGATTTTAAATGTTAATTTAATTACTATGGGAATGCAAACCAAAGTAAGGGGAATAATGGAATGATCTCACAGTTATGCTATCCGTAAATGTAGGCCGGTAGGTAGTGAGCTCCAATCCCGACGATTTCTCTTGATGATTGATGTATGTATATTTGCATTCGATGTACACCCGGTGTTGTTGTTTTTATTGCACGTAGTTCGTAGATAATGCTGCGCTGCAGGGGCCGTGCACTTCGAAGTTATGATGAACACGGCGAAGACCTCAGTTTTGTGTAGCAATCACGAAGACAACTTAAGACGGGCGGTTGTAGATGACGAATTGAAGATGTACTTTTCACGATGAGCTGCGACCTTCACTCGTAGATCCGTCGTTATAAGTTGCAGTACGACGGGCGCGATATAACGGTGATATTTTAAATCGCGCTTGTAACGGTCCACTGTCAATTTCAACGGCGTTTAAGGACCATATGTTGGTCTAGCTACTGGAGATAAATGAGCGGACTGTATAACTTTTATAAAAATATATTAATAACAATAAATTGACCGTTACAATCAAATCAGAGCGCGGCGCGTACAGTCTATATCGCGAGCGGGACGGACGCGGGCCGTCGTGTTTCGTGTAGCGCGGTCGGTGCGAGAATGTTCTGCCCGGGGGCGCGGGGCGCGGGGTCCGGGGCGCACGGCGCGCGGCGCGGGCGCGGCCATGGATGGACGACCGGTTTTAGTCCGAGCGTCCAGGGTTTGAAGATGCACTGGTGCTATCAGCACCACACCCCATTATAAATTTTTGAATAATTTCCCATCAGCAATGTGCAGTAGACATGGTTTCAATTTCAGTTAATGATATAACATATACTATTTGTATATGCGTTTTTTAAAGTAACTATCAACGAGCGTTTAAAGCGAGTGTGTTTGCATTATACTGCGAATGGACTTATTTTGTATGGATAAAATTTTAAAGTTATTTTATTACATTTCTCATGTCAAGTTATGTCCTTTACTAACCACCGTTTAGAGATTCGCCTATGTCAAATACAATAAAAACACAATAGGTGTCTAAAATGTTTTTACGTGGTTTGGGCTTAGGTATACTTCAAGGGCCGAACTTTCAAAACTTTTTTAGGTTATTAAGAAATAGTAAAAAAAGTCTTGTCACTCCCGTGGTCGTGACTCGTGACTCTTTGGTCTTGATTTAATTTATCGCCACTCGTTTCGAATTTCTTCTCTTCTGCAACTAGTGCACTTGTATCATAATATGCTATTAATTGCGCCGTTTTATTCAAACAAGCACAACTGATAAGGGATGAAAGCTTTTTACCGCATGAAACACTAATGCTTTAATACCGCATGTGAAGCAAAACAGGACAGAAACCCATTCCGTGCCAAAAAATAAGCATAAATTCACCACAAATCAGTTAATTCTGCAAAACATTCGTTGTAATTTAGGAAAGAGTGCGTTTCGTTCCGCGAAATGCTCCATTAAGTTGGAATAATTGCAAAATAGGATTTTTGCCGTGGAAACAAATGATCACCAATTTGTACATACCGTTTACATTTGCAGCGTATTGTTGTTTTCGGTTCAATTGCCAATTTAATATTACTTGGGGTTTAAAAATAAAGCCATAAGTAATGTAGGTAATTGTGTAACATAAAAAGGAATAATTAATATAAAAGACGTATTTGTATGGGTAATAAATTGTAGTTAACTTAAATTATAAGTCACGGCGGAAGACAATGGCCTTTGGCCTTTAAGTCTATAACAAACTATTCAAGCAGTGTCAGGTGGGGCACAAAGTTTTTCGTGGCTGTGTCAAGCCAATACGGGAGCGGCAAACACGATCACTACTCTGGCAGGTGTAGTGTGCCCGTGGCGAACAGGATGACGCTTGGCGCGATTACTTGCTGGTGCCTTAAACCAAGAATTGTCATGGATTTGTCGTCCGTCGAAAACCAGACCCTTTCGAACAACTTGCCTTATCGCGCGCGAGTCCATACATCAAGCGCGACTTCATATATGGACTGGCAAGCTGTGCTAGAGGGTATGGTAAAATAAAATAAAAATAAATACATATTGGGGACACCTTACACAGATCAACTTAGCCCCAAACTAAGCAAAGCTTGTACTATGGGTGCTAAACGACGATATATATACTTAAATAGATAAATACATCCATCCATACTCCATACTAATATTATAAATGCGAAAGTAACTCTGTCTGTCTGTCTGTCTGTCTGTCTGTCTGTCTGTCTGTCTGTCTGTCTGTCTGTCTGTTACGCTTTCCCGCTTAAACCACGCAACCGATTTTGATGAAATTTGGAACAGACAATCTTTAGACCCTGAGACAGAACATAGGCTACTTTTTATTTCGAAAAAAAGGGATGAAGGGGTTGAAAAATAGGTTGAAAGTTTGTATGGGATTTGGGATTGGGATTTGGGAATTAACATTATTTTTACCTTTAAAATAAACATGGTTGGAAATAAACATTAACTAAAAGCGGGTAGATTATATTTATTTGTCTACCCCGAACATTTATATAAATTAATATCGGGTAGTTTTGTGTTGTTTACATCTCCGGTGACATTTTGCTGGGACGTCAGTCTTCCGCGACCACGGCCAGTGCAACCTGGCCGAAACGTTGGGAAAAAAGGTAAAAATAATGTTAATTAATCGCGTTCGACCTGTATGTGTACAAAGCGCGAGAACTTAAAGTGTTATATCATTAAACATCTTGATAAGGGATAGGGATAGGGATAGGAATAGGGATAGCGATAGGGATAGCGATAGGGAAAGCGATAGGGATAGCGATAGGGATAGCGATAGGGATAGCGATAGGGATAGCGATAGCGATAGCGATAGCGATAGCGATACGGATACGGATACGGATAATATGGGTATCGTTAGCGGGATACGGATAATCGGTCGGCGGTCTCTTACAATCAATGTGCTCTAAGACGATCGTTGTTTGCTTGCTTGAAGATTACGTTTGCGATAAGTATAAGCAAAATGTAAAAAATTGTAAGGGAAAATAGAAAAAAGTACTTTTTACCCACCGATCATAGTGTCGAAATACGGGCTATGTGGGATGTTTATAAAGGTTTCCCCAGCGTATATAGAATTACCTACGCTGTGGTCGATGTGTAATATTTCTACAATCATTGCAAGCAAAAGTATTATGTGCAATCGAAATAATCGCAGATAAATATACCTACAGAGAAACCTACGGTCCCTACGGATCCAAATGAAAATCTTAATGAATACTTTTATTACGCGGGCGAAGCCGCGGGTAAAAGCTAGTACTTATATATATAGAAAACATCCATGACTCAGGAACAAATATCTGTGCTCATCACACAACTAAATGCCCTTACCGGGGTTCGAACCCAAGACCGCGGCTCAGCAGGCAGGGTCACTACCGACTGAGCCAGACTGGTCGTCACAAGAAAGCTTATATTTGTATTTTTCCCGACTTCTTTACCCAGAAGAAGGAGGTTCTATATTTGGGTTCGTGTTTATTATATTTATATCTATATTTTAAAATTAACCTACATTTTCTTCTTCGAAATATACAACTTGAAATTTAAAACAGAACAAATAAAATGAAACTTTGCAGAGAACAAAAGAGGCCCGGAAAAGTATCGGGTTTACTTATAGACTCGCTTGTTGCAAAATTACTGAGCTTCAATTGTAATAAATAATGACACGAAGGATATTTAAATTTATTTTCATTTTTATTGGACGAGGATAATATTCATTTTTACGTAAAAAATGTGACGTATATTAAATAGGCTAACAACTAGTTAGGGAATGCAATCAAATACACGAATCCATCGGTGACGTTTCAAGATAATATCGTGCTATTTATGGTTTCTAGAAATAAGGTAGTTTTTTTTTACATCCTTAGTAAGTAAGTAAGTAAGTAAACACTTTATTGTACAGGAAAAGAATACAGCACATAATATTTAAAATAAAAAGTATTAAAAAAAACTGTTAGTTTGCAGATGGTGGAATAAAATTGTGTTCAAAAAGTATATTTTTTTTAATTGCGAGGTGATTTAAATCATAGAGAAATAAGTAAGGGAAGAGTTGTAACTCCATACATCAGTAAATGCGAGTTATTTGTATAAGCATAGTTATAGTGACATCTAGCGACAATCTCGCGTCAATCACGCGTAAAAATAAATATATACTCATAAATCCAAAGATTCAAGTATGAATCACGCTAAAAGAATCTATAATTACTTTTCGATAAATAGAACACGCCAAAGTACGTAATCTGCCCCATCACAAATCGTTCCCCATAGGTAAAGTTTATATTATTTTATTAGGTATCATATCAATTTTCTTTCCCAAACTAGCCGTGGCACATCAAACCACCCCAGATTTCCCACGGGGCAGGCATCGGGATCATCCCAACTATGAAGCAGTGGCGGCAACCAAATTAATAATGCATAACGTTTTCTAAATAAATACTTTGATCAAAATTACTAGAGCGCTTTATTATAATTTCATAACTTTTAATGTAGGTACAATTTAAAAAAGTAATATACGAACTGCGTCACAGCCATAAAATCAAAGTTGGAAATGAAAAAATGGAGCATCTCAAGCATAATGCAAAGGCAAAAACCAACTACTTTCGGCATTGTTTTAACTACACTATAGTCACTATTATTTTTAAGCCGTAAATAGAGAACCAATGCCGTAATTAAGTAGGATGTGTTATAGTATTTTATGCAACTGGCGTTTAAGTGAGATCAAAAAAGAAGAGTGGCGTGAGTAACAATCGAAGCGAAGCGAAGCCGAAAGATGTTAATAAAAACGCCACGAGTATTTTTTGACTCAGTTAAACACCGTTGCATATAGGTAATACTTTTTCTACGACCATTCAAATAGTTTTTCATAGTTCCTGGGCGGTCCTGGGTTCGAATCCCGGTAAGGGCATTTGTTTGTGTGATGAGCACAGACATTTGTTCCTGAGTCATGGATGTTTCCTATGTATATAAGTATTTGTATATTATGTATATCGTTGTCTGAGTACCCACAGCACAGGCCTTCTTGAGCTTACCGTGCGGCTCAGTCAATCTGTGTAAGGATGTCCTTATAATATTTATTTATAGTTTTCTAGAATTACTTTCGTGAAATTCGCACTGTTTCCTGTATTATGACTTGTCGGCCTCCCCTCTGCTCCTGCACTCACCCTGCCGCCCGCACTCTCCCGCGCCGCCGCCAGCCCCCGGCACCCCGCGAACCCCGCTATATCTATTAAAGTCTTCCTAACAATGCTTTAAGAGTTATATCACATGCGTGGGTGCGCGGGGCGCCGGGCGGGGGTTGGCAACGGGAGTAGAAAAAATAAATATTAGGTATAGGCCATTCTTATTTCTTACACAGATTGACTCAGTCCCACGATAAGGCATGAAGTCACAATTAAATCGCACTATGGTGAAAATATAAATGTCAAAGATGCGTTTCTCTGTAAAGTTTTCTAATAAATTATTCCAAAAGATAAAATTGCAATGCAATTTACTTTAGGTTTATTACCGACTTTTAAGGTAAAAAGAATTAAAAACTTTTGACCAATTACCGCAATGAAATGAAAAATGATTTTTTACCTAACGGGCACTCACACAGGACAAACTCGTTTGACCTAAATAATATCGTCCCAACTATTTAAGTGCCATAAAACGCGCAGTAAACTTAACAGCATGAAACTAAATACCAAAATTAAATCTGAATCCTTCTATCCCAAGATACGAGTAAAATAATTTAATCCGTATAATTAAACGAACATACGCTCTACGCTATCTTAAGTCGACAATTAAGTCTCAAGATCATTTGAAGCAGAATGTGCCCGTTAGGTGAATTATTTTGTAGTATGTCTCTCATCCCGACTGAGATACATTATACTTACACACTTTCGGAAATGTTAGTGAATCTGGATTGTGTAAGTTTTAATATGTACCTACATGCAATATCATTATTCGAAGCGTCTGGTTGAGGTAGCTGACCGAAGAGCTGGCAACTTCCTCGCACAACGTATCATCATTGCGATACAGCGAGGAAATGTCACCAGTATCCTTGGTACAATGCCTCAAGGGCCTATTTTAGACATTTTTTAGGTTTACGACAGCTTTTAGGTCTAGTCTTGGTTTCTTATAATTATGTAAATATGTTCATGTAAATAAAGTTTCTTAGATTATTCATACACCTATTATACCTAATACACGTAGGACTTATTTTATTTTTTGTCACCGAATGTTTTTTTACTTATAGGTAACGGCTTTGATTATTTTGATAATTTTGAAAGCCAGATAAATGTCGGAAAAGTTAAAAAATATTAATAATACTTAATCTCAAGATTTTGGACCTAAATCAATGTTTACAAAATGTTACACAAATCATAACGCACCCCGCATTAAGCTAAATAAGTTTCCATAACACATGCACCTGTTATACTTACAAAAACCAACAGACTGACAATTATTAGTTTAATTAAATAAGTAACAAAATATCCATGGGAACATTGTAATAATATCCGTTATCATCCGCATCATGAAGAATTAAAAGGGGGTGCAATTTTATGTTTGTTTCTCACGCAAGTGCAAGATGAAACCGCTCGATACAGTGTATCCATTTCAAACTCGTGTGTTTCCTTGTGGTGATGTATGATGGACTACGAATTTAATCACCCCCTACCCTGCCATAGAAGTTGACTGGAGGATTTCGGTTCAGTGGGTTCAATAGGGAATATGCACGTTACTCCAAAATGGCCAAAATATTTTTATTTGTAATCTTTACCTGTTGCTAAAAAAACATGCTTTCACAAAATACGTTTGAAATTTATCGTAATTTAATAGTGATCATGTTCAAAAAGTAGCTTTTTTAAATTCCCGCAGAAATTCTCAAAACGCAACGTGACGTCATGACACACTTGACATCTGTAGGTGGGAGCGAGAAAGAATCGTGTGTACGGTGCTGCCGTGTGACGTTAGATCACGCTCGATCGAGCGCGCCAAAATGGCCGCGTTTAAATTGCCCAAAACATTTTTTTCCAAGTTTATATTATGTTCATATTTCGGACGTGTTGTATCTATTTTTAGTAGGTATTACATTTTAATTAGTAGAATTAAAAAAAAAAACAAAACATTCATATTCGGGTTCCTTTAAACCCGTTAATTGCTAAGAGTGGTACTGTCATGTGTTCTTTGGAAATACAGACGTCAAAGTTACGCTCTTTTTTACGAGTTAAATTACGGGTTGAACTTGTAATATAACTTTGCATATTGAAATAGTACCTACATTACGATAAAGGTGCGAAAAAAAGGAAGTTCGAAGCGAGTAACGAAAAATTTAAAGACGACCAAAGGGAGTGTTTTAAATCGACAATAGTTACGAATTTCCTTTTCGCACGTGTATCGTACGACGTTTTTCAGTACAGATGGCCCTTACAAGTTTCGACCTGACATATAATGAACCACTTCTCGCACTAGTGCGTAAAAAAACACCATCTGAACTGAAAAGTAATATTTTATTACTAGTGTAAGTGTAAGAAAACTTGTCGCTGATCTATTTCGTTTGTTTTTTATGCTAGTGAAATATAAATACATTTTCGTAGTTTAAAGCGAGAACGTAACTCGGTTTGGATGTAGGTAACATATGCACTATAAAAGTCACAATTTAAAACGATATGCCTGGGTCACGCAAAATCGGCAAAATATGAATTGAGCTAACAGCTGTTACCGCGCCAGCGCATTGTTTAAATACTACATAAGAAGTGTTATTTATCAATTTATTCACAAGATTAACTTCAGTAAAATTTTAGGTTATCAAAATTAATATCGTTGGAACCTAAATAATAAATCTCAACCTAAATAAATAAAGACAGCTATTGTACACGACAATGGTGAGTATAATTGTTTTAAGTTATTTATTTATTAGTAAAACATGTTTACATGACATTACTGTAAAACCAATGCGTTACGAAACTTAGATAACAAAAAAGAGAGAAAATAAAAAGAACAATAATAACCTAACCACAAAATTAAAATTTTGAAAAAACCCCCGACCGCGACCTAGTGGACCGATTTTCATGAAACATGGCTAAGAACAGGAGACTAACTCAGCTTTCAGACAAAAAAAACAAAATCAAAATCGGTTCATCCGTTCGAGAGCTACGATGCCACAGACAGACACACACACAGACAGACAGACAAACAGACAGACAGACAGACAGACAGACAGACAGACAGACAGACAGACAGACAGACAGACAGACATACACACAGACACGTCAAACTTATAACACCCCTTCGTTTTTGCGTCGGGGGTTAAAAATAAAATGAAACAATTGATTTGGGCGATGACGTCACAGTGTGGCTCCGTTGCGTCGTTTGCCCCGGTATGGGATTTGGCAGGTTGCCCCGGAACCGCCGAAAACCCATACCTTTCGGCCAGAAGTCTGCGCTTGCGATGGTGTCTTGCAGCGGACGCGGCACACGTACGACGAACGAACTGAAGTGCACGTAGTGACGTGACTGCAGCTGTTGCACCCTCAGCGTGTAGCCCTAGCCAGTCTTCCGGCGAACGTAGTCCACCACCTCGTCGGCCACGGCGGAGTAATGCAGGCGAGACACGTAGAGCGCCCTACTCGGTGTGGCAATCCGTAGACCAGAATTCACCGGTTAATGTTACGAATTCATGAAAATATATAAATAATCAATGTAATAGTAATTATATATTACGTCGGTTCATTGCTCTGCGGTCCTAACCTTCGGCAGATTGTGGGCCCTGCCCCGCTGCTGGCAGCTGTTTATATATATATCGTAACCTCCAGGTGTAATATAAACGAATAAGAAATGTAATAATTATGTACTTAGATAATATTAAGCATATTAAGAGTTTTGAATGATTCACGGTTATTTTGATTAGACTTATATTGACCGAGATATAGACCGTGATTACCTTTTTGATTTTTGTCCATCGAGTGTGAATGCGACCAGTGGTAACGCTGAAAGTGAACGCAGCCGACGCGCGCGAAGGAGGGTAGATCGCGCGCTGTCTATGCAACTTTAACATCCACCCGCCTTCGTCAGTTTTCCGTGATCATGATGCATGCAACTGCGTCGAAATATCGGGAGCTCGACAAAAATCAAAAAGGTTTATTTATTTATTCGTATGGCTTAATTGTTCAGTCGTTTATAAAGGTATTCTAAGGTTCTGGATCCATTGGATTACGTCATTATGCAGGGTGAACAAGTCCGCAGGGTTTCCACTGTATTTGCTGATAGGGCAGTGCTGAACGATGTGCTCGATGTCCTGCGCGGGAGCCCCGCAACTGCACCCTGGAGATTCTATCCATCCACATTTGTGCAGGAATGCTCGGGTACGGCCGCAGCCAGTTCTCAACCTATTTAGTTGGCACCATTCTTTTCTAGGCAGCGAGAAGCCAGATGGTCTTACTGTAGGATTTATAGCTATCCCTATCCCACAGGGGAGGTTATCGTTCCATTCCTTTTTCCAGCTGTCCAACAGGTTGAAGTTCTCTTCCATGAGTTTTCTCGCGGTTCGGTGAGGAGGGTGTCGGGATTTTAACCGGTGTGGTGGAGGGTCTTTAAATTCAGCATGAGCGGCTAGATCCGGATGGGCCAAGATTTTCTGCGCCTCACGTAACAACGCATGCTGTCTCCTCAGGTGTGGAGGCTGTATATGACTGAGTGTTGGAAGCCACTGTACAGGGGTGCTCTTTATGGTCCCTGATATGCACCTCATAGTTTGGTTTAGGTGGACGTCCACTCGCTTTGAGTGTGCACTGTTTAGCCAGACAGGTGCGCAATATTCCGCAGTTGAGTAGACTAAACTTAGAGCAGTGGTTCGGAGTACGTCAGCTTTTGCTCCCCATGTAGTACCAGCCAATTTATGCAAGATATTGTTGCGAGTTTGAAGCTTCTTACCCAGTTTAACCAAGTTCGGTGCGTAAGTCAGGCTACGGTCTAGGGTCACTCCAAGGTACTTTGGCGTTGGGTTGTATTTTAATGTCGACCCTCTGAAGGAGATATTGGGTTCATATTTAGCCTCTTTATTGTGCAAGTGAAAGGTTGTCACCTCAGTTTTACAGGTGTTAGGGACTAGCCGCCATTTTGTAAAATAGTCGGTCAGGTGTACTAGGTCAGAGTTTAACATATCCTCTGAGGGCTTGAAGCGACAATGCTGTGATGTTATTGCAATGTCATCGGCGTATAAAAATTTACGGCTCTGGGTATTTGGAATGTCGTAAGTATAGAGGTTAAATAAGAGGGGGGCCAAAACAGATCCTTGTGGAAGACCGTTATTGAGTTTCCTCACGGTGCTCTGGTGATCTCCAAGATGCACGATAAATTCACGGTTACTGAGCATATTATTTATTAGGCCGACAGTCTTCAATCAAAAAGGTAATCACGGCCTACATATATCCCGGTCAATATAAGTCTAATTAAGCATATTTTTATCAATACTAATTTCCGAACCGAAAAGAGCGTACATCCATCTTAAAGGTCGGCAACGCACTTCCGACACTTCTGATGTTTCGGGTGTCCTTGGGCGGCAGTGATCGCTTACCATCAGGCGTCTAGTGCTCGTTTGCCTCCTATCTCATGAAAAAAAAAACAATTATAGAATTCAAATTATAAATTTTATAATTGATTTCATAAACATAACCTTGAAAAATTTTGTTAATAAAATTTATAATAATAATACTTAGCTATAGACTACCTAAATATTTTTTTTTTATTTATTCCAGACGTTGTTTTTTTTTTAAATTAATAATATAGCGACTGTCTAAAAACGCAGGAATCAAGGATAACGCGAGTATTGTGGCCCACCGCGCAATAACACCCTTAAATAGTGTTATTTACGATGTCGTTAACTTGTAAAAGTCGGTATAAATTACACGATTACGATCTACCGAACTAGTGTGTTACAATAAAAACGTTTGTGTTATGATTTAGTGCTCCTATATTTTATACTAGGAACCTAGTTTGATGGCCGCTTAAATTTAAGAACGTCACACATTAAATAGCCAATATCTATTACGAATGGCTCTCTGAGCTGTAGACTGCGGTTATGTTTCAAAAAGCAAAACTGAAACAAATAGTTGTTCAAGTCTTTGTTAGAGTCAAGTCACAAGTGTTCAGTGTCCTTTAGCGCGAAGGCTTAAGTCCTTTATGAAAATTTCTGTATTTTATGAAACTTTCAAAAACTGGATCGACAAAAAAAATAGTTACGAATTTTCATGAGAAACGGTTGAGAATTGCGACCCGTATAGGAGAACATCCGGACATACAAAAAGAAAATCGAGAAAACCGTAGAACTACTCTGTTGCTCCGGTCAAATATGTTAGATACGTAAGTATGATCCGCGCATAAAAACGTATATCATATTTTAAGAGTAGTAGTAGTAGTCGCTTTTAGGATCCTGTATTTTCTAGACACTTAAAGAGCACTCTTTGTGATCATGCAACTCAGAGCTTGGATAAATCTCAAAGTAAGTGTGTCCACAAATAGTTTTGCTTGGTATACTAGAATAGAGGCTCTCAAGCAATTGTGTTAGTCCGATGGACGTGCCGCTACATATTCGTCAGACCTTATTGCTTGTAGTTGTAGATTATGGGTCGCTATTATTGAACTATTCCAGGGTATTTCACAGTATCGAATGTGATTGTGGGGAACATCATCATCATCGTCTGAGGCATTACAGCCGCGGGTGGGCCTTAGCCTGGTCAAGCAGGTCTCTCCAGTCCGATCTATTTGTGGCCTTCCTTCTCCAACTTTTCACTCCTAGGGTCCTGATGTCCTGGTATACGCCGTCTAACCATCTGAGCTTGGGCTTGCCTCTACCTCTGCTGCCCTCCGGTCGGCCATCTAAAAGGCGTTTGGGTACACTGGCCTCGTCCATTCTAATCACGTGTCCTGCCCATCGCAGGCGTCCGATTTTTATGGTCTTAATGACGTTAGGCTCATTGTACATTTGATATAGCTCATGATTATAACGCGTTCTCCATCTCTCATCCTCCATCACAGCTCCGAAAATGCGTCTTAGGATTTTGCGCTCAAATACCAACAAGGAATTTTCGTCTTTTTTGCTCAGCACCCAGCATTCAGAACCGTAGGTGAGTATGGGCCTTAGTAAGGTTTTGTACAAAAGAAGTTTTATGCTCCTTGAAAGAAGTTTCGAACGAAAGTATCTTATCAGGCCGAAGTAGCACTTGTTAGCGGCCATTATTCTCCTGCTAATTTCTGAAGATGCCTCGTTGGTATCGGTTACTAAGGATCCCAGGTACACGAATTCGTTGACCCTAGCGAAGGTGTTATTGCCAATGTTAATTCCTTGTAGTAGTGCTAGTTGGTCTTTTGTCGCTTTTGACGCTTTCAGGTATTTCGTCTTGGCCATGTTAACTTGGAGACCGGCCCCTGCAGCTGATTTTTCAAGAGCAAGGTATGCACTCTCCATTGCAATTTGGGATCTTCCTATCACGTCGAGGTCATCCGCATACTTGGACGGATTTGTGGTAGATGGTGCCTTTTGTCTCGATCTTTGAGTCGCGGATACATTTGTCGAGAGCGATGTTAAAGAGTAGGCATGAGAGCGCATCCCCCTGTCTCAAGCCATCGTTGGTTCTGAAGGGCTCTGATAACTCTGTTTGGACTCTAATTACGCTCTGAGAGTTTCTAAGAGTTGTGGGGAACCTGTGGTTATAAAATAAAGGAGAAAAGGGAAATACTTTGATCACCTTAGAATGTAAGAAGTTACGAGAAAGTCTAGAAACGGACATAAAAAAATGAAACAAGAATTTGCCGATGAAGGTACATAGTCGTGCTAGTGAAGGCAGCTTATTTACTATGATAACTACCCTTGTTACCTATCTTATAGTAAGTACTCAACGTATGTTGCAGTCTAAACTATATTCTGACTCATAAGCAAACATTGGAAAATAACTACATGCAAATATAAAATACATCGCTCGCAAATCTCGCAATACACTATGCGCTTATCTATGAAATAGAAGTCCATTTCAAGGTGGCATCGAATGGATTAGAAGCGGCTATTCTTGCACGTCTGACGCGAAATAAGATTTTAAATTCCGCTATTCAGTTGCATTTCGTCGAAAATTGAATTCGCATTGACGTGTATTTCAGCCACAGAACACCCCACTAGAAGCCAAATGCAAGCGATATTGTTCGAGACGCAAATCACCAATCCTTGCGGGGTGAGGCGGGCGCGCACGGTGCTGCCATTGGTCGTTTCAAATAATGGCGCTCCTTTATGATTAGCAGTAGGGATGGGAATGGGACATGTCTATTATAGACAATGGTACCGGTACCAGTACTGTGGTAAATTTGTTTTGCAACAAATTATAATATTATAATTAAATTATAATAAGGCCTAGTTACCCTTCGGGTTGGAAGGTCAGATGGCAGTCGCTTTCATAAAACTAGTGCCTACGCCAAATCTTGGTAGTAGTTTCCAAATCGGACCCCAGGCTCCCATGAGCCGTGGCGAATGCCGATGCCGGGATAACGCAAGGAGGATGATAATTGTGATATTTGTGATAGCATCTCAATAAAAATCATTCTAGTAACTAATAACTAAACTGTGCATTTTTACTTACGTTTACTAAGTTAAATAACCAACTAAATATTCTAAACTAATCAATGAACTAAATACCACTACAGACTCTACAGATTCTAGATAATTATTCACTATTACAAATCTGCTTTCTTTTATATTTCATAAAATGGTAGCACATGGTACGAACGGCAGTACGAAGTTCCCGCAACAGACATAAACTAACATGGCCCCATGCCTAGTCGTTTACGTGAAAGGGATAGCATATCACATTGTTAACTCGGTAAAGAGGGATGGACGCGCCTCGGCGCCGCTCAGCACAACCATATTGACCAGTATAAATGAACTCCGCGGACAATAAACAATATTCAACAAAATAATTAATTTGACTTAACTGTGGAATGTTGTTCCATCTTTTTTACATGTAGAAGTGTTAGAAGACTTGCCACACCACTTTATGCTGTAAGAGACCATTGTTTGCAACCAAAATTGATTATTTAAGATTTTTTCCCGAGCGGACACGGACACTGTTAGCGGGTCGTATACTTGGGCGCTACTGATCGGTGTCGCACGCGTTCAAACCTTTATAAACCTGATTTGTCGTATGCTTGGTGACCGCGAGTCGCCCTGTAAGGGCCATCTTGTTGTATTGATCTGTGATTTCAGCACATTAACCTGGCACCGGCGATCGTGGCTAAATTGCAGGTTCAGAACCTATTTTGAACCTCAACCTGAGTCAAAGATTTGTACAGATAGTTAGTTCTCGTAATCGGATGAGCCGTTTTTCAGTTTTAGTCTATTATGACGGACGGGTATAACATGGAACACAATATTGAATAAAAGAAATAAATAAATAAATAAATATTGGGGACACCTTACACAGATCAACTTAGTCCCAAACTAAGCGACGGTACATACTTAAATAGATAGAGACCCGACCGGTCGTCACGTCGTAATTTACGAATATGCTTCTGTAGCTTTTTTTCACGGTCAGATGAATAACAAAGAAACGTTCCTGTAGGTGTTTGTATATTTTAGCCCAATATTTAAGACAAAACGAATACTTGCCTCCGCACGTACTCCTCGACATTTCTTTAAAAAGTTGTCGTTTGCTGAGATTCAGTTTATTTATTATTTGAGTAAGTTTATGTTTTAAGAAAAATACTTAGGAACAATTTGTAGCACGGGTAAATACGATTCAGGCGTTTTTGGTGAAAAAGTTATCCATAACCATCCAAAGGGGTAACTTTTGCACCAGAAACGATAGGGAGCGGGGTTTGATTAGTTAGTTTATTTGTAAATATTTATTTTAAGTTAAGTTACCTTTAATAACCCTGGCTGCTGCGCCGCGGTCCCGGGTTCGAATCCCGGTAAGGGCATTTATTTGTGTGATGAGCACAGATATTTGTTCCTGAGTCATGGATGTTTTCTATGTTTTTAAGTATTTGTATATTATATATATCGCTGCCTGAGTACCCACAACACAAGCCTTCTTGAGCTTACCGTGAGCCCTTGTCAATCTGTGTAAGAATGTCCTTAAAAAAAAAGTTTTCGTATTTGTCAGTAAGTATAATAAATAAGTACTTACTTCTTTTTTAGGGTTCCGTACCAAAAAGGTACAACAGGAACCCTTATGGTGCGACTCTGTCCGTCTGTCTGTCCGTCTGTCACATTCCTAAATATCTCGAGAACTACTAGTGCTATCAACTTAAAATTTGGAATAGTTGTGAACATTGTGAACCTCTACAAACAGAAGGTATAATTTTTTTAAATTTATTAATTTTAATTGTAGAAAATGGCCAAAATGAAAGGGGGGCAAACTGTAAATTTCAAGTTACTAGGTCAAGTGGGGTATCGTTAGAAAGAGCTCAAATTAAACGTAAATAAACTATTTTTTATAATTTTTTTGTTGTGGAAAAAAAAAAGAATTTTGAAGGAAAATGTAAAAAAAAATACCGTTCCCCCCCCTTATCTTCGAAGTTTACCAAAGAAAAATTATGAAAATTTTAGGAAACATTGGTTTTATGCTAAATATTACAGGAAAAATATAATCGTGTTTGTATCTTGAAAACTTTTTTTTTTAATTCACAAAAAACTTTTCAGATTTTTACTTTTAATTTACCCACCTTTGCGGATGTATATAGTACTTCAAATTAATACGAGATGTTACGTAAATCATTTTCTTTCCAATAAAGTAAAAATTGTTTAAATCTTTAACATTATAAAGAATAATCCCTGAAAAACCAACATACTATGGTCGCGCAAATTAGTTAGCGAATTCACCGAGAGATGGCGCTAGGGCGCGGGGGTAGATGGCGCTGTCGCCACGGTTAACATCAACTCCATGTAATTTAATATTTAAAAATACTGAAAAGTGACTTTCAAGAATAAAAATGGAATATATTTGTGCCTTATGGTGTAATAACGCTCGATAAGTGTTATCTACGGATTACAATACAAACTATTAAATCTAAAAGGAAATTGCTTCATCTTAATACACCAGTACCTGTTGACATTAACTGTGACGATTTTAAGTTAATAAGTGCAAAACAGTGATAAGTGCTTGAAACTTGTGTACCAAATAATGGATTATTGTCGGACCTGAGTTACAAAGGTATTCAAAACGGAAAATTAATTCCTAATTCCGCTGGACATTTATCTCTGAATAAACTGTAGGTACCTAAACATTGATCAGCTGACGTCGTCGCTCCGGTCGTTCTTCAAACAACGCCTAAATTTTGCGCCATCTACAAATTTGCATATAAACAACAGAGTCGTTGTTTTGTCAACCACACACACACACACATTACGACATCTCCCGTCACATAAGGTAACCAGATACAGCCATCGGACCGCACACAGCCAGGGATGGTAAACTAGCGCCATCTACTACAAATGCGACAAACTATAACGTCATCGTCATATGCAAACTACAAGTGCTCCAGCGCAAGTGTATCGTTTGTCTTTTTGCGCCACCTACCGCTATTTTTACGAACTATTCAAACCAATAGCTGCATAATCACAATAATAACAGCTTAAGCCGAGCGGAAAATGAGTAAGTTACCGGGACCGAGGACGGCACGTATTGAAGTTCAAAAAACCACCACCAAACCAACAACACGCAGAGATGATCTCGTTAAAAAGCTTCAAACCGCCGAGAAGGACCTGCAGTCAGCAAAGGAACTCAATACTCGGCTCCTCAGTGAACATGATGAACACGAAGAAGAGCTGAAGAAGATCCTGAACAAGTACAAAGCCCTCAAGAGCGAGTTGGCGGACTACGACATCCAGTTGGAGGACATGAGAGGCGAGCGCGACCAGCTCCAGAGTACTGTAGACCAGCTCCAGCACTGCCAGGAAGTTCACACGGAGGCTCTGCTTCGCATCAAAGTCTTGGAGCATCAGCTGGAGGAAGCACATTATAAATTAAATGTAAATTTAACTAGCTTAAGTGATCAATCATGTAATTCGAATAGTATTAGTATGTATGAAAGTCTAGAATGCATAGAAAATATGGAAGACCAATCAGGAGATAAATGTAGTAATATTTTTATTCAAGGATCAAATAAAATAAAAAAATATATAAGAATCAAAAAACAAATAACAAAAACCAAAAAATTGTTTAAAAATCATAAGAGAGCTCTCAGGGCCTGTTTTTCAAGGTCAAAAAACATCGCATTGACTCGTGACTTATTATTATGTCAAACCACAGAACACCCCACTAGAAGCCAAATGCAAGCGATATTGTTCGAGACGCAAATCACCAATCCTTGCGGGGTGAGGCGGGCGCGCACGGTGCTGCCATTGGTCGTTTCAAATAATGGCGCTCCTTTATGATTAGCAGTAGGGATGGGAATGGGACATGTCTATTATAGACAATGGTACCGGTACCAGTACTGTGGTAAATTTGTTTTGCAACAAATTATAATATTATAATTAAATTATAATAAGGCCTAGTTACCCTTCGGGTTGGAAGGTCAGATGGCAGTCGCTTTCATAAAACTAGTGCCTACGCCAAATCTTGGTAGTAGTTTCCAAATCGGACCCCAGGCTCCCATGAGCCGTGGCGAATGCCGATGCCGGGATAACGCAAGGAGGATGATAATTGTGATATTTGTGATAGCATCTCAATAAAAATCATTCTAGTAACTAATAACTAAACTGTGCATTTTTACTTACGTTTACTAAGTTAAATAACCAACTAAATATTCTAAACTAATCAATGAACTAAATACCACTACAGACTCTACAGATTCTAGATAATTATTCACTATTACAAATCTGCTTTCTTTTATATTTCATAAAATGGTAGCACATGGTACGAACGGCAGTACGAAGTTCCCGCAACAGACATAAACTAACATGGCCCCATGCCTAGTCGTTTACGTGAAAGGGATAGCATATCACATTGTTAACTCGGTAAAGAGGGATGGACGCGCCTCGGCGCCGCTCAGCACAACCATATTGACCAGTATAAATGAACTCCGCGGACAATAAACAATATTCAACAAAATAATTAATTTGACTTAACTGTGGAATGTTGTTCCATCTTTTTTACATGTAGAAGTGTTAGAAGACTTGCCACACCACTTTATGCTGTAAGAGACCATTGTTTGCAACCAAAATTGATTATTTAAGATTTTTTCCCGAGCGGACACGGACACTGTTAGCGGGTCGTATACTTGGGCGCTACTGATCGGTGTCGCACGCGTTCAAACCTTTATAAACCTGATTTGTCGTATGCTTGGTGTAGCTGGGGAGTTTATTGCAAAACCTTAAATTTTTTGACCAAAGCATGAAACTTGGCACAGTTGTTCCTTATATCAAAATAAGCCGATTAAGATCGGGAGCCTTCGGGAGCCTCCCCCCTGGGGCCCGGGAGGGGGGGTCAAAGTACCGCTTCACCCGGCTTGGTTTGAAGAATTCTAACTTACCCCGTTTAGTTAATAGGTCATGTTTGGTATCGTTTTCGAGTAAATCAATAACGTAGAATTCGTTTTTAGTACTAAAATTATAATTTAATGGTAAATAAAATAAAAAAAAATAAAAAATTTGAAATTTTCATCCATGATTTACAAATTCAGGTCATCATAAATGACAAACTGTTTGCTTTTTCTATAAATAAAAAATATGACATGATAGCCTATTTAATATAGATTATAAAAAATATAACTTTTATCCACCTTTACTAACGTTAAGTTCCACAAAAAAATTACTTTAAGACGCGCGGCGTCGGGACGCCGCGAGCGTAATTTTAAAATGCCTTTATTTTAGAAACTCTATTAGACCCCGTTTAGCTATTAGGTCATGTTTGATATCGTTTTCGAGTAAATCAATAACGTAGAATTCATTTTTGGTACTAAAATTATAATTTAATGGTAAGTAAAATTTAAAAAAATTAAAAAATTTTAAATTTTCATCCATGATTTACAAATTCAAGTCATCATAAATGACAAACTGTTTGCTTTTTCTATAAATAAAAAATATGATATGAAAGCCTATTTAATATAGATTATAAAAAATATAACTTTAATCCACCTTCACAAACGTTAAGTTCCACAAAAAATTACTTTAAGACGCGCGGCGTCGGGACGCCGTGAGCGTAATTTTAAAATACCTCTATTTTAAAAACTCTATTAGACCCGGTTTAGCTATTAGGTCATGTTTGATATAGTTTTCGAGTAAATTAATAACAAAAAATTTATTTTTGGTACTACAATTATAATTTAATGGTAAATAAATAAAAAAAAAATATTCATCTATGATTTGCAAATTCAAGTCAACAAAAATGTCAACTGTTTGCTTTTTCTTTAAATAAAAAATATGATGTAAAAGCCTATGCGTATGTCACCAAACACCCAGACAAGTTTGGTGGAAACTTCCTTCACGAACTGCTTGGTGTCTGATGACCATGGTCCAAATGATTCAAATGCAATTGCCGCAAATATGTAGTTGTTTTTTAAAAATGCATATTTGGGCGTTGAAACTGGGCGTTTTGCAGCAGCAGTCCCTGGTTTCTGGGCCGAACGTTAGACGTTGGAGGGAGCCAAGGTATCCACACAGGTCACGCCCCACGCCAAGGGTCGTCCCAGAAACCAAGGCAAAAGCGAGCAACCATCAGGCCGCTTTCCGTCTGCTGCTGACAAGCTGACAGGTTCGAGGGTTGTCGGTATGTTCGCTGTGCCGAGAGCCTTGCGGATTAAATCGTTAAGTGCAGCGTGTCACAAAATTCGGCCAGCACTAGACTGGCAGTGGAGTCCGTGGTGTCCTAATGCGTCGGCAGCAAGGATGTGGTTGGCATGTCTTTAGCCCCAGTCTTAGACAAATGGCAGTATATGATGAAGTAAGGCAGCCTCGGAAGGAGGTATGTTCTCCAAGTGTCGATATTTTCTAGTAAAGAAGTTCTTCCGGCACTCATTCACTGCTGCGTAAGGACCCTTGATCTGAAACAATATGTGCATTGTCATTTTATTTAAACAGATTTTGCAACTATGAAATTACAACATTTTGGTGGATCACCTTCACTATTACACACTTACCTATCATACAAAATAATTACAAACTTTAGTAGAATTTGATTAGCCTATCTATGATATTGCTCCATCTCGTAATAGTTTGAAGCCTTGGGTGGCCATGTTTCTCCCTTGTTGATTGTTTCAAGCTGCGTTTATCATACCTATCCCATACTATGTCTAATCTGGAAACGTTTTCTTTTGGCTTTGAAGCTTAGCCAGGCCACCCAAGGTGTCAAACTATTACAAGATGGAGCAATATCAGAGGCAAATCAGATTCTACTAAAGTTTGTAATAATTTTGTATGATACGTAACGTAAGTGGGTAATACTGAAGGTTACGTGATCCACCAAAAAGTTGTAATTTGATAGTTGTAGACTCTAAAATGATAATGCACATATTGTTTCAGACCAAGTCGTTGCGTAACGGTGAATGAGTGGTCGAAGTACCTACCTCTTTAGGTACCAGAAAAGATCGACAATTGGAGAACATACCTCCTTCAGAGGCTGCCTTGCATCAGCATATACTGCGCACAGTGTACCAGGGGCCCATTTCTCGAAGCTACAAGTTACAATTTTCAATTGGTTGTCAATGTCTAATATGACAAGTTGCAAAGAGACTTCCGCTTGTAACTTGTAACTTTCAGTTTTGAGAAATGGGACCCAGGGTGTTCTTGTTTGGAGTCAGGCGTTGGTGCCACACCAAAATTTGCCAAGTCCGTCTTCTTGGGGATGGAAGGAAGAAGGAGACGAATGGGTAGTGTGGTACCCATTCGTCTCCTTCTTCCTTCCATTCCAGTCAGGCAACACTGAAGTGGCCAGTATATGCTTAGAAGTTACAAGATGTAAATGTAAATCAGGTTGCAAACACCGATGCAACTGCATAAAGAGGGTAGAGCCTTCTTTATGCAGTTCCATATGTACCCAGCTATGTCTCTGTCAAGGGAATGTATAGTATGAGTATGAGTAATCTGTCAATTAGGACACCACAGACTAAACTATAAGTGCTAACTTTTCAGTGTTGGATACTCTATGGCAGTTCCGACTCAATTATAATAAGCTCATTATAATTGACTTTAGTTAACTATAATAATTTCAAAAATAGAACTTCATACAATTTCTATACTAATTTGCGATATCTGGCAAATTTTCCTGCATTTGAAACACATTTTTTTTATCTGTCGCGTTATCGGCCAATCAGAGACGGTTATTACAAACAATTGGTTGCTAGGTAGGTAATTCGATGTTGACACAACGGTGAACGACTCTATTGACATTAATTTTAACTTGCATGAATGGTGATATTTCCGTCCATTGATGATGAAGATGATGACTCGTAGAAAAAGTATTGTATACAATAGTGATATAATTAAGCTTTTCACTCTCGTACCGTACTACACATGGTACTCGACTGAA
The DNA here is from genome assembly GCF_023078275.1 of Leguminivora glycinivorella. Taxonomy (NCBI): domain Eukaryota; kingdom Metazoa; phylum Arthropoda; class Insecta; order Lepidoptera; family Tortricidae; genus Leguminivora; species Leguminivora glycinivorella. The sequence goes on from NC_062978.1 coordinate 12,765,717, forward strand.
AAGTTTTGTATTATATCACGAATGTATAAAATACTATTATATAAATTTCTTACAGGATTCACTACAATGAATAAATAACAGGTACAGTCGGTCTTTAGAGCGTGTGGTCCGACCCGAGTGTTGCCGTTGTCGACACCGGAGTCAATAATAATGAATCTTTTTCTATTTATGCATTAACACACCTCTGACACTGGCGATGAAAGAGGCGCGTTCCCCGCACACAGTCTAAGCTCGCGTAGGTGAACGCGTACTATCCTTTGTGAATAGGCTTTAATATCATATTTTTATATTTATAGAAAAAGCAAACCGTTCGACATTTAAATATGGTGACTTGAATTTGCAACTCACAGAATTTTTTTTATTTTTTTTTATTTCATTTAACATTAAATGGTCATTTTAGTACCAAAACTAAATTCTACGTTATTTATTTACTCGAAAACGACACTAAACATGACCTAATAGCTAAACGGGTTCTAATAGAGTTTTTTAAAATAAAGGCATTTTAAAATTACGCTCGCGGCGTCCCGACGCCGCGCGGCTTAAAGGTTTTTTTTTCTAAAACTTAACGTTAGTAAAGGTGGGTAAAAGTTATATTATTCATAATCTATATTAAATAGGCTTTCATATCATATTTTTTATTTGTAGAAAAAGCAAACAGTTTGACATTTATGATGACTTGAATTTGTAAATCATAGATGAAAATTTCAAACTTTTCATTTTTTTTTATTTTATTTACCATTAAAGTATAATTTTAGTACCAAAAATGAATTCTACGTTATTGATTTACTCGAAAACGATACCAAACATGACCTATGAACTAAACGGGGTATGTTAGAATTTTTCAAAGCAAGCCGGGTGAAGCGGTACTTTGACCCCCCCTCCCGAGCCCCAGGGGGGAGGCTCCCGAAGGCTCCCGATCTTAATCGGCTTATTTTGATATAAGGAACAACTGTGCCAAGTTTCATGCTTTGGTCAAGAAAATAAAGGTTTGGCCTCTTTTTGTCGATAAACGTCCCCACTAGTGACCGCGAGTCGCCCTGTAAGGGCCATCTTGTTGTATTGATCTGTGTGTCAAACCCAACTTGTAACCCAGTCTGATGAGCTAAACTTTAATTCAAATAGGATCAAGGACTTGGAAAGGTCTCTTAAGGACATATCTACTAAATACAGCCAATGTTGTAGCGAAAAGACGAGGTTGGAGACATATATAAGTCAGTTAGTTGATGTAGGTAACGAAAACATTAAACAGCTCGATTCATTGGTCAGGACATGTTTAAATACTGATATGTCCCAAGAAAACACTGAAAGTTTGGATTTGGATTATCCATTGTCATCCCGAGACAGCCATAGCACGGTTTTGCCGACTCCTGCGCCGCCGCCGCCGCAGGCTTCCCCTCCGCCGCCAGCTGCGAACGACTCGTGCTCGAGCTGCGAGGCCAGCGAGTGCCTGGCATCCCCCCGCCACCCCGCGCCCCTGCCGCGCGCCCCGGCCGCTACTCGTGACGCATGTGTGGGAGTGGGAGTACGTAAAACTGTGCTGTACACTGACCGGGTGGGTATTGGTCTGGGCGTGATAATGAATGACCTGATGAACCGAACTGTTGTTAATAATTGTATGCCGGGAGCCTCTCTAAACAGAATTTGCGAACAAATCGCCGCCGATCTCGCGAATACTCGCACCTCCCTAAGAAGTATATTCTTAATTGTGCTAAGTTATTATCATATATTATTGATCCCATTATGAATAGCATAACCAACGACAAACCTCACGCGTTGAGTTTTATAGACACTATGGCCGGCAGAAGTGCGAGGCCAGACGCTAGCGCGCCGGCTGCGCCTACTTTAAACTAGATGCGTTGACAGCGCCTGAGGCTGTGGTCACGCGCCCCACCGCGCGCCACCCCGCCACAGGCAGCCGCCCGCTTTCGCCGGACCATGGTAGCTTAGTAAAATATAATAGTAATAAGTCAACTATTAACGTAGCTCATCAAAATGTTCAGGGGCTAGCGAGCAAGGAACTGGAAGTGGATTTATTTATTGACAATCACAATATACATGTCTTTTGTGTTACAGAACACTGGCTCAAAAGTCACCAAATAATGTTTAATTTTAAAAATCACAGTTGTAAGTTGTTTTTCTAGACATAAGCGGATTCGCGGGGGGTCTCTGATAATTATAAATAAAAACCTTAAATATAAGGAGCGTAAAGATATAGTTTGTATGTCAGTTGAGAGCACAATCGAGTTGTCCTGCGTTGAGCTCGATCATTTAATAATAATTTGTGTATATAGGCCTCCGTCTGCGGATTTCACTGTTTTCGAGTCGGTAATGGAAGAAGTTCTAGATAAAGTATTTCACAGTCATAAATGTATTGTGGTTTGTGGGGATTTTAATGTAAATATACTAGAAAATTCAAACACAACATCGAGTTTATTACAATTATTTAAGTCGTACGACTTAGTTAATTTATTTTGTGAACCCACAAGGGTCACGGATACAACTGCAACCTGCATAGATAATATCTTTTCCACACATGACCCAACTGACAAGATGGTTTTTAATAATTTGGGCTCTGATCACTTTGGTCAACTAGCGTGCTTCAGTGGAAAAGTAGATGAAAACCCTTAGAGATAAGTTACAGGCCGATCACAGAAAAGAGGTTAGCCATTTTCAAAGATAAGATAATGTTTCAACTGGAGTCATTAGAACCTTGTATACAGGACCCTAATTTGTACTATACTAGATTGTTTCACCTTATAGAAACCGAATTTAATTTGTGTTTTAAAATTAAAAAAGTTAAGCGCAGGAGTAGGGCATGTTTTGATGACTGGGCTACTCCTGGAATTTACAAGTCTAGAAACAGGTTGTATGAACTATATGCATTAAGGATGTCGAATAGTGACCAGAATTTCAATGAATATGTTAAATCGTATAGTAAGTTGTTCAAGAAAGTATGTATTTTAGCTAAAACTAATTTTTTCGCACGTAAAATAAAAGACTCAAACGACAAAATTAAAACCGTATGGAAAATTATTAGCAGTGAGACAGGTAAAGTGAAATCACGTGATACCAATTTTACTCTTAAAGTAGGTGATAAATTAGTCGAATCAGATGTAGAGGTCGCAAATGAATTTGAAAGTTTTTTTACAAGTATTCCCGTTGAAACGACTAAATCGCTTAACTCGTCCTCTTCAGCAGCCGAAAGTATTTTAAAAATAAATGTGCCGGAATGCCCTACAATTTTTAGTTTCAAACACATCACATCGCAAACGGTCATAAAAGCGTTTAGAACCTTACATCTAAAAAAGGCTGAAGATATTTGGGGCATATCAGTAAAAATTTTACAATCTATAGTGGATGTTATTGCACCTCACTTGGCTATAATTTTCAATACGTGTGTCGATATAGGTGTTTTTCCCGATCTCATGAAGCATAGTCGAGTTGTTCCATTATTTAAATCCGGATCAAAAACGGACCCTACAAATTTCAGACCCGTATCTATTCTCCCGGCAATAAGTAAAATCTTTGAAAGAATCATTCTTGATCAGCTTCTATCTCATTTTAATGTTAATGATTTACTCTATAAGGAACAATTTGGATTTACCCGGGGCAGGTCAACGACAGATGCAGGCACGACCTTAATTACATACATATTTGAAGCATGGGAACAAAAACTAGATGCTATAGGCGTGTTCTGTGATCTGTCGAAGGCTTTCGACTGCGTTGATCATGACACTCTTATTCGCAAGTTGCACCACTACGGCGTCAATTATAAGGCCCTTGATCTGATCTGGTCTTATCTTACAAACAGAATTCAGAGGGTGAACATAAACAGAGCTAAATCATCGGGGTCTATTACTTCAATGGGCGTTCCCCAAGGATCTATTCTTGGTCCTTTCTTATTTCTCGTTTACATTAATGATTTGCCTTATATAGTTAATGAAAAACATAAGTTAGTTCTCTTTGCTGATGATACATCAATTGTATTTAAAGTAAAAAGGAATGAATGTGATTCTAATGAAATAAATAATGTATTGTCCTCTTTAGTTCAGTGGTTTACTACTAATAATTTACTTCTCAATGCTAAAAAAACCAAATGTGTTAGATTCTCGTTGCCTAATGTCCAGCATACGAATGACGTACAAGTTGTTTTAAAGAACGAGACATTAGACTTTGAAAACAAAGCCGTTTTTCTAGGCATAACTTTAGATCTAAAACTACAGTGGGGTTCGCACATCTCTACATTGGCAAGTCGACTGAGTTCAGCAGCATACGCAGTTAAAAAAATCCGTCAACTTGCAAATGTACAGACGGCACGGCTGGTGTATTTTGCATATTTCCATAGCGTCATGTCTTACGGCATTTTATTGTGGGGAAAAGCCGCTGATATTAATTCTATTTTTATTTTACAGAAACGTGCCATTCGCAATATTTATAATTTGGGGTCACGTGTGTCCCTCAGAGATAAATTTAAGGAGATCAACATCCTCACTGTTGCTTCCCAATATATTTACGATAATATTATTTATGTAAAAAAAAATATTGACATGTATAAATTGAATAGTGATGTACACCATTTTAACACCAGAAATAAAAATAAATTGGCGATCCCGCGATTCCGTTTACAAAAAGTGAATAATTCATTTATGGGGAACAGCGTGCGATTTTATAATAAGTTACCACCTAATGTATCTGAATTGTCAATAAATAAATTCAAATCATTCGTAAAACGACAGCTCCTGCAAAAGGCTTACTATACTGTCAAGGAATTCGTAGAAGATAAGGATGCATTTATGTTAAATTAGAATAAGATGTACATATATATAATTTTAAGTTGACATGTAAAAGTGCTAGCATAAGCCTATTTACAGAATAAACATTTTTGATTTGATTTGATTTGATTTGAGTCATTATACTTTACTAGCTTTTGCCCGCGGCTTCGCTCGCTTTAGAAAGATACCAAAAGTAGCCTATGTCACTCTCCATCCCTTCAACTATCTCCACTTAAAAAAATCACGCCAATTCGTCGCTCCGTTTTGCCATGAAAGACGGACAAACAAACAAACACACACACTTTCCCATTTATAATATTAGTATGGATTACTCGCCAGTTAAATTTCTATAGTTATTTGAAATCGGTTCTCCATTTTGGACTGCAGGCTCAGGCCAGATAGTGGTACAATATCTTCAGATCAGATGAACAGACGATTTGGTTTCCATTTTTGTGTCGGGTGTTAGAACTATCCGAGAGCAATATCGGGCACTTATAGGGGCTGCTCTCCAAAAACTGACAAGAAGCTACCCTACTAGTAACCTAACTACTTAGTAACCTAATTGACATTACAGTTTCAATTTTATGAGTACATAAGAAAAAAGGACTCCAAAAATACTAATAAAGCCTTCAACCCCTCCTGATAAGCCTGTTAAGAAACTTCGTATGCACCAAGTTGGAAAACACTCCGAATACTATAATGGGGCCCTTATCGGCCAATCTGAGCTTTCCATCGAAAATTTTCTTTTCGTTGGCACACAATTAGCCCTGATAGCTTTTTGTACCGCGTCATGCTGCCAGGGTAGGTAAGAATTCTTGTTATGGTTGTTGCTTTTGAATGAGAATTTAAATTCTCTCCTTCCTCACGCACGATCCATAAATAGGCGTTCTCATAGGTTACGGTGACCGTTTTCCACCAGGCGGACCGTATGATTGTTTGCCACCGACGTAGTATTAAAAAAATGCAGTGACCGGTCTGGCACTCGCGCCACTACAGAAGAAGAGCAATAGGGAGAGCTACATAGATTCGATACGCTTACGAAGCGTAAGGCTGGTTTTAGTGTCACGCGGACCGACCGCGCGGAGCGATCCGCACTGGACTAATATGTGTGAACTTCAAGGAGCGTTTTAGAGTGGCGCGGACGGGTCCGCACGGACGACAACATCAACTGCATACAAATTGGTCGCGCGGATCGCTCCGCGCGGACGGTCCGCGTGACACAAGAACCAGCCTAAGCGATTTTGACTTTGGTAAATAAGTACCCTGAACGAATGTCATTTGCTAATAGATCTGATCTGAACTCACTATGATGAGGCCATTTCGTGGCACTTTATTACTTTCTGTCTTGCTGTTATTATGTGTTCTTTGTCTTGTTTGTGTTCACAAATAAATGGTTATTCTATTCTATTCTATTCTATTCTATTCTATTCTATTCTATGTCAATAGGTTTTGAGCATATTCCATACGAGCGGGGTCCTTTGTGTCCATTCTACAGGGTGATTCATGAGTCGTGAGCAGGAGTGCAAGGGTCATCACACTGAGCAACTTTCATAATGGGGCAACACTAAATTTTGATATTTTTTTCTTAACTATGACTTAATTGATAGTTAATCATCAATTAAGTCATAGTTAGAACGTAATTGATAATTAGCTATCAATTAAGTACTTATCAATTAGGTCATAGTTAAGAAAAATAATCACAATTCAGTGTTGCCCCATTATGAAAGTTGCTCAGCGTGACCCTCCCCAGTACCCTGTTCACTCCTGCTCACGACTCATGAATCACCTGTATTTATTATTATGACGTTACTGTTGTTATGTACTAAAATAATCTTATAAAATATACAATCGAATTCAAATAACATTACCGGGAATCTCAAAGCTTCAAGCAAGCCCTTCTAATTGGTTCAAGGGCTTTTACAGTTTATTTTGTGGAATACAATGCGAAAAGTAAATCAATCATGGTACCTACCAAGCCATTTGTAGTTCCTCTAATAAATACTTTTGTAATACTTATTTTAAAAAAACGCAATGCTTTTACTTCTATTGACGTAAAATGTGAAAACGCTGTGTTGTACTACTTGTAGGTTTTATTATGCATCTTTATGCCAAATAAATATTTCCTACTAGCTTTTGCCCGCAGCTTCGCTCGTGTTAAAGTCGAAAATTGCGGAATTTTCCATACAAACTTCCACCACCCATTTCAGGGAAGTGGGGGGTTAGAAAGAGACAAAAAGTAGCCTATGTCACTCTCCATCCCTTTAACTATCCCCACTTATCACGTCAATTCGTCGCTCCGTTTTGCCGTGAAAGACGGACAAACAAACAGACACACACACTTTCCCATTTATAATAAGTATATTTATTATGTAATAATATATTAGCCCGTTCCCCCCGTGTGGTGACGGGTTAAGAATTTCACCACCCCCTTTCTTCCCGTGGGTGTCGTAGAAGGCGACTGTGGGATATGGGTTAAATTGTGGCGTAGGCGAGAGGCTGGCAACCTGTCACTGCAATGTCACAGTTTCGTTTTCTTCAACCCCTTATTTGCCAAGAGTGGCACTGAAACCTGAGTAGTTTCATGTGCTCTGCCTACCCCTTCATGGGACACAGGCGTGATTGTATGGATTGTATGGTATGGTAATATATTAGTATGGATTTCTATACATTTTCCATATGTAGATGTGAGGACATAAGTAGGTACTAAAATAAAAGGGGTCTTGTCTTCGTAGACTTTGTCGTCTTTGATCAGATTTGTTGAAATATTTTTTGGTCCCATAAAAGCTTCACTAACCTAAACCCGGTATGAAAAGGCACCCTGTTTTAATCGCTATTAGCTAATAACAGTATTTGGTCAAGTTGGCCATGTTATTGACGTTTAATTGTAAAATGAACAACGTTCATGATTAATTATATATGGCTATCGTGTGTCAACCGAACATTTTGTCTGCTGGATTATTAAATATCGATTTTCTGACGAAACCCGAAGCGCTATTTGGGATCCATTATCTTTCGGTGGTTTCTATATTAGTATCTTTCATTCATCAATTTTGAGAACTATTAACCTGAAATTAACAACATATAGCATCTACCATAAGTTGCTTGATTTACTCCACTTATTCTAAGTGCGTTTTCACATTATCCGATCCGATATCGGATGTCGACCCAATATCCCATACATTACAGGCGCCATCTTGGATTTATACTATTGATATTTTTCCGACATCCGATATGGGATCGGATAATGTGAAAACGGACTAAGACAAATGACAGCTTTCTAGAACTAACAATTACTTACATGGCTACGACAAACGCCGCGGACGGGCAGATATAAATGGCAAAACAATATTATCGAGCGAAGCGCTGGTGGCCTAGCGGTAAGAGCGTGCGACTTTCGATCCGGAGGTCGCGGGTTCGAACCTGGCTAGCTCGTACCAACGAGTTTTTCTGAACTTATGTGCGAAATGTCATTTGATATTTGCCAGTTGCTTTTCGGTGAAGGAAAACATCATGAGGAAACCGGACTAATTCCAATAAGGCCAAGTTACCCTTCGGGTTGGGAGGTCATATGGCAGTTGCTTTCGTAAAAGCTAGTGCCTACGCCAAATCTTGGGATTAGTGGTCAAAGCGGACCCCAGGCTGCCATGAGCCGTGGCAAATGCCGGGATAACGCAAGGAGGATGATGAGTAAATAGAATCATTTTTAATATGAATATTGCCTAACTTTTTTGTAATCTCAATCTTCTGTCTATATTTATTTACTCAAGTATTATTGTTGTATGAAGATTATTTCTTTAAACCAAATCTTGACGTGTAAAATGGCTTTACAAATAAATGAGTATGAGTATGAGTAGAAAACTCTTTAAGCAATATTATTATCCTCTGTATTTATATACCCGGCGACGTCATAAAAGTGCAAAGTAAACAGCAATAACAAACGATGTTTAACACATAAAGAGGCCGTGGCTGCTCGAGCACAAATCTGTTTTCTCCCAATGATTTGTCTCTAGCACAGAATCTCAGCTGGGATTGTGCCAAATGTGCAACTTACACCGCACTAAGTCTACATACAATAAAACCTTATTACCAAAATCTTAGGATCTAAAACCGCTGTTGAATACTGCACGGGGTATTGGTAAGTTGAAGCTTGAATTCTGGTGGGTGCCAGACGGTTCTAGTCCCTCATGATGCTTGTATGTATGAGGATCATATTTTATTATAGTCGTAATCACCAAATTGATAAAGGGATTGTTTTTGGTTTTCAATGTACTACAGATCTACTTATTTTTCAGTATAGATGGTGTTTTGTTACGCACTAGTGCGAGAAGTGGTTCATTATAATGTCAGGTCGAAACTTCGGATGGCTATCTGTACTGAAAAACGTCGTATTTATTCGTCGTATTTTATAGTTGAGCATTTCTTTTTTTTGCCACTTTTATGAAGTGTGATATTTTTGAAAAAAAAAATGCTATTTCTACTCAGAATTACTAGCTTTTTCAATAGTAGTTAAAAAATTGTCCCATACGATTTTTCTTATTTTGTTACCATTTTCCGTACATGTTGTATGGGGTAACAAAAGAGGAAAGTAACAAAAATGTATGGAAATTCTGGGACACTTTTTGTCTCCCAGTGAGATTGAAAGTACTCGTGATTCTGAGTACAATTGACCTAAAATTCCCTAAAACAATCAAAAATTTTTTATTGGCAAAAAAAAGAAATGCTCAGTTTCTTAATTTATATTTTGGATGTGTTATATTTAATTTTTGTAATTTAATAAGTAGTAGAATGGAATAAAAAATAAAAACATTTATATTCCCTATTATGGTGAGGGCTAGCAACCTATAACTACAATATCATTATCAGAAAAGTCTAGGAAAAGATAGACGAGACATTCAAAAAGGTGAGAATATTTATCAAACGAATGAAAGATTTAAACGATATATTTATATTCCTTTGCGTTACTGAATAGGTAAATTCTTGCAGCATAGCTGGGATTGTATGAACGAAGTTAATAATGGTAGCGTGCTGATTGATATCGGACACATTTAAACATTTACCTTTGAACTGTGTACGTTTAACACGATATTATTTTAAATGGTGTCAGTGAAACTTTTATAATAGTAGCCTTGTGTATTTCTAGTACCTAACGAAGTATTAATAGTTATTTGTTATACAAAGGGGCAAAGGTGTATTTTAACGCCGAGTGTGGAATTGAAAAACGAGCAAGTGAAAGAATTCTATAGTTGAACCACGAGCGAAGCGAGTGGTTCGAGAATAGAATCCTGAACTTGCGAGTTTTTTAACACACGAGAAGTAAAATACATTTGCACCCGAGTGTAACACAAAACTTTTTCCCCTGACTTTAGCGAGGAAACTACAAAAATTGCGCAAAAATTCCACAGGTGGTAAATCACTGATTCATCTACTTTTATCAATTTAGTAGTTCCACAGTGTGGTAAATCATCTTTATTTACTAGATTCAGAATTTGTAATCTGTTTTTAAATTTTTATTTATTTATAAATATATATATTTATAAGTTATATATATTTATATATTTGATACAAAATTAAATTAATTATTTCAACTTTTATTATATTTGGCCGATTCGTAAATATAAATTATCTTCTACGGCTGAAAGGTCCTTATGTTCCATGCATACAAAGTTTATCCTCTGAAAGAAAGTCACAGAGGCTAGCGACATGATATTTATATCCTAAGCAAACTATTTAAAATAATCAATAACTACTGGGTTATGTGACACAAATTAAAGAATAAAACGGACATAAACGATGGACAACCTGTATAGAAAATTTAGCTCTTATTGACATATAAACACTCGGCAGGACCAAAGTAATTATTGACTGACCAATAATACTGTTATTAAACAATTATGTTCCATGTCCGTTATTATGATAGTTATCTGATAGGGAGTTGGGGTAGACACAAACAATCAAATGTATTTTATAAAGTGAAAATTCATTCTTTTATAAAGTTATTATAAACTTAAATGTTCGTTGTATACGTACTTAAATGCTCTAATAAAGTTCAATTATATTTGTTTGCGTTATGAAAACGGAAAACATTTAACGGGTATGTGCATTATGCAAAAAATAGTAAAATCACAGAATGGTGAAATTTCAGCTGTAATATAATATGTACTATGATTAATAACTTAATAATTATACTAATTAATTGGATGACGCCACACTTGATCGGCTCCGCCAGGAGGCTCTCGCTACTCGCGCGGACCCCGCCTCGGGGCGGGATTTGCCCGCCATGTCACCGGACCCGGTGCCCGAACCCGACCTGGCACCGGAGGCGCCGCGGGTTGATTCCGGTAACGACGGCGGGGACTTCGCGAGTCAGAGCGAGTGTGAGCCTGCCAATGAGCAACTGAGGAGGTCTTTGGAAGAGGCGATTACGCAGTATCGCTCCACAAACAATCCTAGGCCACGATTACCACGTCTGCCCATGAATAGACGCAATCTAGCGCTAATATTATTTATATAATTATTTATATAAACTGCATGTTATTAACTACTATATACCTCTAATTAGTATCCTACAAATATACTTACAGAAAGATCAACCTTTACACCTAACAGCATTTACATCAAATAGTGGCTTAAAACTGAAAATGTATTTATCTATTGAACGCCGGCATATGACGATTTTAAAGCAGCTTCTCATTAATTGTATGTATTGTCAGCTGGTATTCGCCTACGTTATTGAATTCGTCATTAAAATTAAAAATTTAAAATTAGGCTTATTGAATGCTGGATCGCTCGGGACCCGTCATGACGAGTTTTTAGTAGCCTTGAACCGTCATGCTGTAGATATCCTGGCAATTAATGAGACCTGGCTGCGCGCCGGCGAGGAGGCGCGCGCGCCGGCCCCGGCTGGCTACCGACTGCGGCACGCGCCGCGCCCGCCCGGCCAGCGCACACGCGGTGGGGGTGTAGGCTTCTACATAAGTAGGGATATTCGCTCGCGTATTATTACGACGCCTATGGCTCCCTCTGTTGAGCAAATGTGGCTGAGCATCAACCTTAATAGCACTAAAATTGCTATTGGGACCGCGTATAGGCCCCCATGGCAGGGAGTTGACGTTTTTCTGGATGCACTCTCCGAGTCGATATGCTCTCTATCGTCATATGACCATATCTTACTATTAGGCGACTTCAATATTAATATTTTACGAACACACGATGCTAGCACACTTAAGTTATCGGATTTCTTGACCACTGCGCAACTATCACAATTCGTTAGCCAGCCGACCCACTTCACTGAACATTCAGAAACTCTCATAGATCTAATCTGTTCAAATAAAAAACTAAACAATGTATCAGTGAATTACATACCCGATCTAAGTAGCCATGCATTTTTAACTACTGAGATTAGCGTTAAGAAACACAAACCTCTTCCAAAATGGGTTGTATACAGACCGCTTAAAGATATCGATGAGCAGAGGTTCAACGCTGACCTTGAATCCATTAACTGGGAACGTTTGGAATGTGACAACGTCAATGACACTCTTTATTATTTTAATACGTTTGTTTTACAACTTTTTGACGTTCACGCGCCATTTAAAAAACCCTTATTAAAAAACAATCTCACCCGTGGATCACTTATACGGTAAAGGAGATGATGCGACTCCGAGATGAAGCTTATGCAAGATATCGCGATTCAGGCCTGGACACACACAAACAGTATTACAAGGAATTAAAAAGTATAGTTAGCACTGCCCTCTTTAATGAAAAGTCAGCCTATTTTAAGTACCATATTATTAGTAATCAAAAAAATCCCCGACTTCTCTGGCAAAATATTAAAAACAATATCGCTGACTTTAAAAAAAGCAATGATTTACCAACAAACTTCAATAACCCAGATCAAATTAATAATCACTTCCTTAACCTTCCTGGTGGTAGAGGCATCACCATTTCCAGTCTAACATATTATGAGTTCCATAGATTTGGCTCCAATAGTTTCAGGCTAAAACCAGTCGACGAAAGCGCGGTTCTCAAGGTTATTCGATCTTTTACAAGCAACGCTGTAGGTACTGACGGCATCACACGAGATATGATCGATCTAACGTTACCAAGGACATTACAGATTATCACTAAAATGATTAACCAATCTATCATTACCGGTACCTTCCCAGAAAACTGGAAATCGGCCATAGTTAGGCCAATACCTAAAACCTCGGAGCCTACTGATTTAAAGGACCTCAGACCAATTAGTGTTCTCTGCTCATTGTCTAAAGTATTGGAAAAGATAGTCTGCCTCCAGCTGACTGCTTTCTTAGAAACTAACAATATATTGCCGTACAAGCAGTCTGGGTTTCGAAAAGCGCGTAGCACCGCCACGGCTCTTCTTGATGTAATAGATGATGTACTTACAGCACAAGACAAAGGAGAGGCATCCATCTTAGTGCTACTGGATTTCTCTCGTGCCTTCGACACCATAAACATCTCATTGCTCTTGTCCAAGCTTGCGTACTATGGTTTTGATGAGGGAACAATAAAATGGTTTGATAGTTACCTCTCTGGCCGCTCCCAAAGAGTAGGGCTACGTAATTCATTCGGATTAACAGATTTTTCTCAAAACACCTTTGTAAATTGTGGAGTCCCTCAGGGATCGATTTTAGGACCCATATTGTTTATTTTGTACGTGGCGGACATTTCGAGTTGCATACGTAATTGTAACTTTCACATGTACGCAGATGTTGACGCCTAGCGCCTAGCGTATGTGTGCCATGCATGAGACACACACACGCACACAGCGAGAGCAGCGAACGGCGGGCGCGGCGCGCGCCCCACTCTTCATGCATCCAGCAACGCATACATACATTATCATGTAGTTATTTTTTTTATTACTTATTAAAAAGTACTTAATTCGGAACCTCCTGCATTATTTCTCCACCTGAAGTCCACCGCCCGCATCTAGAAGACGCTCCAGTTTCTTCATTTGGTCCTTCGAACCGGATATAGAAGAATCAGTACCTATCTGACACGTCGATCACAAGAACAAAGGATCGCGAATACTAGACGGACCGTTACGTGGACATTTTGAGAAAAGGAGTTCAAATTCAATACTTGATAAAACTGCGTACGCTTAAAGAGCAGAAGATTATTGAAAACAAATAAGGAAGTCACGGCTACCATCAGGATTTAAAGTGAAAGTGAGAAGTGAGAACCTGGGGAGTGTCGTGTCAATGTGAGTTTGTTCCAATACTTTCCTAGTTTTGAGAATCCCTCTTTAAGTGTTTACGCTGTTGAAACTGCATACCTACTTATTTTTATTTCGCATCTTAAACGCGAATTCTTACCTATTATCCTATTGTATAATTATTTATTTCGTAGCGTAACTAAGTACGTACATAATTACAACATACCAATGTTAGTTAGCACCTTAAATGTTAATTAACTACTTAATTCAATCATATACATAGATCATTACACCAATATACTTTAGCTTCCTATGCTAATTTGCCATCAAATACTAAGACTGGTCCATGTTATTCTACAAATTTCAAATAATAATCTTACATTAATTCTGTAGGTTAGTGTTAAATGTTTTAAACAAAAATAATAAGTAGTTCAGACCGTGCTTGCTATATTTAGCTTAAAGTAGCTAAAGTGTTAATCGAGATATTTTGTGGTTATTCCAGCTGATGCATTTATTTTGGCTGTGCGCTCGCGGACCTTGACCTTGGCTGCGCCGGCGCCCGGCAACTGCACACGGGCTTATCTCTGCTAGCTACCTAGCTGTTTACGCACTTCGCTTGGCTAACTGCACTCTCATTACGCTTCATTATAAACAACATTTAAGTATCCCAATCATTACTTATTATTTGCCACTGTTTTCGCCTAACCTTTTTTATTACAGTGTTACATTTGTCGCTATAAATAAACATTGTAAGTACCTAAACTAATTAATTGTATTAAACATGGACAAAGCTGACATAAAAGTATTAATTAAGCAACGAGCTACTTTTAAAACGAAAGTTACTCAATTCTTAACTTATTTAAATCCTCTTAACAGCTGTCCTAATTTAAACAGGCTGCAAGTCAGTGAACTAAATATTCGCTTGACAAAAATTGAAGAAATTTATTCTGATTACGATTCTGTGCAATCTGACATAGAAAATATATGTGAAATTTCAGAAGAGCAGTATGCTGAGCGTGAGGCTTTTGAGACGAGATACTTCGGTGCAGTCGCGCTCGCTCGAGAGGTATTAGCGCGAAGCGGGAACTCGGCAGGCCCCGCGCTGGACTCCAGGTCAGTCTCAGGTTCTTGTGTTCATCATGGAAGGCCCAACATTAAGCTCCCTACAATACATTTACCTACATTCTCGGGACAATATCAAGACTGGCTAGAGTTTCATGACACATTCAGCTCACTGATACATTTAGACGAATCGATACCTAAAATAAATAAATTTCACTACTTACGTGCTGCATTAAAAGATAGTGCTGCTTTAATTGTACGATCACTTGATTTCTCGGCTGAAAATTATGATGTCGCTTGGGATTTACTTTGCGAAAGATTCAACAACTCGAGACTTTTGGTTAATAATCACTTACAGGCTATATTCAATTTCGAACAAATAGGTAAAGAGAACCCGAAGGCATTACGTAATCTTATTGATACTGTTAATCGAAACTTACGTGCTTTAAAAACTCTTAAACTTCCTACTGAGCACTGGGACATTCTTATTATATATGTAATGTCACAAAAACTCGACGTTGTCACCGCGCGCGAATGGGAGGAGCACCGTAGCACTTTAACGGCATTGCCCACGCTGGCAATATTTCTAGAGTTTGTTAAAGGTCGTGCTGATCTGTTGGAAACAATGGAAGACTCTAACAACACACGCCGTCCTAGTGACAGCACACATAGTCGTCATAAATCTCTGGTTGCTACCTCTCAATCCCCTCAATCAGATCGACAATTCGTATGCCCATTATGTAAAAACAACCACGCACTTTATCGCTGTCTCAAATTTAAATCATTTTCTATTGATGTGCGATTGCAAAAGGCTAAATTGTTAAAACTATGCTTAAATTGCTTACGTCAAGGTCATAGCGCAAACGCATGTAGGATTGGTCCATGTCGTTTTTGTAACAAACCGTTAAATAGCTTACTACACTCTCATGATGCATCGTCGTCGACTGCCTCTCCTGCGCCGCACAGCAGCATCGCCCTGTGCACCGCGCCGCCAACTTCGCTCGAGGTCAACTCCCCTGAGTCAGAAGAATATCATAGCGAGAGAGAAAGTGACGACAATGACAATAATTCACAGAACCACGTTACCCTGTCCGCAATTGAAAACGACTGTGCGCTTTTGTCTACAGCATTTATCAACGTCACTGATCAGAATGGACAAAAACACACAGTTCGTGCATTACTGGACAATGGTAGTACATCATGCTTCATAACTGAAAAACTAAGTAAAAAATTAAATTTATCGACTATACCGATCATTTCGACAGTTGACGGGTTAGAAAAGCAAACGTCTCACCTCACAAAAAAATGCAGAGTCAACATATCTTCTCTTTTTGAACCATATGAATTTCAAACAGAATGTTTTGTCGTTTCGCGCGTTACACGACAAATACCCGTAATTCGCATCAACCAAGCATTGTTAAATATTCCTCCTAACATTACGCTTGCCGACCCTACATTTAATACCCCGTCCGACGTTGATGTGCTTCTTGGAGCTCATACTTTCTGGCGTATTGCAGTAGGAGCAGAAATTATTCCTCTAGGTGATGATGATATGCCGGTATTATGCAAGACCAAGTTAGGATGGTTGATAGGTGGCGGTTCACAAACAACCCCACAATTAAATACAGTCCATTGCAACCATGCAGTTGTCTCACATGACAATCAGTTACAAGATCAACTAACACAGTTTTTTGAGCATGAATCTGTACCTCAACATAAACCAATGTCAATTGAAGAGCAGCAATGCGAAAAACATTTTTTAGAGAATTTTCGTCGGGATGTTGACGGTCGGTTCATTGTTACAATCCCATTAAAGGAATCTCCTGATAGATTAGGGGATTCATACGAACGAGCGTTGAGCAGATTTCAAGCTCTGGAACGTAGGTTTAGTAAAGACCCATCATTTAAAAGACAATATTGTGATTTCATGCAGGAATACATAGATTTAGGGCATATGGCTGAAAATACAACTCCCGACGAAGACATACATACATACATATTGCCGCATCATGGCGTCATTCGCGATAGCCTGACAACGAAGCTAAGAGTGGTTTTCGACGGATCAGCTGTCACTACCTCGGGATTGTCTTTCAACCATATACAAATGGTTGGTCCTACAGTTCAGGATGACCTTATCAGCATCCTAATAAGACTACGACAACATAAATTCATTGCAACTGCAGATGTTGCTAAAATGTATAGAATGGTAAATGTTGATGAAGAGCAACAGGAACTACAGCAAATCCTGTGGCGATTCGAGCCCCACGAAAAACTTAAACTTTACAAACTTAAGACAATTACTTACGGCACTTCTAGTGCTCCATACTTAGCCACAAGGTGCTTAAAGCAACTAGGCGTAGAATGCTGTGATAAAACCATCTCTGATATCATACAACATGATTTTTATGTCGATGACCTCATCACCGGAGCTTCAACCGCTGAGGAGTTAATAGAAATTTGTCAAGGGGTCATAAAACAACTGCAACAGGGCCAATTCTATTTGCGCAAGTGGTACTCAAATCATCCAAACATAATTAACAATATAACTAACGACAAAACTAGCGATGGTTTATTTAACCTTAGCCACAACGAATACTCAAAAACTTTGGGATTGCTATGGGCCTGCAGGGAGGATAAACTCCTGTATTCTGTGACCGTTAAAAACAATAATCACATTAGCAAGAGAACCATACTGTCGGTAATTTCTCAGATCTTTGATCCGTTAGGCTTAATAAATCCATGTGTACTTACAGCTAAAACCATTCTCCAAAAATTATGGGCATCAAAAATTACTTGGGACGAAGCAGTTCCTTTAGATATTCATGAAGCCTGGGGCAAATTTGTTAACTCACTCAGTGCTATAAACAAAATCCGCATTCCAAGATGCGTCGTATGTAATCATCCTGCAGTTGTTGAAATAGTTGCATTTAGTGACGCATCCACCCAGGCTTACTCAGCGTGTGTTTATCTCAAGTCCGTCGACGAAGGTGGCCGTACATCAGTACATTTAGTAATGGCCAAGAGCCGTGTAGCTCCGTTGAAGCCTTTAACCATTCCCAGGATGGAACTGAGCGGTGCACTCCTAGCTGCTCAACTAGTGGAGAAAGTTAAATCATCGTTCAGGTTACATATCGATCGATGTACTTACTGGTGTGATTCAACAATCGTTCTAGGGTGGATAACGTCATCAAAATACCATTTGCTTAAACCTTACGTCAACAATAGGATTCAAGAAATTTTGCAAAGGTCTAAACCATCAGAATGGCATTATGTACCCACTGATTTGAATCCAGCGGACATAGGTTCTCGAGGTGCACCCCTGCGCAGTTACAGTCATGTTCTTTATGGTGGACAGGGCCCGCTTTCTTATTAGGAAACGAATCATCGTGGCCTGTTCAACCAAAATACGCCAAAGAAGTTGATTTGCCAGAGTTTAAAGCCCAGTGCACTTTGATCACACTAAAAAGCGACTATCCTAGTTATATATCTGACTTCATCAAACGATTTTCAAATTGGAATAAATTACTGCGCATCGTAGCCTACGTTCAACGATTTATACACAACTACTTATA
Organism: Leguminivora glycinivorella; assembly: GCF_023078275.1. Classification (NCBI taxonomy): domain Eukaryota; kingdom Metazoa; phylum Arthropoda; class Insecta; order Lepidoptera; family Tortricidae; genus Leguminivora; species Leguminivora glycinivorella. The sequence goes on from NC_062978.1 coordinate 12,784,292, forward strand.
TCCAAACAATAAATTCACGGGACACTTAAAAATTCACGAGCTTCATTCTTCTTTCAATGCTTTATGCAGATTTGCCCAACATGAAACATTTTTGAAAGAGTACACTATGTTAAAACGTAACAATAAATTGCCAGCCAAAAATCAACTAAATGACTTGAACCCATTTTTTAACACAGAAGATGCTCTTATACGAGTAGGGGGTAGATTATCAAATTCATTTTACCGTTTTGACACAAAACATCCCATACTACTTCATTCATCACATCACGTCGCCATATTACTTTTCAGATATTACCACATGTTATTATTGCACGGCGGACCACAACTCATATTAACTAACTCTCGTCACAAAGTATGGGTCATCGGTGGCAGAAATTTGGCTAGAAAAACGGTACAGAAATGTGTCAAATGCTGTCGTTTTTCTGGTAGAACTAGACAACCAAGGATGGGTGATCTTCCTGAACCTCGGGTTCATGCAGAATATCCCTTCTTTAGCACGGCTGTTGACTATGCCGGCCCAGTAATGATATTGAACCGAAAAGGTAGAGGTAGCAAGTTAATTAAGGCCTATTTATGTATTTTTGTTTGCCTAGCCATAAAGGCTGTTCACATCGAACTTGTGACTGATCTGACCAGTGAAACATTCATGGCCGCTCTGCACCGGTTCATAGCCCGCAGAGGGAAACCTGCACACATTTACTGTGACAATGGTCGTTGTTTTGTCGGAGCATGCACTGAAATATCTCGATTTCTCAAACAAAATTCAGATCAAATAAGTTCTGATGCATCCAAAATTTCCATAAATTTCCATTTCTCGCCAGCTTACAGTCCACATTTTAACGGTTTAGCTGAGAGTGCAGTTCGGTCAGTAAAATACCATTTAAAGCGAATTATCTCTTATACTAACCTAACATACGAAGAACTAAATACCATTTTAACTATGACCGAGGCAATTTTAAACGGGAGACCTCTCACCCCATTATCTTCAGATCCGTCGGATCTTTCAGCCCTCACTCCATCACATTTTTTGATTGGACGAACAGACACGTTGCTCCCATCTCCCCAGGCCCCAGAATCTACTGCCATAAGTACCTTATCGCGGTACATGCGCATCCAACGGCTGAAGACCCATTTCTGGAATCGATTTTATAACGAATACATCTCAGAACTCCAAAAACGTCAGAAATGGACCAAAGATGGAGAACAGCTCAAGTTAGGAGAAATGGTACTAGTCAAGGACGACAGAGTGCCTCCAAACCAATGGTTGCTAGGTCGAGTAACCCAGCTGTACCCCGGCTCTGATGGAATATCTCGAGTCGCCGATGTACTCACAATGACTGGAACTGTCCGGCGCGCCTTCAATCGCCTATGCCCACTGCCAGTAGAAAACTAGAACTTCATTCCTGGGGGGGCAGCATGTTGACGCCTAGCGTATGTGTGCCATGCATGAGACACACACACGCACACAGCGAGAGCAGCGAACGGCGGGCGCGGCGCGCGCCCCACTCTTCATGCATCCAGCAACGCATACATACATTATCATGTAGTTATTTTTTTATTACTTATTAAAAAGTATTTAATTCGGAACCTCCTGCATTATTTCTCCACCTGAAGTCCACCGCCCGCATCTAGAAGACGCTCCAGTTTCTTCATTCCTATCTGTATTAAATAAATGATTTGTATTGATTTATTCTATTAATATATAAACATAAGTATACATAGGTACTCACTATCGGAATCTTTTAACTAATTTGCTATTTGTATATGTCTGAATGATTGTGTATGCATATTTTCAACTGTGTCTGTATAGATCTGTTTTCTTGAGCAATGTTATATGCTTGTCATTACCTTAGGTAATAGTTCATAAAGCTACCCCTCAGCCCGGGGCGCGACGGAAGACCAGCGCTGTGGTACTTATACCAGAGCATATGCTGAGTGGCGTCCCTTTGTAGCGACTACACCAGCGCCAGCACCAATGTTTTTAACTTCAATACTCCTCTTTTTGTTGTGTAACTGATGCATCTTCTCTTTTGTTGTTATTTAGTATATAGTTTTAAGTGTTTAGAAAGTAAGTAATTTGGTTTTAAGGCGCTGTATGTAGGTTTTTACAATAAATGATTTTATTATTATTATTATTATTATTAATAGGAGCCTTAAATGCTTTACTAGATCCATATATGCGGACTAGTAAAGATCTAGATGATACACACTCGATCATGTACAGCGGGGCCATCGCGGCGTGCCGTGTTGCTCGAGTCAAGTTTCCGGACGCTGACCGTGCAACTAGGACCGCCGAAGGTGTCTCTGCATGGCAAGTACGGATCGAGCGTCGTATCAACTCGTTTAGGACTCTCATTGCAAAGCTGATCTGCTTCAGAGGGGGTAATCATCGCCCCCGAGTAATGCGTTTTGTGAACCAGGCGTTCGCGGGGACGGACATCAGGCCCCGCGACTATTTGACCAATGTCACAGAGCGCATCGACTTCCTGAAGCAGAAAGTCTATGCATGGGCAAGCCGTATTCGCCGCTACAGAAAGCGTGTGGACCGATTCCAGCAGAATCGTCTTTTTCAAAGCGACCAAAGGAAAGTATACCGAAGATGGGAGGAAACCGACCCTCGTGTGTCTGACGTGCAGCTGCCAGATGCTACTGCCATGTCTGATTTCTGGCGTAGCATCTGGTCGGTGCCCGTCGAACACACGGAGGGTGAGTGGATGACCGTTGTCGAACGCGAGTGCGAGAACATCGAACCTATGGGGGCTATCATCATCAGCCCCGACGACGTAAGTTGTGCTACCCGTACGGCCCAGAACCGGAAAAGTCCTGGACCGGACGGATTGCACAACTTCTGGCTAAAATGGTTTCGATGCTCGCACTCGCGTTTGGCAACGCAATTTCAACAAGCCCTCGATCTTGGTTCTCTCCCACCTCCCTAACAACTGGTGTTACTTTCCTGCTCTAGAAGTCCGGTAGTACCACGGAAGCATAAAACTACAGACCCATTACGTGCTTGCTTACACTTTACAAGCTCCTTACATCCATTTTGAGAGCAAAAATTAATGCGCATATTGTCGCTAACAACATTCTCGCTCCCGCTCAAAATGGATGTAGGGTTGAGTCCCGTGGTACTAAAGAGCTCCTCCTCATAGACATGACCATCTGCCAACAAGTTCGGCGGAACAAGGGGGCCATCTCGGCCGCTTGGATTGACTATAAGAAGGCCTATGATTCGGTGCCTCATTCATGGCTGAGAAGGGTATTGGAGCTGTATAAACTTGATGCAGCTTTAATATCCTTCCTGGCTGCATGTATGAGGCAGTGGACCACAGTCCTTCGTCAACCAGGAGGCAGGGATGGCCCCCCTGGCCCGCAGGACTTCATAAGGATTGAGCGAGGAATATTCCAGGGTGACAGTTTGAGTCCATTATGGTTCTGCCTAGCTCTGAATCCCCTCAGCACGCTGCTGAAGGATTCTGGGCTAGGTTGCCGGCTTCGGAGAGAGGGTGAAGTCATCTCTCACCTTCTGTACATGGACGATCTCAAACTATTTGCACCGAACACCCAAGACCTGATGGTGCTATTGAAAACCACAGAAGTTTTCAGTACCGCCATCAGAATGGAGTTTGGTGTCGATAAGTGTGCGGTCATGCATATGCAGCGGGGGGAGGTTGTAAATTCAGAAAATTTACAACTTTCTGAGACGATGTCGTTCAGATCTATCTCTGAATCAGAAACCTATAAGTACCTTGGTATGTCACAGTCGTTTGGTATTGAGGATGTTGGCATTAGACGGTCGGTGAAGGAGCGCTTTTTCAGTCGGTTGACAAAAGTCCTTAACAGTCATTTGTCAGGAGGCAACAAAGTGCGCGCCTTTAACGCCTGGGTAATGCCTCTACTCATATACTCCTTTGGCATACTACGGTGGACCCAGACTGAGCTGGACGCCCTGGATCGGAGGGTCTGCTCACTTCTTACCACACACCGTATGTTACACCCGCGCTCGTCTGTTATGAGATTGTACATCCCACGGAAGTGCGGAAGTCGAGGCTTCCTAAACGCCAAAGATCTCCACAACCGTGAGGTGTACAATCTCAGGAATTACTTCCTTAACAACGAGTGCGGGATGCATCGTGATGTGGTGGCAGTGGACGGAAACCTCACGCCGCTCTCCTTGGCGAAACAGAACTGGCGCAAGCCCGTGGTACTAAGACTGCGGACCGCAAGGCGGTATGGGAGAGCAAGCAGCTACACGGGCGGTTCTATAAGGCCCTCACGGGACCCGATGTAGATCTGCTAGCATCGGTGAACTGGTTACGATTCGGGGACCTCTTCGGAGAAACCGAGGGTTTTGCCTGTGCAATTTCGGACGAAGTTATGATGACGAACAACTACCGGAAATATATCCTGAAGGACGGTACGGTCGACATTTGTCGGGCATGCCGCCGTCCCGGATAGTCACTCAGGCATATTATTTCCGGTTATTCTCATCTTGCTAACGGCGAGTACTTGCACAGACATAATCTCGTAGCTAGGATTATTCACCAGCAACTTGCTCTTCAATACGGCCTTGTGGACCGCGAAGTACCGTACTACAAGACTTGTGGACTTCGAAGTACCGTACTACAAGACTTGTAGTACGGTACTTCGCGGTCCACAAGGCCGTATTGAAGAGCAAGTTGCTGGTGAATAATCCTGGCTACGAGATTATGTCTGTGCAAGTACTCGCCGTTAGCAAAGTACTTACCTGCGCCAGTTCTCGAAAATGGTCGTGCCACGCTCTATTGGGATCGGTCTATTATCACTGACAGGACTATTGTAGCCAATAAACCTGACATTGTGATAATAGATCGACTGCAACGCCGGGCAGTGCTCGTTGACATCACCATCCCCCATGATGAGAATCTCGTGAAAGCCGAGAAGGACAAGTCCAGTAAGTACCTAGACTTGGCTCACGAGATAACCGCCGGGATGTTGAATCAACGATCATTGTTCCGATAGTCGTTTCAGCGAACGGTCTCATAGCGGAGAGTCTCGACCAACATCTTAAGAGACTCTCGCTAGGTGGCTGGATCAAGGGCCAGATGCAGGAAGGCGGTGATCTTGGACACAGCGCGGATAGTTCGACGGTTCCTCTCTCTGCAGCCCTAACCACCGGCAGCTTGGGCCCTGCCCCGCTGCTGGCGGCACCTTAGGTTAGGTTTTTTATAATGTGTTTATATGTGTTTTATATTGTTTTGTATGTGTTTTTGTATTTTACTTTTATATTCATATTATAAACAGCCTAGCCTAAGAAAGAAAATAAATAAAGAGAATAAGTAATACTAATTAATTAGTTATTTCGTTTTTTTTTTGGTAATAATTTTTTTGCCAAGTTAATACTATAATTATTCGCCAATATTTAAAAAAATAGTCGTCAATAAGATACAAATATTTTTTTAATCATTACATTTTTTTTTGTATAGACAAATACTACACTTTAATTAAAAGTAAGTTAAAATAAATATTTACAAATAAATAAACAAACTGTTAAACCCCACTCCTACAGATACAAATTACCTTTATAGATCTGATAATTATAAACTAAACTTATATAGACCGGGATATAGACCGTGAAATTAAAAGGTAATTACGGTCTTTATCCCGGTCATTACGAGTATATATAAGTCTTATGAAAATCAATCAGTGAATCATTCAAAACTCTAAATATTAACTAAGTTAACTAACATTTGAAACTATAAGCGTTTGTGTCGGCGACTGTACGTAGTGATTTATTAATGAGAATAATTTCATTTAAAAACGTTTAAATGCTTTGAACGTAAGTACCTTGAGTGCGTTAGTAGGAAAAATGAAGTCATTTGTGTCGGCAAAACGCTCGCTGGAATTTTTGCATGCTCCATTTGCGAACTATTTAGAAACTTGGAAAATGCTTTTATACACAGGTTTTTTGGCAATATAGTCTTTAGCACACAATGTGAATAAATGCAAGTTAAAAAGTAAACAACACACCAAAATATTAGTTGTTTAATGTTAACTAACAGTTATATTACTGTAGGGGATTATTTTACTTCGATATCTTTAAATTATATATGTGGACTGTATTCGATTAATTTTATAGCTTAACGACACGAACGACACGACAAGAAATTAGGGAATTTAAGATAGGCTGGGTCAATTGTGGGAAGCACTCACCTTGTTCGGCTGTAGGCGACGATGCAGCAGTCGGCGGTGGCTGGCCAGGCTCCTCGAATCTCGGCTCGTCCAGACTTACCTTGAATCCGAGTTACCTTAACCAGCTCAGACACCGAAAATGGAACAGGCGACGTGCTTCTTCAATCGATCAGCCTTCCACAAACTCACACACGATTTTTCACGAGTATATTATATTTTACTTTAATTTCGAAAAGGTTAGCGCGACATGCTCCTCGAGACGACACGGGAAAAGAAAAAAGTGAATCGACGGTTATATTTTTTTTTTACTTTTTTGCATAATGTTGCCAGGCGAAATTATTTTTAATATATTTTTAAAGCTACAATCCTTAACATTTTCCGCCCGCCAAAATGCAACGTATTTTCCACAAGTACTGTATGCTAAGGATAAGAAAAAAAGGAACAATATGGCTTGGGTTAATTCCCTAGTTTAAGTTTACATACGTTTAAATATGAAATTTAATCTAAATCTACGATAAAGTTAGTGCTTACAATGATACGATACGATAGTGAATTATTAGATAATTTAATTTTGTAGAGGCAGTGGACACAGTTTAACTACTGGGCGTTTAAGTTCGCCCGATTCTGTGCGGACCGTGACTACTCGACAGATCCCATCGCTCCCTGGATGGAGTTGTACCACCCGGCCAATCTTCCACTTCATGGGGCTACATTGCTCATTGACAATGAGCACGAGCGTCCCGACGATGATGTTTTTCTGGTCATCGAACCACTTGTGGCGTTGCTGCAAGGTGTGCAGGTATTCGACGTGCCACTTGCGCCAGAAATCTTGATGGATCTTTTGGAGCAATTTCCATCTCTGAAGTGGACCTAATTTTGCATCAACCATATTGCTTTCAGGTAATATGGTGAGCGGTTCCAAAGTAAGGAAATGTCCGGGGGTCAAAACCGACAGATCGTTGGGATCGGAGCTAATGGGCGACAATGGCCTCGAGTTCAACATTGCCTCGATTTGAGTCAATATTGTGTAAAACTCTTCGAATGTGAGGCGTTGTGAACCTACTACTCGAGAAAGGTGAGTCTTTACTGACTTTACACTGGCTTCCGCTAACCCAGAGAAATGTGGACTGCCAGGTGGGTTAAAAACAAATTTTATTTGTTCGGCACGTGAAGCTTTAGCCATGAAGTCTTGAAGCATGTTAGATGCGCCGACAAAGTTTCGGCCCTGGTCTGAGATCAGCCTGGAACACCGGCCCCTGCGGGAAATAAAACGGCGCAGGGCTGCAAGATAAGCCTCTGTCGTGAGCTCGGAAGCAAGCTCAAGGTGTACTGCCTTGGTAGCAGTGCATACGAAAACGCAAATGTATGATTTAAATGTGCGTAAACCGCGGCCCCGGGCCAAACTAGTATCAAAAGGACCTGCGTAATCTACTGCCGCTGACGAAAATGGTTTGATTTGATTAATCCGAAACGCGGGTAAATTTCCCATTATTGGAGCGGATGCCGCTTTAGGACGAGCCCGAAAACATTTCATGCAGGATGAAACAACAGAGTTTATAGCCCTTTTTGCCGATAGAACCCAGAATTCTTGGGCTAATAAGTTTTGCAATGTTTGCAATCCAGGGTGCATAAAACGGTGATGATAATCCTCTATGATCAGCGTGGTCAACCTATGATCGCGAGGCAATAGTAGTGGATGTTTCACATCGAACGACAGGTCTCCTTTAGAAAGGCGACCGCCCACCCTTAGCAATTCACGGTCGTCCAGAAACGGCGCCAATTTCCGCATGGGTTTCGATAGGGAGTGAGTGGCTTTATCTTTCGATAAACAACGCAATTCCGAAGCAAAGGCTTGCTCCTGAACATGCTTTACTAGAAAAAGAAGAACCTTAGAAATTTCTTCTGGTGACAGATTCAAATCTGTATATCTCGAAGATGACATTTGTAAGTTGTGCATGAACCTAAAACAATAGGCAAGAATGCGCAATATGCGTTGTAGGGACGAAAATCGATTTAATATGTCATCGATCATAGACATATTAGACGCCGTGAGCAAACTATAAATCTTTTGCTCGTTCGAAGCGGCTTGATCTGGAAAGATCTCAGATTGTGGCCAAGATTCTTGAGGTTTGGAAAGCCAGGTAGGCCCCGCCCACCATAGCGTATGCTCGATTAAGTCAGCAGGTAACAAGCCGCGGGAGCCGCAGTCCGCAGGATTATCCAAACCAGAAACATGGTGCCACTTTTCAGGAGAAATATTCTCTTGTATGTGCGCAACCCTATTAGCTACAAAGGTTTTCCACTTGGATGAACACGAACGAATCCAAGTCAGCGCGACAGTCGAGTCTGACCAAGCATAGATGTCATCGAAAGTATGAACATCCTTTAAAGCGTCTGTAAACGAGACGACTAAATCCGACAACAAAACAGCAGCTAGCAGCTCGCACCTCGGAATGGAACATTTACGAAGTGGAGCCACCTTGGTTTTAGCACAACAAAGGCGCACGACAATAGTTCCGTCATTTTGAACGACACGACAATAAATGACAGCACAGTACCCCTTCTCCGAGGCGTCACAATACCCGTGAAGCTGCAACGATACGAAAGATTCAACCATTCTACGGGGAATGGATAACGAATTCATCTTCACCAATTGTGACTTAAATTTACGCCACTCTTGGGCGATGTCAGTAGGAACCTCGTTGTCCCAATCGACACCAGAAACCCATAGGAGTTGAATTAAATATTTTGCGAAAAATACGACAGGCGACAATAGGCCCAGAGGGTCAAAAATACGGGCGATATCCGAAAGGATCGATCGCTTTGTACAACGACAATCATTCAAGGAGGTCTTGAATGTGAAGGTATCTTCCTTGGGAAGCCATGACAGGCCGAGAATTTTTAGCGACAGATCATGAACGTTTTCAAAGTTGTGAAGTTGTTCCGAATATAGTTCTGAACCAGGTAAACCTTTTAGAAACTCGGGGTTATTTGATGTCCATTTGCGCAAATGAAGTTGCGCAGACGATAATATTTCCACCAACTGTTGGCGTAGCACTAACGCATCCTCAACAGAGTCTGCACCTGAGACAATGTCATCGACATATGCATCCCTAGCCAATACTGCAGCACCTTGGGGAGAGCGAGACGAAAACTCCTTTGCTAGCTTGGATATACACCAAAGCGCCTGATAGGGAGCACAGGACACGCCATAGGTCACTGTGAGCAAACGATAATCTTTCACAGGCTCATCAGATGATGGACGCCATAAAATGCGTTGATAGTCGCAGTCCTGTAAAGCGACAAGAAACTGCCGGTACATCTGCTTGATGTCCCCGGTGAACACTACTGCATGCCATCGAAAACGAACCAGCAAATCAAATATATTATTTTGCAATTTTGGGCCTGGCAGCAGCGCACTATTCAAGGACCGCCCCGAAGAGTCTTGGGCGCTAGCGTCGAAAACGCAACGCAGAGGCGTAGTGACGGAGTCTGGCCGCAAAATTCCATGGTGAGGTATGTAATAGAACTGACCCTCAGACGCCACTGGAGGACCAACCTCTTCCATGTGACCACAACTTAAGTAGTCGTCCATGAAATTGACATAAGCTGTCCGAAATTGAGGATTTAATTTAAATTTCCTCTCTAAATTTAAGAGACGCTTGAGAGCTATCTCACGAGAATTTGAAAACCTTGGTTTGTCCTGAGGGTCGACATAAGTTAATGGTACTACCATCCTTCCCTCGGGACTGCGACAATATGAATTTTCCATTTGGTTTTCACACGACAATTCCGATTTCGACAAAACGATATTTTTAGGCAGATCAAAGCCTTCCAACTCCCAGAAGCGCTTGATGCTGTTGTCTAATGAAAGACTCGACACGAGAAAACACCTCTCCATATCACCTCCGGACCCCTTAGAACAACGAGAACGAGAAGTGTTAATGTCTCTAGGGCACTCACCCATCACCAACCAGCCAAACACCGTGCGGACGGCTATGGGCTCATCTGGGTTGCCCTTGACAACACCAGACTGTAATGCCGCAGCAAAAAGGTTGACACTAACCAACATGTCTATTGGTCCAGACTTATGAAAATATGGATCAGCGAGATCTAAATCCTTTAGATGCATCCAGGACGACACCTTAAGCGGCTCCAGTGGCATATCAGGGCAGATCTTAGGAAGCACATACGCTTCAAACGAAAATGTGCAAGATGAGTCCCCATTTGCCGGGACTATCTCACAATCGACAATTCCAAAAGTGTCTGTTGACGCTAGACCGACACCGTTCACCGATGGTGAGTTAACTTTAATTGGTATTCCTAGTTTTCGAGCGCACTCTAATGTAACAAAATTACATGCGGAAGCATTATCCACTAGCATACGAATTGGTACTAAATGGTTATATTTATTTTTTATCATTACAATAGCCGTCGAGAACAGGCTTGGTGCATTTGCATTATGGACAGTCAATGTCACTTGAGTTTGCCGAGTGGATGGTTCCAACTCCTTATCAAAGTGCAATAATGTATGGTGTCTATGTTTACAGATGCCACAAGACACCGAGGACTTACAATTCTTAACTGAATGGGATGGCCTACAACACATTATACAAAGTTTCTTTTCCTTAACTTGGGCGAACCTATCCATTGGCCGCAATTCCAAAAATTTTGAACAATGCTCAAATGTGTGCCCTGGTGTGGCACATATAACACAGTAACTCACATTATTCACTGGTGGAACAAGAAATGAAGATTTAACTTTATTAAGCACGGGCTTATTCGACACTGGTTTACTACTAACTGTTAACGACTTACCGAGACTGTTTTCTAATGCTTGGCTCCGCTTTTCAATAAACGACATTAATTCTTCATAACTAGGAATCTCCGTGGTTGAATTAAGTTGAAGCTCAAAAGCTTCTTTTGTGCTAGCATCCAATTTAGACCACAATGAATGGAATAGCATAAAATTCCTGTCGGGTAATTTATACTTTGACAAAATTTCAATATTTTCTTTAAAAGTTCGACAAATTCTCACTAATTCAGAAGGACTTTTAGATCTTGCCACCTCACAGTTTAATATTTTTTCATAAAACAGACTAGCAATTATTCTTTTTTTATCAAAATGCTCCTTAAGTGTGTTGTACGCGATCATGTAATTTTCGTCACACAATGGGTAATTTTTTATCAAATCGAAGGCATACCCGGTCACACTTGATAACAAATAGTGAAGCTTTTCAACTGCAGGTATACTTTTCCTATGAACTAGTGAGTCGAAAATCTGAATAAACGATACCCAATTTTCAATTTTAGAGTCAAAGGGAACTATAGTTATTTTAGGCAATTTAGCACTTGAAGTCGTATTTTCATTGGTCTTTAACACGGTGGGTCCTGTTTCCGATAAACGTATTTTTATAGATTTTACCATTTTTTCGAACTGCGCCGATATTTCCAGCTCGCTTTTACGGTCACCAGCTGCAGTCGCCGTCAACAAATCAACTTGAAAGGCGTGAAATTCCTCTTCCAGCCTGATCACGTCACTCAAACAATAACCTTTTAAGTCGCAACTGCTATGAATAAACTCCATCCGCACAAAGGCGTAATCCCGCCCTACACGGTTTTTATCAAAACTTTCCGTTGCCATGTTACTCTAGTAAACTATTTAATATAAATTTAATTTATGTAAGGAATCAATTGAGGTTATGTTTACTTTTCACTTTGACACAACAGCGATGACAGTTATGGTTGCGTTCAGAAATTCACTAAATCGAAACTAGAAACAAATTTTAGTCTATGCACAGTATGAACACGCACCTTCTTAACTAATGGAAAAACGCCCAAGCCAAGTGTTTCTAATCTTACCCTCCAATGTTTTTATGATTTCACAACGAACAATTTAACTAATAATGAAAGGGTTTTAAATCGAAAATTAACCACGGTCACTTTACAATTATCCGGCTCGAAGGACCAAAAAATGTAGGGGATTATTTTACTTCGATATCTTTAAATTATATATGTGGACTGTATTCGATTAATTTTATAGCTTAACGACACGAACGACACGACAAGAAATTAGGGAATTTAAGATAGGCTGGGTCAATTGTGGGAAGCACTCACCTTGTTCGGCTGTAGGCGACGATGCAGCAGTCGGCGGTGGCTGGCCAGGCTCCTCGAATCTCGGCTCGTCCAGACTTACCTTGAATCCGAGTTACCTTAACCAGCTCAGACACCGAAAATGGAACAGGCGACGTGCTTCTTCAATCGATCAGCCTTCCACAAACTCACACACGATTTTTCACGAGTATATTATATTTTACTTTAATTTCGAAAAGGTTAGCGCGACATGCTCCTCGAGACGACACGGGAAAAGAAAAAAGTGAATCGACGGTTATATTTTTTTTTTACTTTTTTGCATAATGTTGCCAGGCGAAATTATTTTTAATATATTTTTAAAGCTACAATCCTTAACAATTACATTACAGTTTTATAGCCCTCTAAAATTGTTAACGCTACATAGTGAATAATATGCAACGGTCTTTATCGCACAATTACGAAAGACCGATACTGAGAGGTAGATATTTGACTACGATACGCCACAAAGCGTCAAAAAATTTTACTCTTGGAGAGAGGGTCATAATTTTATTATGAAGCGTTACCGCAAGCCGCGTTTTTGCATTCCCTATCTGGGGATGCAACCTACATGTACATTTACTTTATGTCCACGTAAAAAAATATTTACTAACAGGAAATCAAATTGAATTCAGTATATTCCTCACACGTTTTTACTAAGAACAATTTTCCAGAACGTCGGTTCGGTATCATTTTACTTAACATCGTGAGCCCATCTTATAATTTATTTGTTTACATCGACCGATATTCCTACAGTTCAGTCGTCACAAAATGGTTATGAAACAAAAGCCGAATCGATATTCGTCCATAAATCCTAACATCTTCGCCCGGTTGTTACTAAATCCAACCGAATTATATCCCGCACGAATAAATTATGAGACCGGGCCCATTCCCTCTCAACAGCACGGCTAAACTTTAATTAAGCTGCATTTCGGTTGAAATGGGCTCCCTTTTCAAACATTTAGAGTTGGCTCAGACAAACGAACGGCCTTGTGAAATTCTAGACGTTTTGCAAATTAGTGAAAAATGCTTCTAAACGCGGGTGTTGATGTTACTTTGAAGGTGAGATTCGATAATGAGAGGTTTGAGGGAATGGGGATGATAAAAGGGTTACGGGTTTTTGTTTCATTTGTTATTTTTTACAACTTCTCAGGTCACTAGCAAGGTAAGATTATGAGGAATTTTATTTCCATGAAGATAATTTTCGGAGGAAGTGACGTCACTTTCGATGTAATACATGCCAGTTTCTGAGGTTGAAATGTTCCGAGTTCGTCAAAACTTGAGTACCTACGTGATTTATAGCTTGGATTTCCCAATCCATGTATGGAATATCCCCCTTATTTATTTATTTACATTAATTTCTTACAAAACATGTCTTTTGTTCCATATTCCGTTGAACTACCTACCTACTAATCTCATAGTTTTTTATTTAGGTATTTATTGATGGGCTAACTCATGGCCGAGGCGAAGTTTCCGATAAAATTGCTGTGACAAACGGACAAACACGCGGTTGCGGATGGACATGACAAAACACTTAATAGGGTTCCGTTTTAGCCATTCTGGTTACTAATCCTAATAAGTAAGTAATTTTAAACGACATTTTATCAGGATTACTGGATTATTGTTTACAGGATTTATCTTGTTAATGACTGTTTGTTTCTTGAATAAAAAAATAAAATACCTACGTACTTATTTGGTTACCATTTTTATCAGGTTCATGGTCATTATTTTAAACTTTCACATATTTAAAAGTTTATTTTTCACAAAATAAGCTGAGACGAAAAAACGAAAAAAGAATTCTCATCCGGTTTTGTAGTAGTAATTTCACTAAATGAAAAAAAAAAATATTTGTTCGTCCGCCACATAATATGACAAAAATATACCTGCATCTTATCTGAATTTCACCTTGTAGGTAAAGCTTTTAAAACTCTTTACCGCTGACCTATTGCTTACTCGTATCCATTTTCCGGCATTTTTATCCGCTGACTTGATTACAGTTTCACACAGAAAGGAATTAGAGTACTCTTTTATCCACTGATTCCAGAATTCAAATCCTAACACCGCTACTGGTTGCACAAAACAAAATTTAACCGCCCTTGTTTTAAAGCTCCGTTTCCGATTTATCGGCCAGCTTAGCTCGCTTGTTTGAAGTCTTATTTTTGTTCGGAAGCGATTCGCATTTTTCACAATTACTCGGACGTTTCCACGTTAATCTATCTTCTTTGTGTCACTGTTGAATTTAATTTTCTAGCGAATCGTTATTGATTTTCGTTGATTTAATTTTAAAGTCAGTTGTTGATCCGAATATTATACAAGAAGCGGCAATTTAAGACGATATAGGAAGATAGATTCTTATAACTTAATCTTGATATTCCTTTCTGAATATATTGATAAATATTATGGCAAAATATTTTTATGATTTGATTTAGTACATATTGTATTTTAGTTATAGCAAATATATGTAAAAGCTGAATATTTTATTTGTAATTATAACGAAACCAAACAAAATAAACCTTATAGAAATAAGTAAGTGTTATGAAACGACATCAAATTGTGTTAAAATATTTCCATTAATATCCATTTAATAATAAGAACTACATTGTGTGTACGGAAAAACCCGTTTCAGGCCAATTGCCTCCTTTACTCAATTGAAACTCCAACATAAACTTAATTTACCATCTTTTAGATCTTACGCCCACAATCATCCACGAGTAACACACAATTACCTACAAGCAAAAAGCATCACAAAAATGTACCCTCAGCGGACACCGCTAAATTTAGGATGGCGATTAAATTAACCACATGTTGTATATCATATTAGAGTCCAGTGGGTTCTTAATTCAACTGTTTATATTCATGGAGCGATCGTCCGTTGTTTTATCTTGTTAGGGGCTGTCTAGAGTTATGTTAAATTTTTTGGTGTTTTCGACGATGAAGTTTCGTTTGATAAATTAATGGGTGTTTTAACGTAGAAGTAGAGCTCTAAGCAGTATTAGGTACTCAATCGGTACATACAAATTACACCCAGTAATTTAATTTAAATGGATCTTCGTATCTTGTTAGAAGAAAGTTTTGTGCTGCTTTATAAATTATTACGATTTGTTCAAAAATAAATTATTTCTGCCGGCGTATGCTTCCAATTTTATCACTTATATAATTACGGGGTAGAGTATCCGTCATGGTTTGGCAAGTATGTCAGTGTGAGAGTGACAGATGTCTTATCCACGTGAATAAGCGAAAAAAAAATTGGAAGCATACGCCGGCTGATGTTGTGATAAAAATAATTCTAATCAAAACTTTATTTAATTTTAACTGTATAAAATTACAAGGCTGTTTTTTAATCATAATATGAAGAACTTGGTTATAACAAGAAAAAACTAAAAATTTAAATTATTTTTTTAAAAATCGTGACCTAAATCTTAGTTACTTTATGATTATCTAAAGCTGTTAGAAATATATTATTTCTAACAAATTATTAAATAAGAAAGCAACGCTTGAAAAGAAAAGTTGAATAAGTTTAATACAATAAATCTCGGTTTATCGACATTGCGTAACATTCTTCAAATTAACTCCTCTAAGCACGCCGGATATAATTCAGATCTCAAATTAAACAACAGCCTTCGATGCGAGCCGTTCTATTAAAATTGTTCAACCACAAAGATTTATAAGTTTGCGAACTCGAATACGCAAAATGAAACTAATTAAAATGAGAAGAGTTGAAAGCTCTCTCCGTTTTAGAAGGAGTTATTTTAGAAATTTTAACGATATAAGATTTGATGGCCGGTGCAAATATGACTTGAAAATTTGTCTTGAAGTATTGGAAATACAGGATTTTAATTAAAATATAATACATCTGGACTGGACACCACAGATTAGCCGGGGCAGAAGTAGGCCAAAGAAAAGATGGCGGGATGACCTCGACGCATTTTGCAGCGACTGGCCGGAGCAGGCGGCAAATCGTGATGAGTGGCGGAAGAAAGGGGAGGCTTTTGCCCAGCAGTGGGACACAACTATAGGCTAGGAAAATAATAATAATAATAATACATCTCTAGATCATGAACAAACACATACTTGGGCCAAGTGCCAAAAAAATTCAACGCCTGGTTGACGTATCCGGTGACCAGAGGGCTGGCAGCTACTTTGGCCAGCGAATAAGTCCGGCCATTCAAAAAGGCAACGCTGCCAGCCTACTGGCCACCATCACCTCCGAAGATGATCTGAGGAGCATTTTTTATTTGTAAATATATAGGTACTAGCTTTTGCCCGCAGCTTCGCTCGCGTTAAATACGAAAATTGCGGTATGCTCCATACAAACTTCCAGCCCCCATTTTAGGTATATGGGAGGGGGGGTTAAAAAGGGACAAAAAGTAGCATATGTCACTCTCTATCCCTTCAACTATCTCCACTTAGAAAATCACGTCAATTCGTCGCTCCGTTTTGCCGTGAAAGACGGACAAACAAACAGACACACACTCACTTTCCCGTTTATAATATTAGTATGGATTAATTTGTGTAGTTTTAAGTTGTACTTACATATATTTTAAAGGTTTAATATAAGTTCTATATATAAATCATTGTTTGTTTTGTTGTTGTAGATATGTTTTTATTAATAAAGAATTATACAACACATACTTACACTTTAAAATCACTTACGGGTCGAACGGAAATAACTAACGTTATTTTACCTTTTTAACCGCCTTCCAAATCTCAAAGGAAGGGGTTATCAAGTCGTCTGTATGTTTTTTTTTTTAATGTTTGTTCCTCGATATCTCCGTCGTTACTAGACCGATTTTGAAAATTTTTTTTTGATTGAATGTATATGCATACAGATTGGTCCCATTTTTCTCAGAACCCAGTTCTGATGATGGGATCCTGGAGAAATCGAGGGAACTCCTCAAATCTGAAAGGCATACATATGGTGATTTTTGTGTTTTTAAAGGAACAGCATGCATTTACGTACGGAACAGTGACATTTGGTGAACTCCTGATGATGGTCAGAATGGAACTCCTCAAATCTGAACGGCACACTTATAGTGACTTTGGTATTTTTATAAGAACAGCATGCACTTACGTCCAGAACAGTGATATTTGGTGCAGTGGAATTGCTGATGATGGTCAGAACGGAACTCCTCAAATCTGAACGGCACACTTATAGTGACTATTGGAAAACGTGTAATATTACCCTTTTCATAATTGTACTGGCAATACCAATATTTTTGACAGTTCTAGACTGGCTTTCTCTTCCGGCTTTGTCACTTCCTTTTTATCTGAGCTCTGCAATGGCCGATTTAATATTCTAGTCTCTCTAACCCTAATTTATTAGTTTAATCGTGATACATCCTTACAGGATGTAAGCAAATTGTATCGTTATTTATATGGAATAAATAAAACAATTTGTTGAGTGCTCAAGACGTTTTTATTTAGTGGACCACATATCGCCTTCGCTTCATGCCGTCATCACGTTTCCACCAGGGCTCGCTTCTGCCTTTATCAGGTTATTGGCCCAGAAGATCATGCTGCGAGGCGGATTCAAGAAACCAAGAAAGGTACGCTGTTCACTTTCAAACGTCAATTAACTTTTTGAGGTTATGTCAGTCCCTCATGGCATATAACCCAATTGCACTCAACAAATAAATTGTCACGATGTCAAACTCACAGAACGAGCATAATGGCGGGCACATTCCCGTCGAGAAGCTTGATGGCTTACAGAATTATTCAAACTGGAAGTTTGCAATGAAGATGTTACTAACCCTAGATGGTCTTTGGGGTTGTGTGGATGGAACAGACACTGACAAGACCCACGACAGCCGCGCTTTGGCCAAGATATGTTTGACGATCAAGCCGTCCCTATATCAATATGTAAGAGATGCTACGTCTGCAAAGGATGCATGGAAGAAGCTTTCCGACGCCTTCGAGTCTAAGGGCCTCTACAGGAAAGTTCTCTTATTGCGGCAACTTCACAAAATTGAATATAACGAATACGGCAACATGTCTGACTATGTTGAGGCCGTTATGCGGCTGGTTCAACAGCTTTCTGATATAGACAAGAAAATAGAGGATGAAGTGGTTGCGGAGATCCTGCTCAGCGGTTTGCCACAGGAGTTCGACAACCTAGTATCCGGCCTGGAGACCGCCTGTCTGACAAGTAAACTATCGGTGGAAGTTGTGCGAACAAGGTTGCTACAAGAAGAACACCGACGGAATGCGAGTGATCAGGAAGGTTTGAAGGCTTACCTCGGGTACAAGAAGAAGAAATCATCATCACCTATATTTTGTCAATTTTGCAAGAAGAGCGGACATACAATTAAGCGCTGCTTCAAACGCCAGAAGGAGCTGAAGAATGGGGAAAACCACACAATGCTAGCATCGGCCATGGTTTGCAGCAGAGGCGACAGCAGCCACGATTTTGTGGTTGACAGTGGTGCCTCTCAACATATGGTTTCTGACAGGAAGCTACTGGAAGATCCTATAGGTAAAAATCCAACCATTTTAATTGCTAATGGTAGTAAATTACATAGTAATTGTACTGGTAGGGTCCCTTTTTGCTCTAATGTTAGTTTGACCAATGTCCTCCATGTGCCGGACCTTTCAAGTAATCTTTTGTCTGTAAGCCAAATCACTAATAGAGGTTACACTGTTGTTTTCGATAAGGATCATTGTAAAGTCTTTGATAATGTTAAAGTCACTGGCAATCCAATCATAATCGCTTCGAAGGATAATGGTTTGTATAAATATAAGGCTCAAGGACGACACACCTTTGAGGAGGAGTCTTCTAAGCTCTTGCACTCTAGGCAAGAGACAGCGAATGCTCACGTTGTTTCGACTGTCCCAATGGACTTAATCCATAGGAGATTAGGACACTTGTCTGAAGCAGGTATGAAGGTTCTAGGTGATGGGAAGAAATGCATGAACTTTCTTTTACAGAAACAAGATGTCATGAATGGTAGTTGCGAGCCGTGCTTGACTGGCAAGATGGTGCGTTCACCGTATCCTGCTGTCAGCACGAAGCGCACTACCCAGCCCTTGGAACTCATCCATTCAGATGTGACCGGACCTATGCAAGTCAAAACTTGGGGTGGAGCTCGTTACCTTCTGACCTTCACAGACGACCACACCCGGAAAACGTGGGGATACCTTATGAAGCATAAATCAGAGGTGAGATCTCATTTTATTAACTTTAAAAATATGATAGAAAAACAATCTGGTTTATTTATTAAAATTTTGCGCAGTGACAATGGCCTTGAGTTTACTAATTCTAAACTGGCCAATTATCTTAAAGACCATGGTATCATACACCAAACCACTGTCCCTTACAATTCTGCTCAAAATGGCATTGCAGAAAGGGCCTTTTTAACGATTTTTAATAAAGCTAGGGCTATGCTGCAGGAGTCCGGCCTGTGCAATCGCTACTGGGGAGAGGCTGTTATGACAGCCATTTATCTTAAAAATAGATCTCCTACCAGAGCGCTTGCGGGTGGAATTTCCGAGACCATGTGGACTGGTCGTCCTATTGACATCAGTCATTTACGCGTCTTTGGGTGTACTGCTTATGCATATGTACCTAGTCAAAAACGTCAAAAGCTTGATGCTAGAGCAAAAGCTCTCATCTTTGTTGGTTATGGTGAAACTTTTAAAGGATACCGTTTAATTGATCCAAATAATCCTCGTAAAATTGTGCAGTCTAGGTCTGTTATTTTTAATGAGGATAAATTTTTAGGAAAACATGACAGTTGTAAAGAGACTTGTAGAAACTATTTTTATAATTATGAAATTGATGGCCTTAATATTCATTTGCCAAATAATGAAAATAATTGTGATGCTCAGAATAATTTTAATAATGACTCTAATTTAAATCAAATTATTAATAATGAATTTAATGATGTCATTCAAAACAATATAATTGATAAATCAGCTGAGTGCTCATCCTCTTTTAAAAATGTTTCAGATGCTGAGTCACCAACGCCACCGGCGTGGTCGCCGCTGTCTGAACACTACTGCACGGGCGATGATGGTGCAAGTGACGATGGTGATGAAGATGGCGTCCCGAAGGGCGCCTTGTCTTCTCTGCCAGAGTCATCACTTGATGGTTGTGACGATGGTGATGAAGTGGGTGCTCCAACGGGTGCTGTCTCTTCTCTGCCGGAGTCTACACACAATGAGCCTACGCTATCGGTTATTTCCGACGCGTTGAGGCCACGTCCCATGCGTAGTACAAGAGGTAATGTGCCACAACATCTCAGAGACTATGATTTATCATTGATGGCGGGAGGCTATTCGCCAGAGGAGCCTACCACATATAGCGAGGCCGTTCAATCCTCTGAAAAGGAAGAATGGTTGAAGGCCATGCAGTGTGAGTATGACTCTTTAATTAAAAACAAAGTATGGATCTTGGTAGACAGACCAGCTGATGAAAATATCGTCAAGTGCAAGTGGGTGTATAAAAAGAAGCAAAACACTTCAGGTAAGCCTGCTAAATTTAAAGCGAGATTGGTTGCCCGTGGTTTCAGTCAAATTGAGGGAATTGACTACACGGACACATTTGCTCCTGTAGTAAGACATAGCACTTTGAGGATATTGTTTTCTATAGCTACACAACTGAACCTAGAGATAGACCATATTGATGTAACAACCGCATTTTTAAATGGCGATCTTAATGAAAAGATTTATATGGAACAGCCATCTGGTTTTAAGAACAGGGCTGTCCAAAATCAAAGCCTAGCAAGTGCATTTACCGAAATTTTACAGGAGAGGCAAACAAAGATTTTGTTAAAAAAAATTAGTACCAAAGACCTTTTTCTCACAAGACTTGGTTTTATATAAAGAAGTATAACTTGCTTTACAAGACAAACTGTTGAAACTAAATGTATGTGTCTATTTAGAACTTTTATGTGCCTTACTAACAATTAATTACAAAAAAATAGTAGTATTGTTTCGTCAATTACAAAACAAAAACCTAGCAAGTGGTCTTACTAAGTATTTTAAATGGTTAATTTTCGCATTATCCCGGCATTTGCCACGGAATTTGCCACGGATCATGAGAGCCTGGGGTCCACTTTGACAACTAATCGCAAGATTTGGCGTAGGAACTAGTTTTTACAAATGCGGCTGCCATCTTACCTTCCAACCCGAAGGGTAAGTAGGCCTTATTGGACTTGGTCCGGTTTCCTCACGTTTTTTCCATCACCGAAAAGGGACTAGCAAATATCAAAATGTCGTTTCGTGTCTGGGGACCGATTTTTGAGTCTCACGCGTTTGAGTTCAGAAAATTGTCACTAAAAATAATAAGCAAGTCACCGTTTTCAACCGGTATTTTAGTGACAATTCCCGTGTGTGAGATTCAAAAATCGCCCCCCTGATCACATTATAATATTTGTTTGATGGGATCATAATAACAAAAGGCAACATTATTAGACAATTAATTACATTTTATGCATAAAACAAAAATCAGTCATCGGGTAAACAATAGGCTACTTGACCCTTTTTATAGTTTGTCTTATAGCATTACTTACTATCCAATTAACGGAAAAAAATATCACTATATTTTATTATGGCTTATAAACCGCAAAAAATATTTTTAAAGAATACGTTTACGTAATATTTCAGGCAAAAACAACATCAGCCATGTCATCTATAAATTTTCTGTGAATGAAGTCATTCAGTGCGAAAACAACACTTTCTGACAATTTAAGTACGAGGCATAAAGGTATTATGTAATGTCAGCGATTGATATGACATGAATTCTATGAGGTCACTACACGGCCGACAGAGTTTGCGGTGGCCAAAAAAAAAATTATTCACATTTTTGAATTAAAATTACGTAGACATCGTACACATTTAATAGGTACCCAAAATATTACAGAAGACAATTATTTATTGTGCCAAATTAGATATGAGTCTAGTAGCCTATTCGCCTCCAGTTAAAGATCATCCAAAAGGTCATTAATTGGCAAGCGACTCCAAAAATCACGCCTTGTTTCTGGCATTAAAGGCACTAATTTTGCAACTAGTGTCTTTTTTTTAACACGATAGTTTCATATGTAACACACGCCATATACTGCTCATCAACAACCTGTTACAAGCACTAGGTAATACTGGCAGTTATTCCTTTAGGTAGATTGGAAAGGCATAATTGTTAGAACTATTTTAAGTTGCTCCCATCGTCAAATATATATAAGTAGGTTAAGTAGGTACCTACGTAAAATAGATCGCAAAAATAATGTTAAAAAGCATTCCGAATGTTAATACCTCGATTCAAGCCCCATTAAAACATCACAAATAAAAAACCACAATTCAGCACCACAAACACTTTTGCGATCGCCACACACAATATTAAATAAGTATAATATCACGGGCTAAAACAACGAACATAATGAGAATGACTATCTAGAAGCAGCTGCTAAAATTCGTCTCCATCGATCACTTTTATTCATCATGCGTCCGCGCAGCAGCGCAAAGTACGACAAACTAGAAACTTCAGGTTGAAACTCATTCCCTAAATTCGGATCCCGAACGGAACAAACGCGGGCGGGGGCGCGGGAACGGCGACCGTTTGAATTCAAACTTCACTCATTACTGACTTGCTATGTTTTATTTATTGTTATATTTGAATTCCTTGTTCAACCCTTCGGCAATTTTTAAAATTTAAAACCTAGTATGGGACAATTTCATATTCAAAAACCTAGTATGTTCCGTTTACAAACTCAGAAACCTAGTATAGCATGCACTTACTAGGTTTTTGGACTTGAAAATGTTACTTACTAGGATTTTGATTTTGATATTTGCATGTAAGTTATGCACTTGCTAGGTTTAGAGGGTTCCGTAACTTTGATTCTAATTGAGATAGAAATACAGGTGTTTTTGCATTAGACGCAGCTCAAAATTTGAGGCTGATTGATTAAAAAAACGTATTTTGACAAAAAATGTCCCTTGCTAGGTTTTGATTTTGGACAGCCGAAAATAATGTCATTATTTTATTACTGTGATAAGGTTTGTTTGCTTAAGAAAAGCTTATACGGCCTTAAGCAGGCAAGCCGAATGTGGAATATAAAAATACATGATTTTTTAGCTAGTCACAATTTTATACAGAGCCAATGTGAACCATGTATTTATTTTAAGAAAAATGATAAAGAGTATATTATAATTGCCCTTTATGTCGATGATTTTTACATTTTTCATAATAATTGCTTGAATGGTATTTTACTACTTTTACAAACCAATTTTGAAATTCGACATTTAGGGAAATTACACAATTGTCTAGGAATGAATGTTCATAGAGAGAATGGTGTTACAACCTTAGACCAAAAAGAATATGTTAAGCGTTTGCTAATTAAATATAACATGTCAGAGTCTAAATCTGTTTCTACACCGTTACCGGTCAATTGTAAACTTGAAAAATCTAACAAGACTCACTTAGATGATGAAGTCTATCAGTACAGACAATTATTAGGAAGTTTAATGTATTTATCCGTCTGTACTAGACCTGACATATCTTTTGCATGTAGCCAACTCAGTATGTTTAACACATGTTTTGATGAAAATCATTGGCGCATAGCGAAGCGAGTGCTGAGATACCTAAAAGGTACTATTGATTATGGCCTTTGTTTTACAAAGAGCAATACTTTTAACCTTACAGCATTTGCTGACGCAAGTTGGGCCAATGACCTTTCAGATCGCAAGTCCTATACTGGTTTTGTGATTAAATTAGGCAACTCCGTTATTAATTGGGAGGCTAGGAAGCAACAATGTATAAGTCTTTCTAGCTGTGAATCGGAATATGTAGCTATTGGTGACTGTT